>NC_092723.1:178252154-178571602 GCF_047496885.1 Scyliorhinus torazame | reverse complement strand
GATGCCCCTCGCACACCACGGGAGACGGAGAGACGCGGACTCTCTGGCATGCGACGCCCGCAGGATATCCCTTGGAGACCACTGGAGACGGAGAGACCTGGAGCAACAGGGAGACGACGCCCCCGTCTCGTGCGGGTGCGACGACGCAGGCGTGTGCCACCCAGCGACGAGAGGGGCAGCCACAGGCCCCTGTCACAGCCGAGCCAGGACACCACTACCCAGGACACCACTACCCAGGACACCACTACCCAGGACACCACTACCCAGGACACCACTACCCAGGACACCACTACCCAGGACACCCCTACCCAGGACACCACTACCCAGGACACCCCTACCCGGGACAGCACTACCCAGGAAAATGAAATACCGGACAGTGACACAGAGTGGATGGGTGGAGACGAACCCCCACCCCAAAGTGCCATGGACTCAGAGTGGGACGAAGAGCACGACACAACGCCACTGCTGTCACCAACACCCTCCACCATCGCAGAAACACTCACCTCGGTTGGGCACTTTAGTGATGAGGCGTCTGGTACACTCACTGGTGCGCACAACACAGCCGTCCTGGTACAGCAGGTGGAGGTAGGAGCAGCAGAGGGGCCGAGCGGTCGGAGGCAGCCCAGCCCAAGCGAACATCTGCCGCCCAGATGGATCCCGGGTTCCTGGAGTTACCACACCCACACATAGATCCGATGAAACCACCGACCCGGAGACGAGCGAAGAGGGTGACAGCCAGCTTGCGGCGGCTGCAGTCGCAGGTGGAGGAGTCCACCCGCGTCCAGGAGCTGGGAGTGGTGCCGGTCATGCGTGCCACCCAGGCCGACACCGCACGGGTGGCATCCGCGGTGGAGGCAATGGGTGCAACGGTGTCAGACATGGGGAACGGTTTGCGAGGTCTGGGGCTCTCCGTGCAGGTGGCGTCTGTGGCCCAGGACATGGCTGCCCTCTCACAGGAGGCCATGAGCCAGTGCCAGCGCCAGATGGCAGAGGCGCTCAACGCCATGGCCCGGTCTCAGCAGTCCATAGCCCAGTCTCTGCAGGCCATGGCCCAGTCTCTGCAGTCCATAGCCCAGTCTCTGCAGGCCATGGCCCAGTCTCAGCAGACCATCGCTGAGGGCATCGGCGCCATTGGCCATGTGCGAGCCGGCGTCGCACAGTCACAGACAGGGTTTGCCAATCCCCTGAGCTCCATGGCTGCAAACCTGCAGACCTGCAGATGGGATGAAGCAGCGCTTGATGAACTCCTGCAGCTCCCCTTTGTCCCTGGCCGCCGCCATTTTGTTTTCTTCCCCTCGCTTCTCCTTTGCTCCAGTGCCCCTCCTTTGGCCGTTACACTTCTGGTCCGTTTCATAGAAGTTGGAGGGGGACCTCTCTCTTCCCTTCCCCACGGGCTGCGTCAAATAATTTTTTTTTTTAAAGTTCCGTTGGGGCTCCTCTAACAAGCCCGAAAGTCCGTGGTAGCGGGAGCTGCAGAATCGTGCGGCTATGAAGTCGAGAGGGAATCCTTTTGGCAGTGTTCGCTTCACCAGTCTGCCCCAAAATGTCTATGGAAACTCCTGAAAAAGGTCTGGGAGTCCGTTCCAGACGGGAGCTGCCGAATGCGCGACCTACTCCTCCATAGGCCGCCACCGGAAGCCTCGTCCCCACTTCTTCAATGGCCTTGGTAGATCTTTTCACAGTTGTTCCCTCTGCTGCTAGAATTCACCTTTGATAGAGTCAAGTCAGATTGCAGCTTTAAGCTTGCCCTTCCCCCGCCTGCATGCTGGAAGAGGCCCTGTTTATCCTGTTGCAGCCACATCTTTTACTGTTTCTGCCGGGTCTGGTAGCATAACATTCCTGGGGGACACTGTCAGGGGAATGCTGCAGTCTTCTTCCCACACCGGGAAATTGTCAAACAAATGCCGTGGGGGCCCTGTAAAAGAGCCCAAAAGTCCGTTCCAAGCGGAAGCTACCGAATATGCGACCTAGCTCTGCATAGCCGCACCCGAAGTCCGATGAGGCATTTTTGATGTGTAGTCAGTGTTGTAATATAACAACAATTGATGATTTGTGCTCTTAGAGAACCACTGTGTGCACTTTGAACTGTGTGGTGAATGTATTCACCATAATATAAGTTGTCTGTATAGTACTGTGGCCAGGGAATGGTAATTTGGGGCGAAATTCTCCGTAATCGGCGCGATGTCCGCCGACCGGCGCCAAAAACGGCGCAAATCAGTCCGGCAACGCGCGCCGCCCCAAAGGTGCGGGAATCCTCCGCATCTTGACCGGCTGAGCCCTAACCTTGAGGGGCTAAGCCCGCGCCGGACTGATTTCCGCCCCGCCAGCTGGCGGGAAAGGCCTTTGGTGCCCCGCCAGCTGGCAGGGAAATGACATTGCCGGGCGGCGCATGCGCGGGAGCGTCAGCGGCCGCTCACGGCATCCCCGCGCATGCGCAGCGGAAGGAGTCTCTTCCGCCTCCGCCATGGTGGAGACCGTGGCGAAGGCGGAAGGAAAAGAGTGCCCCCACAGCACAGGCCCGCCCACGGATCGGTGGGCCCCGATCGCGGGCCAGGCCACCGTGGGAACACCCCCGGGGTCAGATCGCCCCGCGCCTCCCCCAGGACCCCGGAGCCCACCCACGCCGCCTTGTTCCGCCGGTAAGAGAGTTGGTTTAATCCACGCCGGCGGGACAGGCATTCTAGCAGCGGGACTTTGGCCCATCCGGGCCGGAGAATCGCCGGGGGGGGCCCGGAGAATTCGGCAACCGGCGGGGGCGGGATTCACGCCAGCCCCCGGTGATTCTCCGACCCGGCGGGGGGTCGGAGAACCTCGCCCATGATCTCTTTCCATATATTGTACTGGAACCCTGGTGGGCTCCGCTCCCCCACCCCCCCGCCCCCCGCGCGGCGATATATAGACCTGTCGCCTGTGGGCGGCGCTCATTGTTACAGCAGTCACAGGCAGGCAAGTTCTTGGATAATAAAGCTATGTTCACTCGCTCTCATCGTCTTGTAGTGAATTGATGGTACATCAAACATAAACTGAAAAACATGCCGCCCAGCTCTTTGTCCTGCGTGGTAAACCATAGCAACTTAAAAACATCAACCTCGTTCCCCATTCCAGTTTAAACCCTCAGCAAAGGCCAGCAGCCCATTGCCCACATGCCAACAACCCTGGGGTCAGAAATATGGCCAAAATCAATGGAGGGCAAGTGAATGTTCTGACCTGTTGGAGTTCTGCTCCAATCAAGGAAAGGAGGAAAAGAGTCTAAGCCAGTGTACCAACAAAAGAGTGCGTGAGTTTAAAAGCCAAACAAGAGAGGTCAGCATTTAAAATGATTGTTTAGGAACGACATTATTCTGCTGTACAACTGAGGCCTCCACCGAGCGCCAAGAACCTTCCCCTGTTTGAAGGTTCTGGCAGCTGCTGACTTTTGTTCAGGGCGGGTAGTACAAGAGTGAATGAGTCAATGAGGTGTCAGACATTCCTCTGGAAGGTCGCTGGATTCATATCATCTCAAGCGCGCCAGGTAACATGTGCAAGATGCAACTTTGAAAGTGGCCTTGTGCGGAGCTCAGTGTCGTTAATGAACAGTGACAAACTGGACATTGTCTACACTTTCAGAGATTGGAAATTGAAAAAATGTTACCCTCTCCCTCACGTAAAGAAACATGAACGTGTACGTGTGTCAAAATCTCTTGAAGTACGGCTCAGGGTTTGCTTCACAGTTTTGCTTCAGGAGCGTAGAGACCATTGCAGTTTGGAGAACCACAATATGTATTTTTTTTAATGCCTGTCACGCTTTACATTCTAGATAATTATTTTTCCCTTTGTTTCCGTAGCGATGATGGAATTCAGCTTGTTACCATCACCAAATCAGTAGGCCTCGGAGTGACTGTCACGGGAGGATGCAACCGGCCAGATGGGCCGAAAGTGTACGTGGAGGATATCATCTCAGGAGGAGATTGCCAGAAGGTAAGGTAATTGCTGCATCAGTTAGTGAAGTTCGAAAAATGTTATTGAGCTCAGGTCTATATTAAAAAATATGACTTTCATATTTTCCAAATTGAAGTTTGAGTAACTCATTTGAGGTCTTGCAATTGGCTGATTCAGAAATCTTTAGATGATTCCACCCTTCATCAGGAGTTCCAATCCAATTTGTAACCTCGCTTGGGGATCATTGCAGATTTTGCACCCTCTATAGATATCCTCTGGGGGTTCAGTGTCACCTCCAAATCGACCCAACATGCTTCACACTCAAGGGGTTTGGAATGGCAGCCAACGTCAAGTAAAGCGGTAGCAAATTAGAGCTTGTCATAATTAAACCCCACGCTAAATTAAGTGAATACCCTGATCTGATGAGTGTTTCCACAAGCTTCTGAAAGTTGAACTGATTTAACAGGTTAATAATAATCTTTATTGTCACAAGTAGGCTTACATTAACACTCCAATGAAGTTCCTGTGAAAAGCCCCTCGTCGCCACATTCCGGCACCTGTTCGGGTACACTGAGGGAGAATTCAGAATGTCAAATTCACCTAACAGCATGTCTTTCGGGACTTGTGGGAGGAAACCGGAACTCCCGGAGGAAACCCACGCAGACACGGGGAGAACGTGCAGACTCCGCACAGACAGTGACCCAAGGCGGGAATCGAACCTGGGGACCCTGGTGCTGTGAAGCCATAGTGCTAGCCGTAGTGCCAACCACTGTGCTAACCAGTGTGCTATCGTGCTGCCCCACTGGGGGGAGAAAAACAACCCCGAAGCTGGTGCATTACACTCGCAGCACGGTAGCGCAGTGGTTAGCACAGTTTCTTCATAGGTCCAGAGTCCCAGGTTCGATTCCCGACTTAGGTCACTGTCTGTGCTCCGGGTTTCCTCCCACAGTCCAAAGATGTGCAGGTTAGGCTAATTGGCCATGATAAATTGCCCGAAGTCTCCAAAAAGGATAGGTGGGGTTACTGGGTTATGGGGATAGGGTAGAAGCGTGGGCTTAAGTAGGGTGCTCTTTCCAAGAGCCGATGCAGCCTCGATGGGCCGAATGGGCCTGCTTCTGCACTGTAAATTCTATGCCTCCCTGCTGCATTGGGAAAGACAAAGCAAGCTGCACTTCCCCTGTGTGTGAGCTGCAGCACACCTCTGACACCAGAAACCTTTTCCCTGTGATCGGTTGGCTCAATTCTATGAGACCGTTGCGCCTCTGGTGCTACGCCTTCCGTCCTTGGCCAGAGTTAGCAGACAGCACCTCTTTCCCCACTTCCCCTGACTGTATGATTTTCCTTCTCCGTTCCTGGATGTTCCCTCTGCCTATCCAGGGATTGCCCTGCCCGACTGCCAACCAAAGTCCTTCCCTGGATTGAAAACTATCCCCTGCTATCCCCACTTCGTCAAACTCACCCAAAGTCTTGTCTGAGATGAGTTACTGGGGCAATTCTGCCTTCGTGCAATGGAACAAAAATGGTGGAGAATTGTATCAAAGGTGGCTGACCCAATATTGCCCATTTTATCCCATTGCCAAAATTGCTCCCATTACCTCTGACTGTCTCGAGTCAAGCTTGGGTGCGGGAAGCAATTTTCCACAAAGTGATCCATCTGGCTTCAATACGCTTCATATTGCTCCTCGCCTTAAACTGCTGTGGGAGATCTTAATCTTATAGCGAACGGAACTGAACTTTATCGACTTACTAAAAATCATACCGAGATTTCTGCAGGAGGAAATGATCAGAATTGATGCGATGTGACAATGACGGGTGCACGGCATTCGATTGAACGCCAGGTCAGAAATGTTGTTGAGGATGGGCTTGGATGGTGCACTATCTTTTCATTCCCGGCACCGAGGGTTAACATTCAGTCAAACCTGATAGGCTGAAAGTCTTTCTCCGGCAGCAGTGATCCCGAATTGAAATAGTCCGGGAAGTCAAATGGGATTTCGAGTGGACGTCGGCCCATCGCAAAGACAATGGGCGACAATTTTGGCATGGAACTGCCGATCTGACTTTGAGGCCCCCGGGTGGATTTCTGTCTACGCCGCCTGTCGGAAGCTGACTGATTTACATGCCATTTATTTCAATGGTTGTGGGATTGCCATCCACTCATCCACATTTTATTCCAAGTGATGAAGATGAGAATTTATCGTCCAGCAAATGAAATATCACACCTCCGAACACACGAAATAGGAGCAAGAGTTGGCCAATTGGCCCCTAGAGCCTGCTCCGCCATTCAGTACGATCATGGCTAATCTGTTTGTGTTTAAAGTTCCACATTCCCATCTAACCCCCAATAACCTTTGATCCCCCTGCCTAATAAGAGTCGATCGACCTCCAGGTTAAGAATATTCAGTGACCCCCCGCTTTCCACTGATTTCTGAGGCAAAGAGTTTGCACAACCCTCTGAGAAAGATACAATTCTCTTCATCCCGGTCCTCAACAAAATCATGGAAAATGTACACTTTGGAATCTACAGTCCTGAAGGAGGCCGTTTGGCCCATCGGGGCTGCACCGACCCTCCGAAAGGGCGCCCCACCCAGGTCCACTTCCCCTTCCACCCCACCCCAACCTCGTAACCTAACCTGCACTAAGGGGGCAATTTAGCATGGCCAATCCACCTAACCCGGACATCTTTGGACATGGGGAGAACGTGCAGACTCCACACTGGCTGGTATTGAAACTGGGTCACTGACGCAGTGAGGCAGCAGTGCTAACCACTGTGCCGCCCATTTTAAAATTGTTCATCGCATTGGAAAGTCATGGAGTTACTTTCTTTTAAATTAATTTATGGGTTGCGAGCATCCCTGGCCAGGCCAACATTTACACTGCAGAGTAATTGTGGCACCACAGGAGCAGGAGATGGTGAAATTCTGCATGCGTTGTTCAGGTAATAAAAATGTCAATCTTCTGCTTGATACTCAAGTAAATTTTCTTGTAATTGTTTGAAGGGATGGTCGACTCCGCCCAGGAGACGAGCTGGTCGCTATTAACAAAAAGTCTCTGATGGGAGTAACGTATGAGGAAGCTCGGAGTATCCTCAATAAAACGATGTTTACGTGAGTAGCTGTTCTACAGGCTGTGTGTGTGACAGCCGAGATTTGGGGGCAGCACCTTCACTTCATAGTCAGAGGGTCATGAGTTCAAGCCCCTCTTCAGATGTACAATCCGGATTCCCCCCCCCCCTCCCCCCGGTGTAGTGTTGATGAGACCCCCCCCCCCCCCCCCCCCCCCCCCCCCCCGGTGTAGTGTTGATGAGACCCCCCCCCCCCCGGTGTAGTGTTGATGAGATGCAACACTGTCAGAGGCCACGGGGTGGCCGGGGGATGGTGTTGTTCCCGAGCCCTCCCCAATGATGTCATCAGGTCCACGGCCAGCGAGTGTATGAATTATTATCATAAATTTAAAATCATTTAAATATGCTTAAACAGCTTAATGCCATTGCTTCCGGGGCCGTCATGACCAGGCCAACGGGAATCACTACTGGTTTCCGAAATCCATGGCTATGCCAGTGGAAGGGAAATGGGTATAGCCCCCGGGTGGTGAGGGACACAGCTGGGAAGTGCCCTGGCATTGCCCCCTGGCACGGCTAACCAGTTTGAAACTGAAACCCCGATGCTGGTGATGGAGGTGGGGGCATTGAAGCCCCAGTGTTGGCGATGTTGGGGGGCGGGTGGGGGGTGGGGTCGAGGGGGGCTTTAATTTCACTTTGAGATGGGCACTCTTTGAGACGTTGCCCATCTGGGTGGGGGGTGCTGGAATAGCTCAGCTGATCTCTGGCCATAAAAAACAGCCTCTAATTTCACTCCTGAAAAGTCAGCCTCTAATTGTTAGATTATGTCCCCTTGTCCTCAACTCCACAACCAGCAGAAATAGAATTTCTCTATCTACCCTATCGGAGTTACCCTCTTATATGCCGGAAGCCTTGATGAAGGGGCAGTACAGTAGCACAGTGGTTAGCACAGTTACTTCACAACACCAGGGTACCAGGTTCGATTCCTGGCTTGGGTCACTGTCTGTGTGGAGTCTGCACGTTCTCCCCGTGTCGGCGTGGGTTTCCTCCGGGTGCTCCGGTTTCCTCCCACAATCCAAAGATGTACAGGTTAGGTGGATTGGCCATGGCTAAATTGCTCTTAGGTTAGATGGGGTTACTGGTTTACAGGGATAGGGTGGAGGTGTGAGCTTGGGTAGGGTGCTCTTTCCAAGAGCCGGTGCAGACTCGATGGGCCGAATGGCCTCCTTCTGCATTGTAGATTCTACGATTCTATGAAGTCACCGCTTACTCTTCAAATTCCAGGCAATAGTTCTCTAGTTTGGGTCACCTCTCAATTTACTCCTTGTGAATCCATTCTGGGAAATCGGCACCGCACTCCCTCATGGCCAAGACATCATTCCCAGGATGTGGTGTCCAGATCTGCTCTCACTATTCCCTGTGTTCTCACCGGGATTATGCACAGCCGATGCTTGTCTGCTGCCCTCTTGTGTTCTGCTGTGGATATCAATCCACTTTGGATTACTTTCTGTACTGATCCATTATATTTTAATGATTTACATCCACGGAACCTGAAGAATCCCCAGTTGCTAGCTCTCCACCATGTTGTAAGCACCCTGACCTATCCTTTATAAACCCAGACCCACACTCGGCAAAAAAATCCATTCGCCATATTTTGCCCCATTCACGTACGTTTCCAACGCACCTGGTTACTACTCTTCATACGACCAAGGTACAAGGTTATCGTCCATAGGTTATTGTCAGGTTCGAGGCCTCGCACACTCTGCCATGGAATGGAATTGTGACTGCACCCACACAATCATTACCCACAACCTGGGACGAACATTGTTGGGCCCCGCAGCAGTGTGGAGCCCCTGCACCAGTCGGCGGTCTATCATTCAATCACCCGCTTTTCCTTAAGGCAAGGGAATTCCTGGGCCTCCCCATCCTACTGAAAATACCATGCAGCCATTGTGGGAAGGCTGTCACATTTGTCTGTGTACAGAGCAGCCAAGTCGCGTCACGTTTAATTAAACCGCATTATGATGTGGGCTTGAATTTGTTTATGAAACACACCGTTCGACCCATCCGTTTCAAAACCTTACGTCCCATGGTGTTCCGCAGAATACTACCCTTTTCCGTGTCTAATTCTGTTTTACTTTATAACAGCTGCTTGCGTTTGTAGCCACCTGTATTGTATTAAAACGTCACAGGAATATTAACAAACAAAATACCACACTGAGCCACAGGGGGCGATATCAGGTCAGATGACCAAAGGTTTGGTCACAGAGAGAGGTTTGTGGGAGTGCGTTAAGGGCAGAAAGTGAGGCAGCGAGGGTTCGGGGGGGATTACATAACTTAGGGTAGCTGCAGCTGACGGAACTAACAGTAGAGCAATTAACACACAGCGTCATGTGAGAACAGGGATGAGCAACATACCAGAATTGGAGCACGCAGATATTTCGAAGAGTTTTTTTTTCAAATTTTAGACCACCCAATTAATTTTTTTCCAATTAAGGGGTAATTTAACGTGGCCAATCCACCTACCCTGCACATCTTTGGGTTGTGGGGGTGAGAAACCACACAGACACGGGGAGAATGTGCAAACTCCACACGAGACAGTGACCCAGGGCCGGGATCGAACCCCGGTTCCTCAACGCCGTGAGGCAGCAGTGCTAACCCACTGCACCACCGTGCCGCCCTGATATTTCGAAGAGTTGCGAGGCTGTAAGACGTTACAGAGATATGGAGGCCCGAAGCCAAGGAGGTCCTTGAAGCAAGGAAGAGATTTTTCCAATCAAGGCTGTGCTTAATCGGGCATCACAAGGGTGACGGGTAGGGGAGTTTCGGATGAACTCTAGTTTTTATAATTTTTTAATATTTACTTAAAGGAATGAAGGAACCATAACAATTGCCTTTTTACCAGGCAAAGGATCGTTACATTCAGGTGCTTCATTCCACAATGGGGAACATTCACCTCAGAGCAACACTGGAAATGGCTACAGTTCTTGTAGGTTGAAGGTTCATGTGAGAACACCTAAGGTCAGTGTAAATTTTTAATGTTATATTGAACTCCGCAGCAATTACTAACCAGAATTGACAGTCCCCGCTGGTGTACATCCTCCACTGAATAGTAAATTTAATTCCGCACACCTGTTCTATTCTCACATCATGGACGGGATTCTCCGACCCCCCCGCCGGGTCGGAGAATCGCCGGGGGCTGGCGTGAATCCCGCCCTCGCCGGTTGCCGAATTCTCCGGCAACGGATATTCGGCGGGGGTGGGAATCACGCCGCGCCGGTTGGCCCCCGCCCCCCCCGCCTCGGCGATTCTCCGGCCCGCGATGGGCCGAAGTCCCGCTGCTGGAATGCCTGTCCCGCCGGCGAGAATCAAACCACCTCTCTTACCGGCGGTACAAGGCGGCGGGGGCAGGCTCCGGGGTCCCCGGGGGGGGTGCGGTTGCAATCTGGCCCCGGGGGTTGCCCCCACGGTGGCCTGGCCCGCGATCGGGGCCCCCTCCACTGCGCATGCGCGGGAATGCCGTGAGCGGCCCGCTGACGCTCCCGTGTATGCGCCGCACGGCAAAGTCATTTCCCGCGCCAGCTGGCGGGGCACCAAAGGCCTTTGCCGCCAGCTGGCGGGGCGGAAATCAGTCCGGCGCGGGCCTAGCCCCTCAAGGTGAGGCTCGGCCCCTCAAGATGTGGAGAATTCTGCACCTTTGGGGCGGCGCGATGCCGGACTGATTCGCGCCGCTTTTGGCGCCGGTCGGCGGACATCGCGCCGATTGCGGAGAATCCCGTCCAAGAGGTTAGTGAGCAAAATTAAAATGCGTGGGGTCGTGGGTAATATATTGGCAGAGAATGGGTTAGCAGACAGCAAACAAAGAGTAAGAATGAATGGGCAGGAAGTGATTAGTGGGGTCCCCGTAAGGATCAGTGCGTGGGATCCAGCTATTCACAATACACATCAATGATTTGGTTGAGGGAATCAGATGTGATATTCTAAGTTTGCTGACGACACGAAACTGGGTGGGAAGGTGAGTGGTGAGAAGGATGTTAAGAGGCTTCAAGGCGATTTACACAAGTTGAATGATTGGGCAAATCCATGACAGATGCAGGATAACATGGATAAATGTGAAGTTATCCACTTTGGTCGGAGAAACAGAATGGCAAAGTATTATTTAAATCCTGGTGGATTGGGAAATGTTGACATACAGAGGGACCTGGGTGTCATTGTACGCCAGTCGCTGAAAGCAAGCATACAGGTACAGCAAGCAGATAGGAACGCAAAAGCATGTTGGCCTTCAATGCAAGAGGACTCGAGTACAGGGACAAGGATGTCTCACTGCAGCTGTACAGGGCCTTGGTGAGGCCACACTTGGAGTATTGTGAGCAGTTTTGTTCTCCTTATCTAAGAAAAAGGTGTACTTACCATTGAGGGAGCACAATGAAGGTTCACCAGTCTGATTCCTGGGATGGCAGGATTGAGGAGAGATTGAGTCGACTGGACCTGTATTCACTGCAATTTAGAAGAATGAGACGGGATCTAATTGAAACGTGTAAAATTCTGACAGAGTTGGATGGACAGACTGGATGCAGGGATGATTTTCCCCCTGGCTGGGGAGGGTGTAGGGGGGTCACCGCCTCAGGATATGGGGTGGGCCATTTAGAACTGAGATGAGGGGAAAACTTCACTCTACCACAGAAGGCAGCGGAGGCCAAATCACTGAATGCATATATGAAGGAAATAGATTTCATAGATTCATAGATTCATAGAATTTACAGTGCAGAAGGAGGCCATTCGGCCCATCGAGTCTGCACCGGCTCTTGGAAAGAGCACCCCAACCCAAGGTCAACACCTCCACCCTATCCCCATAACCCAGTAACCCCCACCCAACACTAAGGGCAATTTTGGACACTAAGGGCAATTTATCATGGCCAATCCACCTAACCTGCACATCTTTGGACTGTGGGAGGAAACCGGAGCACCCGGAGGAAACCCATGCACACTCGGGGAGGATGTGCAGACTCCGCACAGACAGTGACCCAAGCCGGGAATCGAACCTGGGACCCTGGAGCTGTGAAGCAATTGTGCTATCCACAATGCTACTGTGCTGCCCGTTCTAGACTCTAAAGCTGTCAAGGGATATGGGGAGAGTCCCATTTGCAATTGTTCACCTTTGACCACCCATCTCATCTCTGGTGTCACTACAATTCGCTCTCACTCTATCAGGAGGACATGGGGTCCATTCCAGAGACTGGAGCATATAACCTTGGGAATGCTACATTGTTGGAGGTGACGAGGGCGATTGTCGCAACCGCGCCACGACGCCGGCGTGCGTTTCTCCGAGGGGCGGAGAATTGTCGCCATTTGCGCCGGCGCGGCACTGGCCGCGGGCCGCTGGAATCGCCGGTACCGCCGATTCCCTGGGCCGGATGGGCCAAGCGCGCGCGCCGATACGACAGAGTCCCGCCCGTGCAGTTCACCCCTGGTCGCTGCCGGCAGGAACTCTGCGGGAACGGTCGGGATGTAGCCTGTGGCGGGGGGATGGGGGCTCCGTTCCCGGGTGGGGTGGGGGGGGGGGGTGGGGGGGTGGGGGGGGGCCCTCCGATGGGGTCTGGCCCGCGTTCGGGGCCCACCGATTGGCAGGCCGGCCTCTCTCCCCCCCGGGCCCTACTTTCTGGCGCTGCCGGCCCCTGAACACCGACCCCATGTTGGGTCGGGGCCGGCGCGCTGAAGAAGTTCCCCCCGCACGCGCAGGTTGGTGCGGCCCAACTGCGCATGCGCGGGCGCCGCGTAAGGAGGCTGGAGCGGCGTGAACTGCTCCAGCGCCGTGCTGGCCCCCAACCGTCGTGCCGGGCCCGGTACACGCTGTCGTGAAACACAACGGCGTTCACGACGGCGCGAACACTTGGGCCCAATATGGGAGAATCGCCCCCGATGTCTTTCCGATGAGGTATTAAATTGAGGCTTCATTTGCCCTCGTATCAGATGATGTAATAGATCACGTGCCACTATTGTGAAGAAGATCAGTGAGTTGTTACCAGCGCCCTGATCAATATTTAAGGGGTCGTCCATTTACGACAGAGATCAGGGGGAGTTTCTTCTCTCAGAGGGGAGTGAATCTGTGGAATTCTTTACTGCAGAGAGCTGTAGAGGTTGGGTCGTTAAATGTGTTCAAGGCCGAGGTAGACGGATTTTGAATCAGCGAGGGAATCAAGGGATATGGAGATAACACAGGAAAGTGGAGTTGAGGATTATCACATCCTCATGATCTCATTGAATGAGCATACTGGATGGGCCGAATGGCCTACTTCTGCTATGTCTCATGGTCTTATCATCTTATCCCTCAACAAAACAGATTAATCCCCTTGCTGTTTGTAGGGGCCTGTTGTGCGCATGTTGCCCATTGCATCTTCTCCATGACCTCAGTGACTACTCTTCAAAAGTATTTTATTGACTGTAAAGCACTTTGGGGCATCCTGAAGTCATGGAGGGTGCTACATAAATGTAGGACTTTCCTTCCAGACAGAAATAAGGACAGAGGTAGAAAATGAATCAGTTCCAGTACGTGTAGCATGCTGTGGGTGAAGGTAGAATGATCAATTTAATTTTCCTGAACTTATCAGGTTAGGTGGATTGGCCATGCTAAATTACCCTTAGTGTCCAAAAGGTTAGGATGGGTTATTGGGTTACAGGGATAGGGTGGAAGTGAGAGTTTAAGTGGGTCGGAGCAGACTCGATGGCCTCCTTCTGCACTGTATGTTCTATGTTCTATCATAGAGTGCAGAATGACTATAGTTACCAAACTCCAACGCCCTTTAAACATCGCAGGCCTGAAAAATTGCTGGAACTATTGCATGAATCTGGTTAAATGGCCAAATAAATTTGGCCCCAGTTTTTTTTTTGTTTAATTGAGCAACCAGCCAGCAACTTCCTGGTGAGGCTTATATATTGATGTGAGACATCAGGGGACCAGATGACAAGATTATAGACTGAGAAATAATACACTTGTCACAATATTTTACCATTTTGGACCTTTGTTCAGCCATTAAGGTGCTCCTCTCCTGCCCCAGTCAATGGGTCCCTCGTGCAATCTCTAGTCTCTGCAGAGATCGTCGACCTGAATTAGCCACCAATTAGCTGTCCATTGGCACCTGCTCAAAAGCCCATGTGTGTGTGCATCAACTGAGATTACAGGAGGGATTTTAACACCTTGGTCAGGACCCAGACGTCAAAATCAATTACGGATCCCCAAACCCCACACTGTGTTTGAGGGGCAGTAATCCAACATGGATTTAGCCTCGATTGGCCAATTGGCGAACAGAGAGCACAGCAGGTGGCCTCTCGGAGCTAGCGAGCGAGTAAGGAGGCCCTCCATCTGGTCAGCTGCTGAGCCAATATTGTGGAGGACGGTTCCTCAGCATCAGCTTAGAGCGCTGGCACCTTGGTCTGCCACTGTGAGGCCATTTCTAGGTAGCGGTCATTCTCGCGATTCTGCATGGGTCCCCCACAGGCCTAGTCAGTCTCTGGTCAGTGGTCTCAATTGGCCAGTTAAATGCCTTAATTTAGTTACCCACCAACAGGCTTAGATTTAAATAATGGCTATTCATTTCAGCTTGTTAAATTTGCTTCAATTTGTTATAATTTGGTTAATCAAAACTAGTATAAATAATGGCGGCAGGCTGAAATATCAGAGGGCCCTTTCACTGCACAGCTTTACCTCAAAATAAATCTGGAGTGGCACGGTGGCTCAGTGGTTAGCACTGCTGTCTCATAGCGCCAGGGAATCGGGTTCGATTCCGGCCTTGGGTGACTGTCTGTGCGGAGTCTGCACGTTCTCCCCCATGTCTGCGTGGGTTTCCTCCGGGTGCTCCGGTTTCCTCCCACAGTCCAAAGATGTGCAGGTTAGGTGGATTGGCCATGCTAAATGGCCCCTAAGTGCAGGTCACGGGGATAGGGCGGGGGAATGGGGCCTAGGCAGGGCGCTCTTTCAGAGGGTTGGTGCAGACTCGATGGGCCGAATGGCCTCCTTCTGCACTGTAGGGATTCTATGATTCGCAGTCGCTTCCCAGGGGAAGAGGGAGGAAGAATTGAAGAGAAAAAGACAAACCTTCCTTATCAATGTGACCAACTACCTCTGGGACATTTGAATCTGTTAGTGTATTGACCTTTTGCCTATGATCCTTAACCCTAGACACGTGCACCATATTATAAAACGTTTGTGCTAATCGTACACGCTTTGTATTTTTCTCAACAGCCCCAATTTGAAGACCGCTGTCCAGTGCCTTTCCAGCCTCCAGACATATTCCCAGTGGAGCTCAGTGCCTCAGGTATCTAATCTCAGTGTGGCGGGGGACAAAGATTTTCATCTTCTGAACTTCTTTGCTGTACAGAGTTTTATAAAGGCATTTAGCAAGCAATAGAATGGTTCCCCCTCCTGCCTCACTTCCACCTGCTTTTGCTCCTCAGAAAGACCCACAGTACCCTCATCCAAACCCACTGATATGCTCAGCAGGGTAATTAAAGAGGTTATCTGCACAGAAATGAATGATTGTGTAGCCAGACAGTCCAGGTTATGTTGTGTCACTGGACAGTTTTTGTTTTATTCATTCATGGGATGTGAGAATCACTGACGAGGGTTTGTATATGTTACCTGTTGTTTCAAGGGGTTTTGCATTTACTTCACAATCACGGTAGCACAGTGGTTGGCACTGTTCCTTCACAGCGCCAGGGTCCCAGGTTTGATTCCCAAGAGGGTCATTTTCTGTGCGGAGTCTGCACGTTCTCCCCGTGTCTGCGTGGGTTTCCTCCGGGTGCTCCGGTTTCCTCCAAGTCCCGAAAGACATGCTGTTAGGTGAATTAGACATTCTGAATTCTCCCTCATTGTCCCCGGACAGGCGCTGGAATGTGGCGACTAGGGGATTTTCACAGTAACTTCATTGCAGTGTTAACGTAAGCCTACTTGTGACACTAATAAAGATTATTATTATTATTATTATTATTAAAGGATAACCAGGTTGCCACTCCGTAGGTTACTATATCAGTTGTTAGAGTTTACTTACAGAGGTGTTACTTGCTCATGGTCTAAGATGGAACAGGGGGAAAATCTCCCCAGTGCCTCTGATGATGTCACCACATAATCATGTGACACGCTCTACAGAGGGCATTGGTTAACATACATAACAGCCCCTCCCTCTTTACTCCTGTGGTGCGACAACTAATATTACTTTAAACTTCTACTCATGGTAAACAGCGATTATTGAACCAAGTATTGTCATCATACAGTTATATATACATCCGTATGAGGGTCTTACAGGGGAACGTCGGTTCCATGTAGGCAGATTCCATCATTCAGGAGTCTTTGTTTTCACAGTCTCTGGCCTGTTCACCACTTGGCTCAGGCACACCATCTGATAAAGTTGGTTCTTCTTCAGCTTCTGCTGCTGGTTCAACTGGTGCAGAATCTGAATTTGACTCAGGCGTAACCGTAAGTCCAGGGATTTCCAAACCTTAAGTCAGATTTTGGTCTTTCAGATACCCACTCTGCCAATACTCTTTCTGAAACAATGGATAGTGTGTCTCCTCCAAACTCTCTCGTCATCAGTTTACACTGCATAGTGGGCGGCAGGGCGGCACAGTGGTTAGCACTGGTGCCTCATAGCATCAGGGACCCAGCTTCAATTCCAACCTTGGGTGACTGTCTATGTGGAGTGAGGCAGCAGCCCTAACCACTGCCCCACTGTGCTGGCCACTGAACATGCCAATATTATAGGAAAAATGTACTTGCATTTATATACAGGGCCTTTCACGACTTCAGGGCACCCCAAGAACGTCACAACAATTAATTAATTTTTCCAAAAGTGTAATAACATTGGCGGCACAATGGTTAGCACTGCTGCCTCACAGCGCCAGGGACCCGGGTTCGATTCTGGCCTTGGCTGTCTGTGTGGAGTCTGCACGTTCTCCTTGTGTCTGCGTGGGTTTCCTCCGGATGCTCCGGTTTCCTCCCCCAGTCCAAAGACGTGCAGGTTAGGTGGACTGGCCACGCTAAACTGTCCCTCAGTGTCCAAAGATGTGCAGGTATTAGCCATGATCAGTGCGCAGGGTTACAGGGGATAGGGTGGGGAGTGGGCCTAGGAAGAGTGCTCTTCCGGAGGGGCGGTGCAGCGTCGATGGGCCAAATGGCCTCCTTCTGCGCTGTAGGAATTCTATGATAAATAACCAGATAATCTGTTTTAGAATAATGTCGATGAAGGGATAAATGTGGATCAGGACACCTCAAGAACCTTCAATGTTCTTCAAACATTGTAGTAAGATCACTTAGCTGAGAAGGCAGATGAGAGCTGGGTTTGATGCCACATCCAAAAGGTAGCAACCCGTCGAGGACATCATCCCCTCAGGACTGTGCGACATTAAAGCCTTATCCCAAAATACCTGCTGAAATGTTTGGAGTGGGGCTTAGAACCCATGGCAAGTCTGACACCAAAAGGAGAGGCATTAAAAGGGGCATTTTACTAACTTACATATGAGCATAAGGGGCGGGATTCTCCGACCCCCCGCCAGGTCGGAGAATCGGCAGGAGGGCGGCGTGAACCCCGCCTCCGCCGGCTGCCGAATTCTCTGGCGCCGGGGATTTGGTGGGGGCGGGAATTGCGCCGCTCCGGTCGGCGGCCGCTGGCAGCGGTCCCCCCCGGCGATTCTCCGGCCCTCGATGGGCCGAGTGGCCGCCCGTTTCCGGCCAGTCCTGCCGGCGAATATTACACCAGGTATTTGCCGGCGGGACCTGGCTGCGGGGGCGGCCTCCAGGGTCCTCGGGGGGGCGCGGGGGGTCTGGCCCCGGGGGGGGGGGGGGGGGGGTACCCCCGCGGTGGCCTGGCCCGCGGTCGGGGCCCACCGATCCGCGGGCGGGCCTGTGCCGTGTGGGCACTCTATTCTTCCCCGTCGGCCGCTGTGGTTCTCCGCCATTGCCGACAAGGAGGTGATCCCCCCCCCCCCCGCGCATGCGCTGGGATGACGCCAGCACATTCCGGCGCTCCCGTGCATGTGCCAACTCGGAGGCCCTTCGCCGCCGGTTGGCGTGGCGCCAAGCCCCTTCCCCGCCGGCCGGCGCGGCGCAAACCACTCCAGTGCCGGCCTAGCCCCTGAAGGTGCGGAGGATTCCGCACCTTTGGGGCGGCCCGACGCCGGAGTGGTTGACGCCACTCCTCGGAGCCGGAGTTCCCCGCCGATTCCCGCAGAATCCCACCCAAGGACTAGCAAGAGGAGTAGGCCACTCGGTCCTTTGCCATTCAATAAGATAATGGCTGATTTGATATAAGAGTATAAGAATTGGCAAGTCATGTTGCAGCTGTATAGAACCTTAGTTAGGCCACACTTGGAGTATAGTGTTTAATTCTGGTCGCCACACTACCAGAAGGATGTGGAGGCTTTAGAGAGGGTGCAGAAGAGATTTACCAGAATGTTGCCTGGTATGGAGGGCATAAGCTATGAGGAGCGGTTGAATAAACTCGGTTTGTTCTCACTGGAACGAAGGAGGTTGAGGGGCGACCTGATAGAGGTATACAAAATTATGAGGGGCATAGACAGAGTGGATAGTCAGAGGCTTTTCCCCAGGGTAGAGGGGTCAATTACTAGGGGGCATAGGTTTAAGGTGAGAGGGGCAAGGTTTAGAGTAGATGTACGAGGCAAGTTTTTTACGCAGAGGGTAGTGGGTGCCTGGAACTCGCTACCGGAGGAGGTAGTGGAAGCAGGGACGATAGGGACATTTAAGGGGCATCTTGACAAATATATGAATAGGATGGGAATAGAAGGATACGGACCCAGGAAGTGTAGAAGATTGTAGTTTAGTCGGGCAGTATGGTCGGCACGGGCTTGGAGGGCCGAAGGGCCTGTTCCTGTGCTGTACATTTCTTTGTTCTTTGTTTGTTCTTTGTTCTTTGATGATGAACTCACCCCCACATTCCAGCCAACCCCCGATACCCTTTCACTCTCTTGCCCCTCGAGAATCTGTCCACCTCTGCCTTAACAACATTCAAAGACTCTGCCCCCACCAGCTTTTGAGGAAGAGAGTTCCAGAGTCTCCCGACCCCCTGAGAGAGAAAAATTCTCCTCATCTCCGTCTTAAATGGGGGACGCCTAATTTTTAAACAGGAGCAACTTAGTCGTTTCAGGTATACCCCTGATAGAGCAGGATTTGGGGTTCACTTAACGGGAGTGATTAGTGAGGCTGAATGGAAGAAGATATCAATGCAGACCCAAAATATGGAACAAGGAGTATGTGCTTTACCATCAAAACAGCTCGAATGATTCAGTGTGCACATTATTCTCTTCGAAAGAACGAGTGACAAACAATTATTCAACAAAATGTGTATGTGTGTGTGTTTATATATATTTTTTTCAATAAGAAGATTTTAAAAATATAGAACCGATGAATTATTTCCTTCAATATGAACATAAGAACTAGGAGCAGGAGTAGGCCATCTGGCCCCTCGAGCCTGCTCCGCCATTCAATGAGATCATGGCTGATCTTTTGTGGACTCAGCTCCACTCTCCGGCACGAACACCATAACCCTTAATCCCTTTATTCTTCAAAAAACTATCTATCTTTATCTTAAAAACATTTAATGAAGGAGCCTCTACTGCTTCACTGGGCAAGGAATTCCATAGATTCACAACCCTTTGGGTGAAGAAGTTCCTCCTAAGCTCAGTCCTAAATCTACTTTCCCGTATTTTAAGACTATGCCCCCTAGTTCTGCTTTCACCCAACAGTGGAAACAACCTGCCCGCATCTATCCTATCTATTCCCGTCATAATTTTATCTGTTTCTACAAGATCCTCCCGCATCCTTCTAAATTCCAACGAGTACAGTCCCAGTCTACTCAACCTCTCCTAGTAATCCAACCCCTTCAGCTCTGGGATTAACCTAGTGAATCTCCTCTGCACACCCTCCAGCGCCAGTACGTCATTTCTCAGGTAAGGAGACCAAAACTGAACACAATACTCCAGGTGTGGCCTCACTAACACCTTATACAATTGCAGCATAACCTCCCTAGTCTTAAACTCCATCCCTCTAGCAATGAAGGACAAAATTCCATTCGCCTTCTTAATCACCTGTTGCACCTGTAAACCAACTTTCTGCGACTCATGCACTAGCACACCCAGGTCTCTCTGCACAGCGGCATGTTTTAATATTTTACCAATATCGCACATATTATTTGGTTCAGGATGCTGGAATACAGAAGGAGTTAAATTAAGAATGATCCAGATTCAGGGGTAATGAGTGAGCTTTGGAAACTTAAGTTTGAATTTTCCCAGATCCCACGGCTCTGACAGGTCATTGTAGGCATTGTATATTTTTACCGACTAATGCCCTGTCCTGGTCTCAAAACCAAGATTGAAGTAGAATCCAACACAGTCTGGATTCCCGGCAGAGTTTTGAGAGTTTAAAGCTCGCAACATTCCAAAGGACACTGAATTTGAGACAAATGTAGCATGTGTCATTCCTTCTCTGCAGCTGCCAAAACATCCATTCAGAAAGAAGTGCTCAGCATCAAACGAAAGGTCTCTCTGGACCCTCACGTTCGGTTAAAGGTGGATAAGCTCGAGTTGGTAAGTGTCTCTTGTATGTGATTCCCTTCCACGTGCTTTTCATTTCCTCTTCCGCCACTTTGCAATGGCTGGCCAGCAAACGAGCAAGTTCCCACGGTTGCCACCATGTTTTCTTAACCGCTGTGATAGCTATTACCCTGCACAAAGCACCAAGCACCAAAGTTGACATTAGTAACACAATAACAGGGATTCTTTATTCACGGATAGTTCTGCATGCAAACTGTTATAACCCACACGAGAGCTACGGGATTGGAGCAATCAGACTCCCCGTGAGTCTCGCCGAGTACGAGCTCCACCGTTCAGGGGGTGGGGAGCTCGAGGACGCTCACGATTGAGTTCTGTATAAGGTTGGCCAGGTATGGAACTGACTGGGCAGACCTAGCTGGGATCTGACGTATCTTGTAAATATAATTGCTTCGCGATAAACAGTTTTCTTTCGCCTACTCGATTCGGACTCGTCTGTGGCCTACTAAACATACTCACGTCTTCCCTGCTCAAATGTCAAATCAGTATCCTTAAGGGCTGATCCGGGCCACTCTGCCAATGCCAAGGGATAGAGATGACCTCCCGACAGTAGATCACAACGCGCACCTGGATTGCCAGTGGACCACACTGCTGACCATCCTGTGGAGGAATTCTCCATCCACAATGACAGCCTTGTAGCTGTATGTAAATTAGGGGGTGCCCATTTAAGACGGAGACTAGGAGAATTGTTTTCTCTCAGGTTCGTGAGTCTCTGGAACTCTCAATTGCGTGTGTGTTGTGTGTGTGTTATACGCATGTGTGTGTGTACATTGTAAATCAATAGTGTGTGTGCGCCTGTGTGTGTTGTTTGTGCGTCGATGTGCTTTGTGTAATGTGTGTGTGCATATGTGTTTGCGCAAACGTGTGTGTGTATGCGTGTACAGGGCTGGATTAAACTGCCCCGCCTGCCGCACGATCGCTACAGGCGGGACCATGTAAAGGTCCATTGACCTCAGGCGGGAATTTCCAGTGGCCGGGATGACACGGCTGGAGAATCCCGCCAACTGTGTGTGTATGTGTACACATGTGCGCATTGTAAAACCAATAGTGGGTGTGTGCATGTGGTTTTTTTTTGCATGAGTATGTTCAGTAGGCCACCAGACGAGTCTGAATGCATGTGTGTGTGCATGCATGTGTGTGCTGTCTGCATGTGCACATTGTAAAATCAGTGGTGTGTACGTGTTGTGTGTGTTGCATGCATGCCCGCGCATGTGTGCGGGTGCACACTGTAAAATCAATAGCGTGGGTTGTGTGTGCATTTCCGCACTTGCATATATGTGCGTGTGTGCAGTGTGCATGTGTGTGCAGTAGCGTGTCTGTGTGCATGTGTATGTGCATGTGTGTGTATGTAGCCAGCCGAAAGCTGTGGTCGCCATTGAGACTTACTGGCCGAGTTCTCTGGAAACAAGTCGGAGGTGCATTGACCTAGTTTAGATTGCAACGTGAATTCTGAATTCAACAGCGATGATACAATCTGCCTACAAGAGGCTTGGAAAGAGCAGGGAGCTTCACAACAAGTGCAAACTGAGGAAGAAGGGCTTAAGTCTTTCATAAGCATTTACAACCACCTTTCCAGGAACAGAAAGGATCTTTTTTTAAATAACAACAAGATGCTTAGCTTTACAGCGTTCTGCTGTCACAAATAGATATCAATGATAACAAAAATGGAAAATATTTTGTAAAGTAATCATAATATCAGTTGCTGTTTCCAACCTGTCAACCCATTGTTGCCTGGAGGGGCAGTGGGCAGGAGAAAACTGAACTTGTGTTACCTCGGAAGGAAAGTTTGGATCTGGGCCACGTCGGGTTCTAAGGGAATCGCAAAATAATTAATGGTGGAGGGGTTGCTCGGGCGTAACCCTCTCTCTTCCACAGCGATGTATTCACCTGAGCTCCGCCGGGGGGTTCGCTCACCAGCGCTCGCCAGGTGCACGCTTTGGGAGGCCAATCGGATTCCATGCCAGTCTGCTCTCGCACCGATGTGGATGGGCTTACTGACGGGGGGTGGGGGGGGGAGGTGATTCAGACATGGCGGCCTGACCGTGATATGCTAATATATGGAAACAATTACCCCCCCCCCCGCCCGACGTCCAACGTCGCCAAACTCGCCACCTCACCCGCAGGGCGAGGGGACAATGGCGACCCGTTATACCGTCGACATGAGACAAGGTTTGGGCAGCTCGAGAGATTTCCTGCGCCCGCCGCCGAGCTCCCCCGTCAACAACGGGAGCAGAAGGCTCCGGACCCGGGCTTTTCGCCTGTCCAGCAAACTGAGTTTCAGAAGCCGCGAGGGAATTCCCAGCTGTTGAGTTACTTTTTGAAAGGGAACCTCTCTTTTCGAGGCTGGCAGCCATCTCTGGGAGCGCCAACAATGGAGATGACTGTCCAGCTAATCTGGGATTTTATTGGATGCATTGGTTGGGGCTGGTTTAGCACAGTGGGCTAAACAGCTGGCTTGTAATGCAGAACAAGGCCAGCAGCACGGGTTCAATTCCCGTACCGGCCCCCCCAAACAGGCGCCGTGAATGTGGCAACTAGGGGCTTTTCACAGTAACTTCATTGAAGCCGACTTGGGACAATAAACGATTATTATTATTATTGAGAAATGTCGCACAGTGGTCTCAGGGCGCCGAGGTCCCAGGTTCGATCCCGGCTCTGGGTGGAGTTTGCAGATTCTCCCCGTGTCTGCGTGGGTCTCACCCCCACAACCCAAAGATGTGCAGGGTAGGTGGGTTGGCCTCGCTAAATTGCCCCTTAATTGGAAAAAAAAGTAATTGGGTACTCTAAATTTATTTTTTAAAAATGATTGAGAAAGTTCAGCTGGAGGAACCTTCCTGTTCTTTGTGAAATCGTGCTGTCCCATTATTTATTAAGTCAAACACGCCTTTATTTTCTAATTGTTTACTTCTCCAATCCTATAAAAAGTTTTCAAATCCAATTTCAGGGACACATTGGCAAACAATCCCTAGAATCATCACCAGTAATAAATTGGGAATATGCTGGGAATATTCAGCAGGTCTGGCAGCATCTGTGCAGGGAGAGGCAGAGTTAACAATTCAAATCGAATATGTCTCCTCATATCTAATCTCCTACCTGTATCTGAAACAGAAAGAAACCTCCCACTGCCCACTCCAGATTCTCAAACTCTCCTCACGTTTTAATTTTCAATAGCTGTGATGCTGCGACTTATTTCCACTGAATATTGGAGATTAAAAACATTAAAGAGGGTTTTGTTATTCTCTTTCTTTCCCCTTCTGCAACATGAACACGCACACATGCACACATACGCAAACACGCAATTGCACAGATGTGCACGCGCATATATGCACACACACAAACGTGCACACACAAACGCACACGCATGCACACACAAACCTACATGCACGCACACGCAAACGCATACACACTCACACACAAATGCACAAGCATACGCATACACAAACGCATACACACACGCACACATACCGAAGCTAAGACAACACAGCAGTGAAAGGTGCAGAGAAACTCATGACCATTGCTGACAGTCCAATTCTGCACCAAAATGGAATTGATTCAAGGTGCATAAACTAGGGGGGTGATTTTGAGCCCAGATTCCGCCCGTGAGATCTCGACGTAACCTCAAAATCCTGGAGCAGTGCGAATCGTGCCACGGGAGCCTGGGAACATCCTCGTATTACATTAGCATGTCATTCCTGAGCACTCACACCAGACTTTCCCCCCTCACGGAATATTCACCGGGCGCCGGCGTCATTTGTGACAGGTTTTGCCAGGAGTGAGGCAGTCAAGTGGGACCCTCTAGGGGTGCAGAGGTATGTGTAGCCCCGAGGGGGGTTAGAGGGACGTACTCGGGCAGTGCCCTGGCAGCTCCCCCTGGCATAGGTCAGCATTGCCAGGATGGCACTTCCAATGCTGAGAGTTTCTTTCCCCTCGTGGGAGAGTCTAGGACCAGGGGGCACAACCTCAGAGTAAGGGATCACCCATTTCAGACAGTGATGAGGAAGAATCTGAATTAAAAACAGGAAATGCTGGCTGAACTCAGCCCGTGTGAGAAAACAAAGTTGACATTTCCAATCTAAATGGTCCTTCTAAATGTAGAGTTCAAGGATTCTGTAGAAGGCTTAGACTCGAAATGTTAACTCTTTTTCTCTCTGCACAGTTGCTGCCAGACATGCTGGGCGGGATTCACCCAGCCCCCAAAGGGTCGGAGAATCGCCGGGGGGCGGCGTGAATCCCGCCCCCGCCGGCTGACGAATTCTCCGGTGCCGGGGATTTGGCAGGGGCGGGAATCGCGCCACGCTGGTCGGCGGCCGCTGGCAACGGGCCCCCCCCCCCCCGCAATTCGCCGGCCCGCGATGGGCCGAGTGGCCGCCTGTTTTCTGCCGGTCCCGCGGAGATGATCCCCCCTACACATGCGCTGGGATGACGCCAGCACACGCTGGCGCTCCCAGGCATGCGCCAACTCACGCCGGCTGGCAGAGGCCCTTCGGCGCCGGTTGGCATTGCGCCAAACCCCTTCCTCGGCGGCTGGTGCAGCGCAAACCACTCCGGCACTGGCCTAGCCCCTGAAGGTCCGGAGGATTCCGCACCTTAGGGGCGGCCCGACGCCGGAGTGGTTCACGCCGCTCCGTCCCGCCGGGGCCCCACACCCCGCTGGGTAGGGGAGAATCCCGCCCACTGAGAGTATCCGGTAGTTACTGATTTTATCTCAGATTTCCAGCACCTGCGGTATTTTGCTTTTATGGTGAGGATGAATATCTTCCCTCAGAGGGTGGTGAATCTGTGGAATTCTTTGCCGCGGAGAGCTGTAGAGGCTGGGTCGTTAAGTGTGTTGAAGGCGGAGACAGACAGCTCGTTAATCAGCGAGAGTCATGAGGAGGGAAATGGAGCTGAGGATTATCACAACAAATCATTCATGGCCTCATTGAATGGCGGAGCAGACTCAATGGGCCGAATGGTGCTCCTAAGGTTTATGATCTTATGGTGAGGTGAATAAAGTTGGGATGAGGTTCATGTGGATCATAAACAACAACATAGACCAATTGGGCCAAATGGCTTATTTCCATATTGTAAATTCTATGTAATATATCCAGTTGTCGAACATTTCTATTCTGATACAGGTTAGGCTAGGTATGCATTAACCACATTAATATCACTGTAATCTTGACTGTTGCCATATCACGTTCTGCTGTAGGCACTGAGGTATCTCGGGCTACACGTGACAGAAGAGAGGAGAAGAATGCTAAGGCGTAGTCTCACAAACGATTCACAGGGAACAGTGGCGTTTGGAGGTGAGGATGTGCTTTCAATTAAAATAACTTCTTGGTGGCATTCTTTCTTGCTTCTCTCATCTCCACTGGCGCTATTGTGTCCCAGCAGGGAAGGTGAGACTGAACCATCTGAAACCATTGTCAGTCTGGATTAATTATGAGTAATGCTATGATCACCCCTAGCTAAGGACCTTCGCCAGACAGATTGCCAGAGTTCAAGAGTAAGGCCCATTACATGAACAATTAGGGAGGGTCAATAAACCACATTCTGGGAAATTAATTTATTAAACTCTGAGTTCCCACATGGTGTAACATTAGCTTTGTCTCCTAGTTCTGATGAAGAGCAAAAGGGATCGAAACATTAACTCTGCTTCCTCCCTCCTTACAGATGCGGCTAGACCCGCTGGGTTTTTCCACCGTTCTCTGTTCTTGTTTCAGATTCCAGCACCCGCAGTATTTTGCCTATTTTAGCTTTGCCTCCCTGCTTACTCTGATACCATTTACTGTCACAAAGTGCCCCACGTAACAATGTTAGGCAATGACCAGGTGATTACTCATGATTGTGGCTAAGAGGGAGAGTCTTCAGATCACTCGCCCACCTCGGTGGGATAGAAGTCAAGGGCAGAGGTCTAACTATTTAAAATTGTGGTCGGCCAGATCGGGGCGAGGTGGGATTAAGTCCTCTCCGTTCTATTTTAACAGCCTCCATGTCCAACCTCGTCTCCACCCACTGTCTCCACAAACCGGTCTCAATGTTCTGCCAAATGGCAATGAAATAGCTACAGCGTTGAGATCTGTTGATGCATTCCTATTTCTACGTGGAGCCCACGTTGCAAAGCTGTTAAATTCACTTTTATAATAGTAGAACTAGCTACCCTGCACTCCCACTCACATCAAGTACTTGTTGACGTTGAGTCATAACTCCGTCCTATGTATAGGCATCTATATATGGGCAGCACGGTAGCACAAGTGGATAGCACTGTGGCTTCACAGCGCCAGGGTCCCAGGTTCGATTCCCCACTGGGTCACTGTCTGTGCGGAGACTGCACGTTCTCCCCGTGTCTGCGTGGGTTTCCTCCGGGTGCTCCGGTTTCCTCCCACAGTCCAAAGACGTGCGGGTTAGGTGGATTAACCATGCTAAATTGCCCCTTAGTGTCCAAAAAGATTAGGAGAGGTTATTGGGGTACCGGGATAGGATGGAAGTGAGGGCTTAAGTGGGTCGGTGCAGACTGGATGGGCCAAATGGCCTCCTTCTGCACTGTATGTTCTATGTCCTATCTCATATCTTCATCTGTGTCATGGTCACACAGGTCTACTGATTTTGGAAAGGTGAAAAATCACTTAAGGATTAAAGGATGTCTACCTCAAAATAAAAATAATCCAGTTTGATAGATCTACTGAATGGAAAAACCATCAGATGTCCCAGGGCCTGGATTTTGTTCCATTTATCCCATTTCAACTTTAGGAGGATAACGACAGGAATTGTTAACTGTATAGTACTTATGTTTAATTGTATGCAGGCGATGGTCATTAACTGGGCATTCACGTGTGCAATTATAAATAGGAACTGAGTGTAAATGTGGTTGTTGGATCGGGAGTTGCATGCTTGTACTGTGTACTCCTGTAAATAAATGCTTATAAAAGTGTGTGAAGATTGGCTCCAATTCTATCCTTCATCACCAAGCTTCCTGCTGCAGAAATATAGCGTTCAAACTAAAAATGGGGCGATGAGCTCTACTTTTCATTCCTGCCTCAAACATGATTTTCCAGGGCAGCACGGTGGCGCAGTGGGTTAGCCCTGGTGCCGAGGTCCCAGGTTCGATCCCGGCTCTGGGTCACTGTCCGTGTGGAGTTTGTACATTCTCCCCGTGTCTGCGTGGGTTTCGTCCCCACAACCCAAAGATGTGCAGGGAAGCTGGATTGGCCACGCTAAATTGCCCCTTAATTGGAAAAAATGAATTGGGTACTCTAAAAAAATTTTTTTTAAACATGGTTTTCCTTTCCCTACTCCTGATGGCTGCTGACAAGGCTGCAAACTGCCTATTCCCTGCCCACCACGACAAATTATGGCATGACCCAGGCTATCTTCCCCATTTCCCAGTCTTCCACTATTGATTCCTGTCGTCCCCGTCCCCTCCAACCCCCGCAGTAACCCCTCATCCCTCTGGAATCATCACGCGCACATATACACATCCACATACATGTGCGCACACATACATGCATGCATGCACATGCGTACATGTTCACACCCACACACATGTACAGACATGTACACACACCTGCACACACACACATGTGCACACACCTGCACACACACATGTGCACACACATACGCATACACGCTCCAAAACAGGAATATTGGGTGGTGTCAGATTGCTGGAGATGTGTAGACATTCCACTCCACACCCTCTTCCAGTGAGAGAAGGTGAATCCAGGACAAGGATTCCAGGGTACGAAAAAGAGCGACAAGAAACCTAAGTTAGTTTTGCAACTTGGGTCCTGCTGGTGACTGATAATAACTCTGAGTCAACTTTTCAGAATTTGTGCAGGCGGCGAGAATTACATTACCTCAGGAGCTGGAGGACGTTGGCCTAAGTCACAGTCCCATGATGTTTTTTCCTCATGAAGTTGCAAACCTTCTGGACACTACGGCTTTCCAATCCCCGGTAAGAGGGCGTAAGTTCACGGCTCTGGACGTTAAACTCCGCGGTACCCTCTCTAAACCACTCCACCTTAAGACGCTCCTTCAAACCCTCCTCTTTGATCAAGCATTTGGACGCCTGTCCCAATGCTTGCTTCTGTGAGTTGGGGTCAAGCCTTGTTTGACACACGGGCATGAGACAAGACGAGAAGTGTACCAATTATCTGAGCTTTTATTGAAGCATTCCATACCATGAAAAAATTTGAGTGTAGCGGTAAACTCGCTAAAATGCGCAATTAGTGCTTAGCACGGTAGCATAGTGGTTAGCACTGTTGCTTCACAGCGCTCAGGGTCCCAGGTTCGATTTCCGGCTTGGGTGACTGTCTGTGCAGAGTCTGCACGTTCTCCCCGTGTCTGTGTGGGTTTCCTCCGGGTGCTCCGGTTTCCTCCCACAAGTCCCGAAAGACGTGCTTGTTAGGTGAATTGGACATTCTGAATTCTCCCTCAGTGTACCCGAACAGGCGCCGGAGTGTGGAGACTAGGGGATTTTCACAGTAACTTCATTGCAGTGTTAATGTAAGCCTACTTGTGACATTAATAAAGATTATTATTATTATAGCTGTTGAGTTAAGCTTGTCAGATTTAACCCTGTGCTATAACATCACATGCTTAACAGATTCCCTTCGCTGTCTACATTTTAGATTTTTAGCTCCAACACGTTCCATGAGGCAGAAAATCTCGACCACCTGCAGTCAGAGGTGACTGAGCTACGCCAGGAGATTAAAAAAATGAAGGTGAGGTTTCTTTCAGCCGGGGATGTGGCGCAAAGATATTTAATACCCCTGTTACGGAGCTGTAGTAGTTCACTCTTCACCAATCGGGATGAATTCAGCAAGAAATCTTGCATCAAGCTATGACTCCTGTTTTGATTTTGCATGTGACACTTCTCTCACCTAACGGCTGCAGTCAGCACACTTGCACCTTGTCCAAACCATTTCCTCGTGACAATTTAAAACCCGAGTCTTTCCAGTAAATATGAGTGTGCCCTGCATTTCATGGACTAGTTAATGTTCACATGGCAGATAGATAATGATTGTAATGACTATGGAAGATTATTGAAGAACAATTACTCAGAAAATCTGATTTCTGCATTGATTACGGATAGATGTTTTTGACATGATTCAGACAATATTGATCAGAATAACATTGGGTAATCGCACTGTTGATCAGCTGTGGTTAGTAGATGTAAATCAGCGTTAAATAGAATCTGCCTTCAGAGGGTAAAGCAGATACATAATCTATAGTATCTGTTACATATTCATAGTTGTTTTCCACTTCACTTGGCCTGTGACATTTCTGTTCAATGAGTCACCCTCGGCAGCCCCTGTCGAAAATTATTTCATGACAATAGTCCTTCTTATTTGAAATAAATCGCTGCAGTGCCAGACTGACGTGCAATCAATTGCACAAAGACGCAGATTGGGTACAACTGTGGCTTTATTGCAGTCAGATGCATGGCCTCCTGCTGCAGCTGGCAAAATGGCAGGGCACTGGGGGTCATGCATATTTATACAGATCTTAGTGGGCGGAGCCAGTCGGCAGGGGCGACCGGCGAACCTGTAGGCAGGTCCAACCTTACATCCCATAATACAGTGGTTCACCACACAGACTTAATGCACCTTTCACCTCCCACTACCTTGCTGGAGAATCGCCAAGTGTTAGTCTGCACATCAACACCTTCCAGGCGCAACCACTCCCTCAGCAGCGAAGGGGACGGCGGGACTGGCATCAAAGTGGGTTTGCCGCGGGAATCCTCCCTACAAAGCCAGAGACATTAAACTGATCGGACCCTTTCCCCGGTATATGAACCAACCCAGATTACTTTGTGTCACGCTTGGGATCACGAAGGACCAGAAAGCGATTTAGCAGAAAAAAAACAGAGTCCCGTGTCGAGCGCCTTTAGCGGAGTGCCCCTTATGAGGTGGGGTTAGAGCGGCTTTGAGAACCCCCTAATTGGTATGTTGGGGCACTGGAGGGAGGGTAATGCCAAGAAAACGACCCCACTATTAAATGAGACACTGTTCTTTTTTTGGGCCTCAGCGAGCAAGGCCCCACCTAGGCCACACTTAGCCTGAGGAGCTCCGCTCGCCAGTGCAGGAAGAGATCAGGGTGTCACTTTTATATGGACGGCGATCTCTTGACCTCCCAATGCGACCCCCGGAAACCCCCCCACGCCCCCCCCCCCCCCCCCACCCCATGCCCCAACTGACCAATTAGGGGGTTCTCAAGCCACTCTAACCCCACCTTATACGAGGCACCCCCAGACCGGATCCCAAGGACGGTGGCAAGATGCCCCCTGTGCACCTTGGTACTGCCAGCCTGTCACCCTGGGAGCCCGGGTGGCACTGCCCGCACCTTTAGGGGCCAAGCCCTCACCTTGAGGGGCCAGGCCCGCGCCAGAGTGGTTGGCGCACCGCTGGCCAGCGGGAAAGGCCTTTGGCGCCATGCCAGCCGGGGCCGAAAGGACTTCGCCGGTCAGCAGACGTCAGCGCATGCGCGGGAGCGTCAGCGGCTGCTGACGTCATCCACGCGCATGCGCAGGGGGAGGTGTCTCTTACGCGTCGGCCAAGGTGAAGGCTGTGGCCGAGGGGGAGGGAAAAGAGTGCCCCCACGGCACAGGCCCGCCCGCGGATCGGTGGGCCCCGATCGCGGGCCAGGCCACCGTGGGGGCACCCCCCGGGGCCAGATCGCCCCGCGCCCTCCCCCCCCCCAGGACCCCAGAGCCCGCCCGCGCTGCCTAGTCCCGCCGGTTTGATTCTTGCCGACGGGACAGGCATTCCAGCAGCGGGGCTTCGGCCCATCGCGGGCCGGAGAATCGCCGGGGGGTGCCCGCTGACCGGCGCGGCGCGATTCCTGCCCCCGCCGAATATCCGGTGCCGGAGAATTCGGCAACCGGCGGGGGCGGGATTCACGCCAGCCCCCGGCGATTCTCCGACCCAGCGGGGGGTCGGAGAATCCCGCCCCATTGGACCATCAGTCCAGTTTAGCAAAATAACAATGATGCTACTATACCCCAGTTTATTCACTATTTCTTACAACTAATAACTCAAATATAGAATCAGGAACAAAATGTAAGAGCTTGCCTTTTTATAGGGCCCATCATGACCTCGAGACTTCCCAAACCATACTGTTGCCACCAATCTGGTCCACACGGTTGTCCAACCAACTTTCTTTCCCTCACACGGCCTGACAGGGAATCACTCTCACTCTTACTGCCACTAGCATGTGGCAGGCTACCATTGTCTGGGTCTGGCCTATATGTTCAAAGGACACCCAATCTGTTTGTTAATAAATCTGTAGCTCGTTATTTCAGAATCACAGTCAACATATTGAAACCTCTATCCCATAAAGCCCTTTTTTTTTTTGCAATCACAAGGCCCTTGTCAAGGAGATGGAGAAGAATAAGAAAACACAGGAGGAGGAGCTTCAACAGGTCACTCAGGTGAGTGAGGCTTCCTGCTGTGGGCAGTGGAACATTGAGCTTCCCCCGAGCATTGGGGGAATTCAGAGCTTTTCACCCAGTTTTTCTTGTCCGCGCTCTGCCCATGAGGTGAGCGATGCCCAAGCGACAAAGATGGCAATCACCCCTGTCTGCTCAGCTTCAATATCAACCCAACAATCTCTGCTTTTAACCCCTGCAGAAGGCCACAGCCGCCCTCGCAGAAAACAGGACGTTGCAGGACAAGCTGCATCTGGCCAGTGCAGCTCAGCATCGGGCTCACAGTGCTGAGCAGGACTATGAGGAGGTTGTGCATCTTCTGGAAGCTGAAATCACGGATCTCAAAACTGAGCTGACAGGCAAGGCACAAAGTAATTCCAAAGATCTTACAAAGGTGAGTTATGTCCGGAATCCTGTGAGGTGGTCAAATAGGGGACCTTGTTTGATTCTTTTTTTAAATTCATCGGATGTAGGCGTCGCTGGCTGGGCCTGCATTTGTTGCCCATCCCTAGTTGCCCTTGAAGTTGAGTGGCTTGTCCGACCATTTAAGAGTCAACAACATTGCTGCGATCTAGAGCCACATGTAGGCCAGACTGGGTAAGGACGGCAGATTTCCTTCCCTAAAGGACATTAATGAACCTGATGGGTTTTTACAACAATCGTTTTACGATCATTTTAATTCCAGATTATCATTTAAATTCAAACTCCAACATCTGCTGTGGTGGGATTCAGACCCTGGCTCCCCAGAGTATTACCCTGGTTCTCTGGCAATGACGCAAGTACGCAATTGCCTCTCCCTGAAGCTACGAGGCCTCACTTGGTCTGAAGTCAAACCAACGTGATCTTTTAATGGGATTCAACGTACCTGAGCAAGTGTCATGGGGGAGCTTGGGATGTTGTGATCCTGCACCTGACTATTCCCTGAGGCAGCCCCCAGTTTCCCATAGAATCGTAGAATTTACAGCGCAGAAGTAGGCCATTCGGCCCATCGAGTCTGCACCGGCCCTTGGAAAGAGCATCCTAAGCCCACACCTCCACCCTACCCCGATAACCCCACCTAACCTTTTTGGACACTAATTTAGCATGGCCTATCCACCTAACAAGCACATCTTTCGGGACTTGTGGGAGGAAACCGGAGCACCCGGAAGAAACCCACGCAGACACGGGGAGAACGTGCAGACTCCGCACAGGCAGTGACCCAAGCCGGGAATCGAACCTGGGACCTTGGAGCTGTGAAGCAACAGTGCTATCCACCTGCGCTACCGTGCTGCCCCAAGTTGAAGCGCCCAATGTAGGGCCCAAACCCACGACCCTGGGAGTAAGAGTCGATGGGCCGATTGAGGTACCGACTGATGCTACTGAAAAAAGATTGCCTGGGTGAGAGATAATTGGGAATAGATTACATGCAGATGATGGGTTGCTTACCCAGAAGAACATCCATAAGCCATCTAGGCTGTCATCGCAAAATAAATCTGACATGTTTGACTATCATTTAATTCCGCCTCAAAAATATTAACATTCCTAATTTTCCCGAGTTATAAGCAGGTTTATTCAACAAGTGCATATTTTTTGTCAAATTAGGTCAAACAAAAATAACTACACTTTGAGGTAATAATTCAATTTGATTTCTGGTTGGAATCGCAGGACCGAGCCTGTTCCATTGACGCGATATTTAATTTATTTAGGAGGACACTCGGGATCTGCAGCAAAGACTCTCAATCGCCAGCTGCCAGCTGCAAACATCTGAGCTGAGGTGCAAACATCTGGAAATCTCAAACCAGAAGCTATTTTCTTTTGCTGAGGTGAGGCTTGTGTCTAAACATTGAAGCAAGCACTTCTTTCGGAGGAGTGAAGCGGGATCTAATTGTGACCTATCGCTGCACGTCACGCCGTCCCCTTCGTAACAAAAAGGCACAGCTTCATCGTCATTTTCGACACAAGAAGCCACATTTTCACGGAGTTGGCCCAACTTCACGGGCAAGGTGGGGCGGGGCAGGACCCAGACGCTGAAGGGCAGCCCCCATTTCTGACTGATCCAATTTTCACCAACAGGGGGAAGGGGATGGGACGTAACTCACACAGGAGGGAAACCCCACCTCAACGGGGCCTTTTGAACCGAGTGCTGAACTCAAACTCCACATTTAACCCCACAATATGGGGGCTCATTAATTTATGCAACAGGTGTAAACATCCATGAAGGTCTGTTTAAGTATCATGATCTGAAGTTTGATCAGATCCCTTACTCTTTAAGCATAAGAAAAATACTCTGAATCTGTCGGTGAACGTCTATTTAAAAGAAAAACCTCAGCTGGACTGATTGCCAGATCACCTCATGTAGATTAGAAAAGAATATTACCCTCAGGTCATGCTGTTTCAATAGAGTTCTTTGTTAACATTTTCCTATGGTTATTATTTGCTTCCTGGCTCCCATTTGAGGGGTTCCCCAGCGATTCACTGGGGAGCCCCTCTTGGATGTTCCCACATAAGTGTTCACCCAGAAATTGTCCAGGAATGATAACTTCTCTTGGACAATTATGCTGGGCTGGGAACCATCGGTTAAAGCGATTTAAATTGCTAACTTCGGATGGCCCTGCCAGTTTTACCTTCATAGTTACTCTGATAGAGTTAGAAGGAGAAAAAAAACACTTATAACTTCAGAGTAACTATTTTTTTAAAAACCTAGGCCTAGCCCAAAACGGGGCACCCCGCCCCCCCCACCCCCTACGTCCCCGGGGACTCCCCACACCAGCCTCGCCCAACAGCCACTTCTGGTCAGAAACTCCCTCCTGCCCGGTCCGACACCCCGGTCCAACCCTAGGGGTGCACTTCACTGCTCCTGTCTCGCCTGACTTGAGTGAGGAAGGTAGGGTGAGACAAGAGCTCTTGAATTACAACAAAGATAAGTCCCTCTGGAGTGTCAATCCACCAAAGTTTGCCACTCTGAGCACGTTATGGGCCATTATGTCTTTATGAAGGCTTTATGAAAAGCTACAATTATCTCAGCGAGGTGTTCTGAGTTCACAGTTTATCTGAGAGTTTGAAGCATCTATTTCAGGATCAGCTGTTTTCGATTTGGGGTCTGAATAAAAGTTTGTTTGATTTATAAGAGATCAACCATATGAATTTCAAAAGCTTTGAATGCGTATTTCATGGAACAGAGTTTTTTCACGATCAGGTGTGCATGAGTGAGAGCTGTACAAAATTGATAGGGGCTTACACTGTTCATCTCCACATGGCTCCTGAGATCAGCCTATGGCAGACACAGGATGAGTATCTCTGGCGGGGGAATGGGGAGTATGTTGCAGCATGGGATGTAATTGGAGGGCATAAGGTGGCATGGAGGGGAAATGGGGTTTAGGTTGGGTGGGGTTGTGAGGGGTGAGGGCTAGACGGTTTAACAGCATCTAACACAACTGGAACGAAGCTCCAGAGAACTGAGGGGGGGTTTCTAACCAGCCCACCTTGTGACACACAGCAGCAACCCGCACTGGACCCCCACTCACAGCCGCCCCCCACCGCTGTGGTTGCACAAGATCTACTTCCGGGGTCAGCGGGCCTCACTTGATCCCGTCCTCACACCCACCTATCTGGGGTGAAAACTGGGCCTCAAGGGGCCCTTTAAACTTAGGCGGTTCTGCCAAGTCCCAACAAGATACCAGTCTGAGAGGTGTAAATCCAGCTTCGTACAGAGTTAGAACATGCTGACCTCATCATACAAAAAGAAAGAATGGCACCAATATAGCGTGTGTGTGTGTATGTGTGTGTGTGCGAGTGACGGGCGCTATCCATGCATTTAGAGTGGTGGAGAGGGGATCGCACTTTGCAAGGGATAAGTGACAACGAAGTAGGAAAGTGTATGAGGAGCAGTTGAGGACTCTGGGTGTGTACCCGTTGGAGGTTAGAAGGATGAGGGGGGATCTCATTGAAACTTACAGGATACTGAGAGGCCTGGATAGAGTGGACGTGGAGAGGATGTTTCCACTAGTAGGAAAAACTAGAAGCAGAGGACACCATCTCAGACTAAAGGGACGATCCTTTAAAACAGAGATGAGGGGGAATTTCTTCAGCCAGAGGGCGGTGAATCTGTGGAACTCTTTGCCGCAGAAGGCTGTGGAGGCCACTGAGTGTCTTTAAAACAGAGGTCGATAGGTTCTTGATTAATAAGGGGATCAGGGGTTATGGGGAGAAGGCAGGAAAATGGGGATGAGAAACATATCAGCCATGATTGAATGGTGGAGCAGACTCGATGGGCCGAGTGGCCTAATTCTGCTCCTGTCTTATGAAACCTTACCCCTCTAGCATTGACACCCCTCATCTAAGTAAAATGGCTTTTGTCCACTTCCCTCTCAACAAATTCAATGTTATTTTCCTTCTCCGGCAGAAAGTACACAAAGTTCTAACATCTGCCACCTTGCAGGGACCTGACCAAGGGTGAGTAGATAAGAACAACCTATCGTATCCATCTTTTTTTTTAATAAACATTTTATTGAGGTATTTTTTGGTATTATAACAACAACACAATAAACAATGTACATGAAACTATAAACATAGTGCAAAAGCCGTCTCCCTCCCTGACAGGTCCCACCTTTATTAACCCCCGACTCTAAGCTAAACTAACCCCCCACACCTTCTGCTGATGATTAATTTTCCGCGAAGAAGTCGACGAACGGCTGCCACCTCCGGACGAACCCTAACAGTGACCCTCTCAAGGCGAACTTGATTTTCTAAAAACAGAGAAAGCTAGCCATGTCCGATAGCCAGGTCTCCGACTTCGGGGGCTTTGAGTCCCTCCAAGCTAATAGTATCCGTCTCCGGGCTACCAGGGAAGCAAAGGCCAGAACGTCTGCCTCTTTCTCCTCCTGGATTCCCGGGTCTTTGGACACCCCGAAAATCGCCACCTCTGGACTCAGTGCCACCCTTGTTTTTAACACCGTGGACATGACATCTGCAAACCCCTGCCAAAATCCCCCAAGCTTCGGACATGCCCAGAATATGTGGACATGGTTCACTGGTCCTCCCGCACATTTTGCACACCTGTCTTCCACCCCAAAGAATCTGCTGATCCGGGCCACTGTCATGTGAGCTCCGCCCATAGACCATCCTCTATCTCTCCTCCCAGCTCCTCCTCCCACTTGCGCTTCAGCTCCTCGGTCTGCGTCTCCTCTGACCCCACAAGTTCCTTGTAAATGTCAGAGACGCTCCCTTCTCCTACCCCCCTCTGGAAACTACCCTGTCCTGAATTCCCCTTTGCGGTAGGAGCGGGAAGGTTGACATCTGTTTACGAAGGAAGTCCCCCACCTGCAGATACCTGAATTTGTTTCCCCTCGCCAACCCAAACCTCTCCTTCAGCGCCCTCATACTCGGAAAGCTCCCCTCTATAAACATATCCCCCATCCTTGCAATCCCTGCTCTGCGCCATATCCGGAACCCTTCCATCCATACTTTGCGGGGCAAACCAGTGATTATTACAGATTGGGGACTAGACCGATGCTCCATCTGCTCCCACATGTCTCCTCCATTGCCCCCAGACTCTCAGGGCCGCCACCACCATGGGGCTGGTGGAGTACCGTGCCAGCGAGAACGGCAGAGGCACAGTTACCAACACCCCCAAACTGGTGCCCTTGCATGAAGCTGCCTCCATACGCTCCCATGCCGACCCCTCCCCCACCACCCACTTCCTGATCATGGCTATATTCGCCGCCCAGTAATAGTTACTAAAGTTTGGCAGTGCCAGCCCGCCCTCTCCCCGGCTCCGCTCAAACATTACCCTCCTTACCCACAGGGTCTTGCCCGCCCAAACGAAGCCAGAGATCACTTTGTTGACCCGTTTAAAAAAGGACCGCGGAATAAAGATGGGGAGACATTGAAACACGAACAGGAAACTATCGTATCCATCTTAACGCATGGGCAGAATTGTACAGAGGAAAATGGTTTTCACATCTCTTTACTGATTTCAAGGCACAAAAGAAGTGTTACTATTATAATTTAAACTTGTGCTATGAATAGAACAAGCCTTGGTCAGGACTGAGGTTGTGTACAAAATTCAGATGGCAGCTTGTGCTTGTTCCATAAAGCTGACATTTTGTGTGTTAAGACTGAAACCACTGATTATGAACTCTTGCACACGGAGTAAGATAAATATCAGCCACCTTATCGATATATCATCGTGCTGCATTGTTCACCACAATTTAGCCTCAGATCTCAATGTCAAAGGTTACTGCTTGGGAGGGAACTTTCATTTTGGCTGCCAGGATGCAGCCTTCAAGGGATCCCATGAATTCACCCCCTCATCGGGGTTGATCATGACTAGGTTAAAGGCCGAAGAGTTTGCAATCATCTTCAGTCAGCAGTGCTGAGCTGATGGTCCATCTTGGCCTCCTCCTGTGGTGCCGAGCTTTACCGAGGCCTGTCTCAGACGGTTCGAATCACCCCAGGTCACAGCAGGAAGTGAGTGGAGCAGACTGGTCGCAGCAAAGATGACTGTCCCTTCCAACATCCTGACCGCGGTGCTCCTGAACGTGGTGCAGCGCCCCCCCCCCCCCCCCCACCCCCCCACTCCCCCACCCCCGGTGAAGATACGACATGTCTACGGCACAATCGTGAAACCGATGGTGGGGAGTCGCCAACCCGCTTTCCAATTTACCAGATTTTTTTTTCTCAATGGAGTCAGTGAAAGTGAAGATCGGGCGAGGCGTGAAACAGGTTGTGGATTTCCCATCAAATGCTTTAGTCAGGATCTATCCTCATGTGTTGTATCCCGACATCCTTAAAATAAAGTGGATATAATCTATGATAACAACACTCGGGGGGGTTTTTGTTGGTCTGGACTGTTTTGGTCAGACCGTTTAAGCGACGCACCTGTCGATGTGTTTATCGGGCAGGTTGTCCTTGCGCGCCCCCCATGGTGCGTTTTGCGTTGGCAAAGGTGGCCCGCTATTGGATGGCAGCGGTGCCTTCCAAGGATTCGCCATCGGCAGGAATCCACCAACAGGTTCGGCTGGAAAGTTCCAGTCAAGTGTGTTCATTCCCCAAGTGGTATTGAGCCCGTTCGGTATAAAACGGCCTGAGCAACTCAGCGGAAAACTGTTCCCATTTCCACTCCCACATTCTACAACTATCCACTAGTCACAAGGCCGGACCCGTGACAAAATTTGTATTTATATCCCTACATGGACACCTTTTAGGTAGCTTTGTGCAGAGGGAGAGGTTTCGGTTCCGTTGAAGTCTTTGGTGAATGAGGCCGGAATTCTCCAGCTATCGGGATTCTCTTTTCCCGCCAGCAGCGCAGCCCCGCCCACAGGTTTTGCGGGGGGCAGGGGGGGGCCTCCAGTGGGATGTCCCATTGACAAGAAGCGGGAAGAGAGAATCCCGCCCGCCAGCGAACGGCGCGGCGGTGGATGCCGGAGAACCCCCACCCCGAGTATCCTGGCGGAAATCCTCCGCTCCCGTTGGCGGCTGGGATTTTCCGATACCGCTCAAAGTGAATGGAGTCCTGTCGGGAACGCCAAATGTCCCATTCTCGCTCACGGCGGGCCCGGAGTATCCGTGAGTATCCCGATCCCGGTATTTGAACAAGTACAGCTGCAATGAGGTTTGACCTCAAAGTTTCTGTGCTCCCTGCCCGCACTTTATCAATAATGTCAACTCGCTCTGCAGCACCTCTGCGTCCTTGTTGTCTCTCCCATGGCGTCACTCACCCTTCACGCCAGAATCCCAGCATCCATGAAGTGTGACTTTCATCTTTTAGGAATGGCACTGAAATACATTGCCAAGAGTTGACCTTTTGCACCTTTTACCCGGCTGCAGGGTGATCAAATCCAAGTTCTTCAGGAGAGAAAGCAGCCTGGCCCCCCCAGGACCGGAACGGCTCCTTGCCACTGAAGCCAGGCAGCTGATTGAGTGGGTCTGCTCCTCAAACTCTGAAAACGGTAAGCTGACTCCGAGGCCCTGAGAACGGGTTTGGACAGAACCCCCAGCTCCAGCCCAGTCTCATATTTGTATTGTATCTTTTGGGGATATCGTAGCGTTTAGGTATTGCCGATGAATCCTGAGGTGCGTATTAAGTTGTTTCCCAGAAGCATAGGACTGAGGAGCAGGAGGAGCCCCTTCGAGGCTGCTCCGTCATTTAATCAGATCATGGCCGAACTGATTGTCGTCTCAACTCCACTTTCCTGTCTGTCACCCCCCCCTCCTCCCCCCCCCCCCCCCCCCCCACTTTCCCCCTATAATCCTTGACTCCCTTGTCTATCAAAATTCTGTCTAACTCAGCCCTGAATAAATTTGATGGCGCAGCCTCCGCCACTCTGAGGAAGAGCAGCACGGTAGCACAGCGGTTAGCACCGTTGCTTCACAGCTCCAGGGTCTGAGGTTCGATTCCCGGCTTGGGTCACTGTCTGTGCGGAGTCTGCACGTTCTCCCCGTGTGTGCGTGGGTTTCCTCCGGGTGCTCCGGTTTCCTCCCACAGTCCAAAGATGTGCTGGTTAGGTGGATTGGCCATGATAAATTGTCCTTAGTGTTCAAAAAGGTTAAGTGGGGTTACGGGGATAGGGTGGAGGTGTGGGCTTGGGTAGGGTGCTCTTGCCAAGGGCCGGTGCAGGCTCAATGGGCCGAATGGCCTCCTTCAGCACTGTAAATTCTATGATTCTATGATTCACAGACTAACGACCATCTGAGAGAAAATATTTCTCCTCATCTCCGTCTTAAATGGAAAGCCTCTCAATTCCTGAACCGTGTTCTTTGGTTCTAGTCTCCCCCACAAATGGGAACATCCTCCTGGTGTCCACCCTGTCAGGTCCCCTCAGGATCTTACAAGTTTCAATAAGATCGCCTCCCTGAATGTATTTAAACCAGGGTTTTTAGCAACATTGCTGCCACAAATATGAAACATAAAGTAAAGCAATTTCTACATTCATGACAATTATGTGCAGCATTTAATTTCCCATGTGTGGAAGCTTTACATTTTCTGCTTGGTATCTTAAAGCATGTGGGCAACTTGCACGCTACCACGCTCACATCTCAACCGTGTCCGACCCATCTCCCACACCTCTGCCCTCAGTCTCTCTCCTCCCTCCCAGAACCAGGATAGGCTCCCCCCTTGTCCTCACTTTTCACCCCACCAGCCTCGGCATTCAAAGAATCATCCTCCGCCGGTTCCGCCAATTCCAGCACGATTCACCACCAAACATATCTTCCCCTCACTCTCCCTGTCAGCATTTTGCAGGGACCGTTCCCTCTGGGGTGCCCTGGTCCACTCCTCCATCGCCCCCAACACCTCACCCTCTTCACACGGCATCTTTCCAATCAATCGCAGAAGGTGTAACACCTGCTCATTTACCTCCTCCCTGCTCACCATCTCAGGCCCTAAACACTCTTTCCAAGTGAGGCAGCGCTTCACGTGCACCTCCTTCAATCTGGCCTATTACATTCGCTGCTCCCAGTGTGGTCTACTCTACATAGGAGAGACTAAACGCAGACTGGCTGACCGCTTTGCAGAACATCTTTGATCCGTCCACAAGCAGGACCCAGACCTTCCTGTCGATTTAACTCCCCGTCCCGCTCTCACGTCCACATGTCTGCCTTTGGCCTGCTGCAATGTTCCAGTGAAGCCCAGCGCAAACTGGAGGAACAACATCGCATCTTCCAATCAGGCACGTTACAGCCTTCCGGACTTCACATTGAGTTCAACAACTTCAGACTGTGAACTCTCTCCTCCACCTTCACCCCATTTTTATTTCTATCGATTTATATTCATTTTTTCCATTGATCTGTTTTCCCCTCAGCATTGTTCCCCCTCCTCCCCCCCACCCCACTTGGGCCACCTGTCCCTAGTTGCCCTTTGACTCACTGCTCACCTTTGTTCGGCCATTCACACATTCTAATCTCTTTATGTGCCACTGTCAGCTCCCTTCTTAGCCTTAATCACCCCCATTTACATTCCTTATGTCTTCTGTCCTCGACATCTTTGTCTATCTTCACCTATGACTGGTCCCCTTTCCAGCCCCACTGATCCACGCACTGTAAATTCTATGTCTATCACAATTCCACGTGTCAATCCTCGTCCTTAACTCATCCGTTTTACCTGCAATACTCCTGGCATTAAAGTAGGGACCATCCAGCCTTGTCATACTCCCTTGAAACTTGCTACCGCTGTATTCCCTCCGACTTGACTGCTTTTCTGTGCTATGCTGTGTCCCTATTCGGCTAACAGCCTGCGTCCCCTCCCCCTGCTGAATTAGTTTAAGCTCCTCCCAACAGCAGGCCTTCCCCAACTGAGGCAGCACAGGACTCCCACTGGTCCTCCAGCCAGCAGGCGGGATTCCTATCATCAACAAATTAAAATCAGAGAGATCAAAGAAACAATAATGTTTCAAAATAATTCAACACAATAATTCCTCGGGAATGACTGCTGTGCTGTATAATATTTGGCCACAAGATGGAACCAAAGTCCAATTAAATTTTGCACTCAAATAGATTTACCATTCATATTTGAGTTTTACAAATAGTTTGCATTTAACTTTCAGGGTAAAATATGAGTCAGCTTAGCTTGAAAATACAAAACAAGGACCAAGATAGGGACACACACGCTGTACATCTGCCTGATGCGTAACATCTTACACAGAACACAAGTCACTATGTCATAAAAATAACAACTTTTAAGTAGCTGTGGCTCTGAATATTAAATAACCGTCAAATTTGAATGGACCATATTTCCAAGCAGTTCTCATCTTGCAAGCCTGGGTCCATTTCTAAAATTGTAACTTCAGTAAACCAGCACAAAAATGACTAGACACAGGGTTAGTTAACAAAAATGCCACATTTTTAAATTATTCTCAGAAACTGCAACAGGTGCACTTGTGGCTTCAGATGGTGACGGCGTTGTATTAAGTATGTTGTGCGGAATGAGTCACTGTTAACCTTGTGGTTCAAAGCAAACATTTGACGTTCGAACATTTTCACGTTAGCAACTTGTCAAGTAAATTTTGAAAACTGTCAACCAGTCTTCAGTCCGCAGTTTGCATGGCAGCATCCCACTGTCAAGATTATGGACCAGTCCATGCATGCAGGAGATTGGATGTGGTCCGCACATGCAGAACACCAGGCATACTCTGGATACATAGAAGACCAGGAAAACCTAAACCTTCCAGTAATGGTTTCTGCCTGAATCTGTGACAGTGGTCGGGAGAGGAACGTGCTGATAGCTGTACAAGAGTTTGGATGTTCCAGTCTCCCAATTTAAAGACTGGTAGATGGCTCACTTGGGCTGATAATTAAAAGTAATAAACTATTTTGAAGTGACTTTTGTCCGAAGGTTATCCTTCAGACTTCCCTGAATCAATTCTGGGCAGATACTTGTGCCGTGAGTGTTCATTGCTGTACAGGCGCGACAGGCCACTCTGCAATGTTACGGATATATTTTGATCCATCGTCATTATGGGTACAGTGGGGGGGGGTCATCTCAGTTGGCTGGACAGCTGGTTCATGCTGCAGAGCGAGGCCAACTGCGTGGGTTCAATTCCCGTACCGGCTAAGGTTATTCGTGAATGCCCCGCCTTCTCAACCTTGCCCCTCACGTGAGATGTGGCGATCCTCAGGTTAAATCACCACCAATCAGTTCTCCCCTTCAAGGGGGAAACCAGCCTCTGGTCATCTGGGACTTCTGGTGACCTCACTTTGACTCGAGTGTTGAACATAGAACAAGTCACTTCATATTCTTTGCACTCTTCTATCAGAGGCAGTGACAGGGTGTAGGAGTATTGTCACTCGACTGATAATCCAGAAACCCAGAGTAATATTCTGGGGACCGGTGCTGCCTCATGGCGCTGAGGTCCCGGGTTCGATCCCGGCCCTGGGCCATGTGGAGTTTGCACATTGTCCCCGTGTCTGCGTGGGTCTCACCCCCATAACCCAAGGCTGTGCAGGGTAGGTGGATTGGCCACGCTAAATTGCCCCTTAATTGGGGGGAAAAAATAGTCCGGGGCACCGGGGGTCAAATTCCACCATGGCAGGTGGTGAAATTTGGAATTAAAGTCAAATGATGCCTGGGAAACTGTGAAGACCCATCTTGCTCACTTCTGCCTTCGCCCTCTGAAATGGCCCAGCAGTCCACTGAGTTCTGGGGCAATTAGGGATGGGCAATTAATGCATCCTCTGAATGGATTTTTTAAAATCTATCATTTGAAGATAATGGATATATGTTTGGTAATAAATACCAGGCTTTTAACACAGTGAAAAGACACAAGTGAATTTTATTCATTTGAATATAATGTCATGACTCCACCTTTGCGCCATTTTGGTGTATTTATTTTAATTGTAGCAGGGTTTTGATGGACAAATGTTAAAACTCAGTAGGAACTAACACCATGAATCGGAGCAGATAAATTGTGCCTTATAGCTTAAAATGCCGTCCACAAATTGGGGATATCGAAATGCTGTCACGCTGTAACTTTGCCACTAACTGTGTGTTGCATTGTGGAGTTTGTGAATATGAAAGAGAAATTTATAAAACGCTGGTAATTGGTGTTGTGTTTGGTTCCTTGTACTTTATGAACTCACCAAACACTTTGATCTGTCCAAGCCAGGACCCTTTTATTGTGTCTCGTGCGGTAATATGGCAATCTGATACAGATCACGTTATCATGGAGTCTTGCTACTCCTCTGGGACTTACACCTAGCACTGCCCAATTACCTGTACGTCTTATTACCCTCTCCTTCTTCTGGAGATGGCCGGATGTGTCTCCCTTTATAGCGGGTCCCAGGTCACATGACTTTGGTTTTCCAAATGACTTTCTGATCCATCACTGCCCTTGTTAACCATGCCTCGATGGTCACAATTTCTCACGTTGGCAGATTGTGAGGTGGAAGATAGAAAACGTCTGCTTTGAAAGCCGGACGTTCTCCTAACATTGTCACCCTTATTGTCTGTTCCACTGCAGCCACGTGCATGAAGACAGATGGTGTCGCTTCCCAGGAACCAACAGCACAAAACAGGAAGGCAAGCCGGGACAAAAACACTCCGACACACGCACATAAAAACAGCCAGCTGCAAGAAATATTATTTATTTAAAAAGATGTAAAAATTGATCATACTCTACCGATATCCAGTTCTGTTTATATATATATATATATAAAATGTATATGTAATATTGTGTAAGTATTCTGTACTGTAGATATCAGTCCTGATGTGCTGAAACATGGGGGGGGGGGGGGGGAGATAAGAGACAGATTCAATACTGTCAACACTGCTAGTTGGCCACTCAGTTGATTAGGACCCCGTTTCAAAACTAGTTCCCACAGCGGGCAGGGATCATTTTTTTTTTTTAATAATTTTTATTGGGGTTTTCTCAAAATATCAACAACAGAATGGAAAAGAAACCGAGTAAAATTAAATACAGAACAAATTAAAACAAAATAATAAATTAACACCCCGAGTTTAACACAAAGCAAACATAGCAAATATATACACCCCCTCAGATCCCCCAGGGCAAATAAACAAAAATAAAGTTGAAACCCCCCCCCCCCCCCCCCCCCCACCCCCCACTTCCGGGTTGCTGCTGCTGCTGACCATTGTCTAGCGTTCTGCCAGGAAGTCCAAGAACGGTTGCCACCGCCTAAAGAACCCTTGTACCGATCCCCTTAAGGCGAATTTCACCCTCTCCTATTTAATAAACCCCGCCATATCGTTGGAGCGGGCATGAATCAGTGGGATGGTTGGTGATTTTAGCAGTACCAATGTCTATGCAGATTGGGCAAAGGTTGCCCCACTGTAAAACTGGACGGCTTCATGCCACTTTATGCCCGTCAAACAAAGAGCAAGACATACAAATTATTACCCCACATATCTTGCACAAAGTAAGGTAACAGATAATTGGGGAATTAAAATCTCCAGACATCTGCATGCGAATCAATGTTATTGCTTTAAATTGACACCGAGTTGGCAGGCTGTGAATTAAAACTCTAGTGGCTCCTGCAGCCAGTTAAGTTGAATCACGTTTGCAGATTTGGGGCACATTTATACTACTCTAGTGATAATGACAACTTGAGACTGATGCGGCAACATGCAGGCCAAGGGGGAGATATTCAGCTTGGGCATTTGCTATCACACTGGCTGTCCCCTATTTATTTATTACGGCCAGCTCAATATTTAGTTCATTTTCTACCACATTTCACAGGGGAAATAAACCTTAAGCCACAACCCTGCACCAAGCTGGAGAGTACTCTGTGATGGGAGCCTCCGGTGGTGGAAGCCAGTATGGCGGGAGTTCACCAGTCCTGTGCAACTTCAGATGAACAAAGTAGGCAAGTGTTCGAGGCTGGAAAAGAGCACTCTGTACTGCGGCATTTTATTTATCCAAATTTAAAATACCTTTTGATATTTGATGTAGCAACTTTGCGGTCCCTTCGCTATCCCCAACCTTTCGAATGGCCTGCATTGTGTCCTTTTCGGAGGAATTATTTTGGTTAGCTGTTACGAGGCAATGTTGCACAGCACCTTGATTTCAGCAACACTAAACTCCTGTTAACAGCAGATTCTCCCAATCATGGGCATGTCCTTGAGCCCCATTTATAGAATGTGAGCTTACGCCCATCGTGAGTGCGATGGTTCATGACAGTCGTTACCTTAGTGGAACTGTTGTTTCCCCTTCAGGACACCAGATCACTTAGAGATAGTTTTCAAAGAAGCCCCCAGAGGCAACAAGCATTAAGATTGCTGTAGAGAAGGAAGCAAGCATGTGTAAGCTGCAAAAGAATTGGGTTTGCACATGTGTTTTTCATTCCTGATGATCTAATGCCCAGAAAGCTATTGTATGTACTCAGTGTTACTTTGATGCAATACAATCCACCCACTATCTAGAAGAGGCATGCGTGCATTCATTTTGCAACATAAAAGCATGTTTTGCCCTGTAACTAACAGAACAGAGGGTATTCTGTTCAGGGTCTAACCGTACAGAGGGTATTCTGTTCAGGGTCTAACCGTACAGAGGGTATTCTGTTCAGGGACTAACCGTACAGAGGGTATTCTGTTCAGGGTCTAACCGTACAGAGGGTATTCTGTTCTGGGACTAACCGTACACAGGGTATTCTGTTCAGGGACTAACCGTACAGAGGGTATTCTGTTCAGGGTCTAACCGTACAGAGGGTATTCTGTTCTGGGACTAACCGTACAGAGGGTATTCTGTTCAGGGACTAACCGTACAGAGGGTATTCTGTTCAGGGTCTAACCGTACAGAGGGTATTCTGTTCAGGGACTAACCGTACAGAGGGTATTCTGTTCAGGGTCTAACCGTACAGAGGGTATTCTGTTCTGGGACTAACCGTACAGAGGGTATTCTGTTCTGGGACTAACCGTACAGAGGGTATTCTGTTCAGGGTCTAACCGTACAGAGGGTATTCTGTTCTGGGACTAACCGTACAGAGGGTATTCTGTTCAGAGACTAATCGTACAGAGGGTATTCTGTTCAGGGTCTAACTATACAGAGGGTATTCTGTTCAGGGACTAACAGTACAGAGGGTATTCAGTTCAGATACTAACCGTACAGAGGGGATTCTGTTCCGGGACTAACCGTACAGGGAGTATTCTGTTCAGGGACTAACCGTACAGGGGGTATTCGGTTCAGGGACTATCCGTACAGAGGGTATTCAGTTCCGAGACTAACTGTACAGAGGGTATTCTGTCCGAGACTAACCATACTCAGGGTATTCTGTTCAGGGACTAACCGTACAGAGGGTATTCTGTTCAGGGACTAACCGTACAGAGGGTATTCTGTTCAGGGACTAACCGTACAGAGGGTATTCTGTTCAGGGACTAACCATACAGAGGGTATTCAGTTCAGGGTCTAACCGTACAGAGGGTATTCTGTTCACGGAATAACCGTACACAGGGTATTCTGTTCAGGGACTAACCGTACAGAGGGTATTCTGTTCAGAGACTAATCGTACAGAGGGTATTCAGTTCAGGGTCTAACCGTACAGAGGGTATTCTGTTCAAGGAATAACCGTACACAGGGTATTCTGTTCAGGGACTAACCGTACAGAGGGTATTCTGTTCAGGGACTAACCGTACAGAGGGTATTCTGTTCAGGGTCCAACTGTACAAAGGGTATTCTGTTCAGGGACTAACCGTACAGAGGTTATTCTGTTCAGGGACTAACCGTACAGAAGGTATTCTGTTCCGAGACTAACCGTACAGAGGGTATTCTGTTACGAGACTAACCGTACAGAGGGGATTCTGTTCAGGGACTAACCGTACAGAGGGTATTCTGTTCAGGGACTAACCGTACAGAGGGTATTCTGTTCAGGGACTAACCGTACAGAGGGTATTCTGTTCAGGGACTAACCGTACAGAGGGTATTCTGTTCAGGGTCTAACTGTACAGAGGGTATTCTGTTCAGGGACTAACCGTACAGAGGGTATTCTGTTCAGGGACTAACCGTACAGAGGGTATTCTGTTCCGGGACTAACCGTACAGAGGGTATTCTGTTCAGGGACTAACCGTACACAGGGTATTCTGTTCAGGGACTAACCGTACAGAGGGTATTCTGTTCCGGGACTAACCGTACAGAGGGTATTCTGTTCCGGGACTAACCGTACACAGGGTATTCTGTTCAGGGACTAACCGTACAGAGGGTATTCTGTTCAGGGACTAACCGTACAGAGGGTATTCTGTTCAGGGGCTAACCGTACAGAGGGTATTCTGTTCAGGGTCTAACTGTACAGAGGGTATTCTGTTCCGGGACTAACCGTACAGAGGGTATTCTGTTCAGGATCTAACTGTACAGAGGTTATTCTGTTCAGGGACTAACCGTACAGAGGGTATTCTGTTCCGGGACTAACCGTACACAGGGTATTCTGTTCAGGGCCTAACCGTACAGAGGGTATTCTGTTCCGAGACTAACCGTACAGAGGATATTCTGTTCCGAGACTAACCGTACAGAGGGTATTCTGTTCCGAGACTAACCGTACAGAGGGGATTCTGTTCAGGGACTAACCGTACAGAGGGGATTCTGTTCAGGGACTAACCGTACAGAGGGTATTCTGTTCTAGGACTATCCGCACACAGGGTATTCTGTTCCGGGACTAACCGTACACAGGGTATTCTGTTCCGGGACTAACCGTACACAGGGTATTCTGTTCAGGGACTAACCGTACAGAGGGTATTCTGTTCAGGGACTAACCGTACAGAGGGTATTCTGTTCAGGGGCTAACCGTACAGAGGGTATTCTGTTCAGGGTCTAACTGTACAGAGGGTATTCTGTTCCGGGACTAACCGTACAGAGGGTATTCTGTTCAGGATCTAACTGTACAGAGGGTATTCTGTTCAGGGACTAACCGTACAGAGGGTATTCTGTTCAGGATCTAACTGTACAGAGGGTATTCTGTTCCGGGACTAACCGTACACAGGGTATTCTGTTCAGGGACTAACCGTACAGAGGGTATTCTGTTCCGAGACTAATCGTACAGAGGGTATTCTGTTCAGAGACTAACCGTACAGAGGATATTCTGTTCCGAGACTAACCGTACAGAGGGTATTCTGTTCCGAGACTAACCGTACAGAGGGGATTCTGTTCAGGGACTAACCGTACAGAGGGGATTCTGTTCAGGGACTAACCGTACAGAGGGTATTCTGTTCTAGGACTATCCGCACACAGGGTATTCTGTTCCGGGACTAACCGTACACAGGGTATTCTGTTCCGGGACTAATCGTACAGAGGGTATTCTGTTCCGGGACTAACCGTACAGAGGGTATTCTGTTCCGGGACTAACCGTACAGAGGGTATTCTGTTCAGGGACGAACCGTACAGAGGGTATTCTGTTCAGGGACTGACCGTACAGAGGGTATTCTGTTCAGGGTCTAACTGTACTGAGGGTATTCTGTTCAGGGACTAACCGTACAGAGGGTATTCTGTTCAGGGACTAACCGTACAGAGGGTATTCTGTTCAGGGACTAACCGTACAGAGGGTATTCTGTTCCGGGACTAACCGTGCAGAGGGTATTCTGTTCAGGGACTAACCGTACACAGGGTATTCTGTTCAGGGACTAACTGTACACAGGGTATTCTGTTCAGGGACTAACCGTACAGAGGGTATTCTGTTCCGAGACTAACCGTACAGAGGGTATTCTGTTCAGGGACTAACCGTACAGTGGGGATTCTGTTCTGCGAGTAGCAGTGTAGATGAGACCATCTGTACAAGTATTCTGCTCAGGCTAAATTCCATAATCGCTCGATCAAAAAATTAAACGAGAAAACTTACTTCTTTACATGTCTTTGTTGCCGCAAAGAGGGAATGGTGGAGATGCCCATACTCTGGATCCTTGTGAAACACGGTGAGAGGTTTATTAAAGGTGTTGCTGATACAGTCAAGGTGGTAATCTTCCCCAAGTCCGCGCCAACACTGCTGACGTCACTCCACATCACGTGACGCCGAACCAGCAGGAATATATTCTCAGATTTTGAACTCACCCGTTTCTCAGATACGCTGGAGACACCGTAGAATCATTTCATAGTACAGTGCAGAAGGAGGCCATTCGCCCCATCGAGTCTGCACCGACCCACTTAAGGCCTCACCTCCACCCTGTCCCCATAACCCACTCCTAACCTTTCTCCAGTAACATCGCCAGTTCCTCAGTGTTGAAATGCAAATGTACTGGAGATGAATAGTTTTTAAATGAAATTTAACTGGAGGTCTCCATACATCCATTGATTAGTCCAGGGATATTCAGTGTTGCTCCTGCCATTGGAGGTTTAATAACATTTATGTATGGTTTAAAAATTGTACTGATTGCATCCCTTAGCTATTGACTGAAGCCAAGGGACTGGTATTAACCACATTGTTGTTTACCCACATAGGCTGCTCCTGTGTGTAACAATGTATAATATTACTTCATGGGATTTGGGGAAAGGGATTTTCTATTGAAAACAAAAGTTACAGAAAATGGAGTAATTTTCAGAGCTGATTAAATAACAAAAATCAAACCAGAACATTGGGGGAATTCTTCAATGTAACAACTGTTCCAAATGTTATTTTTTAAACCCCGATGTTCCTACAGGCCCCTCCATTCTCCTCCAACACTAGTCCCAATCCGGGAATTAGAGCTACGTATTAATAATAATAATCTTTATTGTCACAAGCAGACTTACATTAACACTGCAATGAAGTTACTGTGAAAAGCCCCTCGTCGACACGCTCCAGCGCCTGTTCGGGGACACCGAGGGAGAATTCAGAATGTCCAATTCACCTAACAAGCACGTCTTTCGGGACTTGTGGGAGGAAACCGGAGCACCCGGAGGAAACCCACACAGACACGGGGAGAATGTGCAGACTCCGCACAGACAGTGACACAAGCCGGGAATCGAACCTGGGACCCTGGTGCTGTGAAGCAACAGTGCTAACCACTATGCTATCGTGCCGCCCATCATAATGAGTTAACTATGAAATTGGCCACAATTCATTCATTCTTCCTTCCCTGTTTAGAAACACTGCATTGGGGTATTGCTTGGGGAAAAAACAGACTTGTTTTGGCAATTTTGCATGTATCCTGTTGAGTGCAAGGGAAAAAGCTTTGACAGCATGTATCTCTTTTCAGCAATACTCAAGTTCTGAAATGCCGAGCAGCTAAATATGATTTTTACTACTCCTTGGTACCCTTGCAAAAGCTGTGCATGCTCATGGGAGTAAAAACATAAGAAATTCGAGCCTGCTCCACCATTCAATAAGATCATGCTGACCCTCTACTTCCAAGTAATAATTTATTCCTATATGAACGTCAATGGGTATCTCCCTCACAGCAGAATTGACCTCCTGAAACTCATTAGAATCCACAGCCTACACCAGGCAGACTGCTGAACTTGCTAAACAACCAGATTTCTTGTTCCACTATTCCATAGACAGAAGGTTGTCCAGAGGCCCCACCACAGAAATTCTACAATGAAAAAATTCCCATTTCAAAAAAAAAATCCGTTGTCGGAAGTTGCTGCTGAAAGATTGAGTCACATCCCCGGCACTACCATTAATTTTGTACCAAAGCACACAACTTTGGAGAAATGGACCATGCAAAACAAAGTGAGAGGTCTACACAAAACCCCAGCGTCCAGTTCCTGTAACAGCTGCCTTTCCCAAAGCGAGGAAATGAAACTTACAAACTCCACATGAGTCACATCACCATCAACCTAATTTCTTTAGCTGATTGTTAGCACTGTCGCCAAACCAAGAGGTTGAGGGTTCAAGCCCCATTCCACAGAGACGTTTTTTTTTAATAAACATTTTATTGAGGTATTTTTTGGTATTGTAACAACAAAATAAACAATGTACATGAAACTATAAACATAGTGCAAAAGCCGTCTCCCTTCCTTAGAGATCCCACCTTTATTAACCCCCTACTCTAAGCTAAACTAACCCCCCCCCTTCTGCTGACGATTAATTTCCACCAAGAAGTCGACGAACGGTTGCCACCTCCGGGCGAACCCTAACATTGACCATCTCAAGGCGAACTTGATTTTCTCCTAACAGAGAAAGCTAGCCATGTCCGATAGCCAGGTCTCCGACTTTGGGGGCTTTGAGTCCCTCCAAGCTAATTGTATCCGTCTCCGGGCTACCAGGGAAGCAAGGGCCAGAACGACTGCCTCTTTCTCCTCCTGGATTCCCGGGTCTTCAGACACCCCGAAAATCGCCACCTCTGGACTCAGTGCCACCCTTGTTTTTAACACCGTGGACATGACATCTGCAAACCCCTGCCAGAATCCCCTAAGCTTCGGACATGCCCAGAACAGTTTTCCATCTGCAGCCTTGAGTGAGACTCGAATCATAGAAGGCTCGCTCTCCACTTTCTGCCTCAGCTTTTCTGCTCATTCTTATGGTATGGACATCGCTCGAAAGGCTAGCCTTTAGTACCCAAATCCCAGTTGCCCTGGAGATAGTGGTGGCGAACCAGCCCCTATTTTAAATGAATGCACCCAGTATTAAGTGGGGAGTTCCAGAATTCAACCCAGTGACGATAAAGAAACAATGACCTATGTCCAAGTCGAGACAATGTGTCACTCGGAGGGAACCGAGAGGATGTGGTGGTGGCCTTTGCCTTTCTGGATACTTCTTTAAGGAACATAGCAGATGAATGCCCCCCTACTTCCACAATACTGTATCATTAAGAGGAAGTCTTAACTGCACTCTGGAAGCCGTGGTCTGTTAAGAGTGGGATGCAGATTGACACTGGTACAGTTCTGGAGTCTGCCAGTGTGACATGGACAGAGGGGCAATGGTGCAGTTGGAGAGTCACCTATCGTTGACCCTGGCACCCAAGGGGAAACAGAAGACGCCGATCAACAAATGGGGGGTGGCTACATTGAGGAGGCTTCAAATCATTGCTGCCAGAACTTCATGGATAACTTTGTTTTCACCCCAGGAGGAGGATTTAAAAAATTTTTTTTTTTAATGTAAATAGCGATTTTTCTCAGATATTAAGAAAACTATACATTCACCCGAGCTGGAACGAGATAGAATGGCAGCCAGAACCGATTAAAATGTTCAAAACCTATAAACGGTAAAGACAACTCACATTAGTTACAGCACAAACACATTTTATTTAAGCCTGATACATGACACAATTATCAGACACCCTCGTTCGGATTTAAAATCCCAAGAAAACTTACAGCCCTTCAGCTGCGGCTGCCACCCAACACGGAGGAGGGATGAAGTGAGCTGTAGTTTCTCTTCCACATCCAGTTGGCAACATAAATAAAGTCCCGATCATGGGTTTGCAGATATTCTAAGTAAAGCCAGACACATCAAAGAAATGGCGGAGGTGAAATTCAGTTTTCAAGAATCAAAGGCATCATTGTGTAAGCATATTTGGGCTGGGCTTTTACCACCTACTTCATCATATTAAACCCTCAAATGTAATTTCCCCACTGTGCCCAATAATCCCGATGAAATTAAATGCCCCCCCACCCCCACCCTGCCATTTGCCATCGGTTCCAAACATTTAAGAGTCAAATTCTTCATAGTTTATCAAGCTGTCAACGAGTGGGGCAAAGATTGTGCCCATGACGCCTCCAACCAGTTTGAAGTTTCAAAGAATTTTGTCCTCTGTTCCCAGCGAGATCACGCCCTTTTTGGGTTTCAAGTCGCCACATAGTCTTGGAGACGGGGCGCTCTTTGGGTAAATCTATGGAATGTTTTGTTGAAGGTCCTCGACTTCAAGCTTCCACATGCTCTTGTGCAAAGCATTACCAGAGAGATCAGTCAACTTCACCGCGCGGACTACAAGCTCAGGGCTGCATGACTGGACCACTCCCATCACCATCACGTACTTCCCTGGAACACAAAACAGAACACCAGTAAAGATCCTTGCAGCCCAAGGCCAGCACTTAGCACAAAAAGGCAAAACACGCCGCCAATGCCGGAAATCGGAAAAACAAACAGGGAACGCCAATAATGCTCAGCCAGTCACGCAGCATCTGGGGAGAAATAAATCAGTTAATGTTTCAGGTCAGTAATCTTCCATCAGAACTGATATTTAACACACCTGAATGCTCTGCTCCACACACACTGTATAATGGTCAACATGCACAGACTAATTTTGCCTGAAAAGGTATTGCATGAAGCTCGTTGCTCCAATTCATTTTAGATATCAGTAACTGGGAGTAACCCTACACTGAAAGCATGGTTCATTTAGTGCAATTTTTTCAATCCACAAAAGATCACCAGAATGAGCAATTGCCATGAAATATTTAATAAAATGAGGTTACAGGAAATCATTGATGTTATTGTTGAACCCTCCCCTCCTGTTCATTATCCAATTATCTCTATTGATGAGGTTCGCAAATTGGCCGTTTGTGTTTTCCTTCAATGCAACCTATGCTGGCACAGTGGTTAGCACTGCTGCCTCACGGCGCCACGGTCCCAGGTTCGATCCCGGCCCCGGGTCACTGTCCATGTGGAGTTTACACGTTCCCCCCGTGTCTGTGTGGGTCTTGCCCCCACAACCCAAAGGTGTGCAGGGAAGCTGGTTTGGCCAGGCTAAATTTGCCCCATATTTGGGAAAAAAATTGGATCCTCTAAATTTAAAAAAAATGCGACAGCAACTGCACTTCAAAACGTGCTTTATTGGCTGAGGTGCTTTGGGACATCCTGAGGGGGTGCAAGGTGCTATCCAAATCCAAGTTCATCGTTCAAAGCCTCCCTCCCCATTTTGTGCCCCAAGCCACATTTTGACAGCGCGCTCAAGTCAACTTTGAAGTCCACCAGCGGATTCACAAGTGTTGCCGATTTCAGCTTATTTTGAGTAGGCCTCTGAAATGGAGTTTGTCGCCCAATAGCCTGTAACACAAAGCTGACGCGACCCCCATTAGTTTGTTTTCAGTAGCTTTGTTTTTAATACTCAGTGGTACCAGGTTCGATTCCCGGCTTGGGTCACTGTCTGTGCGGAGACCGCACGTTCTCCCCGTGTCTGCGTGGGTTTCCTCCGGGTGCTCCGGTTTCCTCCCACAACCCAACAATTTTGACTGAGGCAAATAAACTAAATTAAATAAACTGAGTGAGAAATTAAAAGGGAAAGCCCCTTAAAGGTGCAGTGCCTGAAACAAAAACAGAAACATAAGCAAGGTCCGCGGCCTCCAGATGTGCAGGTTAGGTGCACTGGCCGTGCTAAATTGCTCCTTCGTGTCCAACGGTGTGCAGGTTAGATGGGGCTACGGGGATAGGGCCCGGGGTAGGGTGCTCTTTGAGGGTCAGTACAGACTCGATGGGCCTTCTGCACTGTAGGCATTTTATGTCACGATACGGCTGGTCAATGCAGAATGCGTTCCAATACAAATTGCATGCCACCAACCTTCTACAATCACATTCAGTCAGTTTAACACATTCTGTGAAACAAAACTGCTCATCTATAACCTCCGAGAAAACAATTCCACCCCAGTTACACCCCCAGCCGCTGAGCCAGGCAACCGTAAATAACTTCCCGAAATAAACTTTAAGGAAAATGACAATTGCATAGATCGCAGCCAGGATAACAGAAATAAAACAGGACAGAAACCTGGGAGGGAATTTTTCCAAACATTGGAAGAGAAAGTTTGCAACTGGTTCCTCACTAAAAAAAAAAAATGGAAAATAGAAGCCACAAAGGCATGAAATTTGAAAAGATTTCACCAGATTTTTAAGTACAACATCCGGGTAAGATGTTGTACACTTGAAAGTGTTTTCTCAAAAAACTGTTCAGCTGAAAAAAACAATTGACTTTTCAGCAAAACATGTTTATTAACACATTTAACTGGTGCCCTAGATTAGTGCGGTGTGGGTGCTGGGTCACATGACTACTTTTGCTATGAATTGCCAGTCAGCACTTCAGAAAGTATTATTCTAATATCCACCCCAATTTTCACCACAGGCAGGCATCCAATATTGCCAGTCAGATCAAAACACGCATCCCTCCTGCACTATACTTCACTGGAACAGCCATTTGCATTTTCCATAGGTGCCTCGGTTGTTTGCGTTTTGCCTTAAGAACACGCAAGATTATTAAAACTTGTCCAACCAAAATAGGCCCCTTATTTCAAACACAAAGTGCATTTTTATTCAGATAGCACATTTGCATTCTGGGTTTGAGTACCTTCAGGACGCAATCTACCAACTTAATTGGAATCTGCAGAGTATCCACGCTTTTTCATTTTATGCCTTCTGCACCCTATCAGAGTAGTTAATCTTCACGCTCAAGGTCAATGCCCATGGAAAGATTAGTCACTTGTGAAAGGAGTCTCAGTCAAACTCAATCTAGTGCTGACCAGAAACCCGCATATGTACTTTTCGATAGTGGTCAAGAGGCCGCTGCAAAGTCGGGTTAAATTTCTGAATGTTTGTTCTCTCAGCCTTGGCTCAGTGGGTAGTCGAAAAGCTGTGGGTTCCAATCCCACTTTACATGAAAGGTTACAATCAAGTCAGTCCTCTAAGGTGGATGTAATATTTGAGGAGATATCGCGGTATCCTGGTCAACATTCCTCCTCAACCAGCATCACAAAAACAGATGATCCGGTCATTGACTTCACTGTAGTTTGAGTGTGTGTTATATGCATAAGTTGGCTGCCATGTTCCTTACATTAGGACAGGAATGTACTTCAAGATTTTCAGGTGAATGTCAGGTCATAGAATTTGAATTCATAGAACTCCGACAATGCAGAAGGAGGCCATTTGGCCCATCGAGTCTGCACCAACCCTCTGAAAGAGTATCCGACCTAGGCCCCCACCCCACCCTATCCCTGTAACCCCATAACAACAGCTAACCTTCACATCTTTGGACCCTAAGGGGCAATTTACCATGACCAATCCATCCAACCGGCACTTCTTTGGATCATGGGAGGAAACCGGAGCAGCCGCAGGAAACCCACGCAGACATGGAGAGAAAGTGCAAACTCCGCACAGACAGAATCAAACCCGGGTCTCTGGTGCTTTGAGGAAGCAACCGTGTTGGAACAATTTTCCATACGCACCTCAACAAAGCCCCACTGGAGTACAGTAGGGGACAGGCCCACTCCCTTGCTGAAGGGCAATGATTGTTGTTTTAAGTAAAGTCACCATAGTCCCCGTGAGCTGACTGGTGGTTATTTAACCAGAGGGTCACCACACCTCAGGCGAGGGGCAAGTTGAGAATAACCTCGGTATGGGAACTGGCCTCGTTCAGTGCCACCAATCAGCTATCCAGCCAACTCAGCTAAACTGCCGGTTAAGTAGAATGGGTGAAACATATATATAGTTTTGTAAAGTTAGAAAATAAATAAATGTTAGCTCATTAATATCATGCACGTCACTGCGGAATCTTTCTTCTTTTCTTTCTGCCATGTCTTCGAATCCAGTCCAGGAATCAGACCGCAGCCCTTCCTGGGCTGCGCTGCTGGGCCATTAGGCGAATGCTTTCATTGCCCCCCCTCCCCACCTTTCACAAAACACGCAACAATTCCTCAGTCAAAAGAGGCAAACCAGATCTCTGCCACAGTTGTTTTTTGATTGGCCACTAGAAAGTGCACAAGAACTCAAGAAATAGGAGCAGTGGGCCACTCGGCCCATCGAGCCAACTTCGCCCTTCAAGACGATCAAGGCTGATCTTGGGTTCAACTCCATTTTCCCGCCGGTTCCACACAATCCCTTAATTCGCTGAGAAACAAAATCTGTCTAACCCACAGCCTTAAATGCATTCAACGATGGAGCAGCCACTCCCCTCTGGGGTAGAGTTTCAAAGGTTCACAACCCTTTGACTGAAGGAATTCCTCCTCATCTCAGCCCTAAATGATCAGCCCCCTTATCCTGAGACTGTGACCCTGTGTTTTAGATTCCCCGACCAGCTGAAACAATCTCTCAGCGCCCACCCTATCAAGCCCCTTCAGAATCTTGTACGTTTCAATGAGACGGTGTTCAAAAGGCATCTCGACAAATACATGGATAGGATGGGTATAGAGGGATGTGGCACAAGGAAGAGCCGAGGGTTTTGGCCAAGGTTGATATCATGACTGGTACGGGCTTGGAGGGGCTGCGCTGTATTGTTGTGGTGAATGTATAATTACTGATAATTCACCAGTGCACTATGTTATGTTATTAACCCTGTGGGCTCTACCTATGGGCCATTGTGTGGCTTCACCCACAGGGGATATGTTGGGGCATGTACGGGCTCCGCCCATGGCTCCACCCCCTTTACAGGAAGTATAAGAGCTGCCGACCTGCGGGGCCACCTTCAGTGTTGTACCGGTCACAGGCAAGCTCAGTTCTAAGCTGATTAAAACCACGGTTTACTTTTCCACGTGTCTTCGAGTGAATTGATGGTCGCATCAATTTAATCAGCTTAAAATACTACTATGGAATCAGCCCTCAAACCGGACAGACTGGAACTCGATCCACAGGCCGCAGAACATAGAACATAACAGCGCAGTATAGGCCCTTCAGCGCAGTACAGGCCCTTCGGCCCTCGATGTTGCGCCGACCTGTGAAAGAAATTTTTTCACATTGGCTTCGATGCTTCAAGGCCTATCTCGCCGCGTCGTCTACGCTATCCGTCACTGACGAACAGAAACTGAGCCTCCTCCACGCACGGGTGAGCCATCACATTTCTGTCCAGCTCGACGAAGCCACTTCCCATACAGAGGCCCTACTCGAACGCCTTTATGTGCGGCCTGTGAACGAGGTATACGCGCGACACATGTTCACCACTCGCCGTCAGCGCCCCGGGGAGTCGCTAGATGATTACCTACGCGACCTCAAAGCCCTCGCGCGCAACTGCAACTACCAGGCCTTTACGGCCACTCAGCACCTGGAGCTCGCCGTCCGAGACGTTTACGTAGGTCCGATCAAACTATGTAAGACAGCGCCTGCTCGAAAAAGGGGCCCAGGACTTGGACGACATGGTAAAACTGGCTACCTCTCTGGAGGCCGCTTTTCAGAGCCTTACTGCGTTCCCGGCCAATCACGCGACCCCATCGTGGGGCCCCGACCAGAGACTACCCCAGGCCTGTGCCGCGCGGCCGCCCGCCCATCATGGGGGGCTACCCTACTACTTTTGCGGCCAGTCCCAGCACCCCCGACTGCACTGCCCGGCCCGCAACGCCAACTGCAGCAGCTGTGGGCGAAAAGGACACTTCGCCAAGGTCTGCCTGGCCAGGTCTAAGAACTCAAACTCACAGACCCGATCCACAGACTCACAGGCCCGCAGACCCCGCAAGGTGACAGCGTGTCTGCCGACTCCGCCTCCGCATAACATGCGCGACTCATGGGGTCCGCCACTATTTAAGGTCACCCTCTTTCCACTGGCAGCCGAGGCCCGCCAGGCCTTCAACTGCATCAAGGCGGACATCGCCAAAGCTGCGATGCGCGTGGTGGACGAGTCCGTCCCCTTCCAGGTGGAGAGCGATGCCTCAGAGGTCGCTCTCGCCGCCACCCTCAACCAAGCAGGCAGACCGGTAACATTTTTTTCACGCACCCTCACCCCCTCTGAAATTCGACACTCCTCGGTCGAAAAAGAAGCCCAAGCCATCGGGGAAGCCGTGCGGCACTGGAGGCACTACCTCGCTGGTAGGAGGTTTACCCTCATCACCGACCAACCATCGGTTGCCTTCATGTTCGACAATACGCAGCGGGGCAAGATCAAGAATGATAAGATCTTGAGGTGGAGAATTGAACTCTCCACCTATAACTACGATATACTATATCGTCCTGGGAAGCTCAACGAGCCCCCAGATGCCCTGCCCCGCGGCACATGCGCCAGCGCGCAAGATGACCGACTACGGGCTATCCACGATGACCTCTGCCACCCGGGGGTCACCCTGCTCGCCCATTACATCAAGGCCCCCAACCTGCCCTACTCCACCGAGGAGATCAGAGCTATAACCAGAGACTGCCAAATCTGTTCGGAGTGTAAACCGCACTTCTATCGACTGGATAAGGCCCACCTGGTAAAGGCATCCCGGCCCTTTGAACGCCTCAGTATCGATTTCAAAGCGTCCCTCCCCTCCAATAACCGCAACACGTACTTCCTTAACATAATAGATGAGTTCTCCCGCTTCCCATTTGAAGTGTTGGATATGTTGGGGCATGTATGGGCTCCGCCCATGGCTCCACCCCCTTTACAGGAAATATAAGAGCTGCCGACCTGCAGGGCGGCCTTCGGTGTTGTACTGGTCACAGGCAGGCTCAGTTCTAAGCTGATTAAAACCACGGTTTACTTCTCACGTGTCTTTGAGTGAATTGATGGCCGCATTAATTGTTCTTTGTGATCCCCTCTCATTCTTCGCAGCTCCAGAGCATATAGGCCTCATTTACTCAGGGCACGGGAAATCTCGATTCTTCCCCTCCACCACCCAATTATTCTCTGGCGATGTTAATGCCACCAATTCGGTGGTCCACTGTTGCAAATGTTATCAATTTCTCCTTCTTCTGCCCTCCAAAGGCATTGAGCGTTTGCCCAAAACATTCTCTAAGCCAACATGGCAGAGACCAGGAAATTGCTGCATATGGCACCCTGTTTGATGACTCACCAACAACATATCATTTCCCTGGACTGCCTGTGCTCACTATTCAGGAGGACTGGCTCTCACTTCCGAGGCCATTGATGTAAAACTCAGACTTGCTCATTGAAGCTAGAAAATTAAACCACAGACCAGTTTTAGGTTCACGTAGCGGTGTTTGATATGCAGTGAACTTTCAAGCCAAGCTGCTCGCTCAGTTTCACACAGCAAGTGAACTGGTCCCACAGCTCCTTTTGACCATTCCCCCAGCTCCGCTGCAGCTTCACCAGCACCTCCCGTCCTCTCTCATAACTCATGAGCTGCATTGAAAAGTGAGTGCATTAGAAATTCTGACACGATTAACCACACTGGCGAGTCTGTTGATGCATGGCAATGCAAATCAACTTTCACTTTCCCATAACATTTCAACGCATTAAAATTCATTGTTCAAACGCTCAAAGTCAGAAAAATCTTTTGACCGCAGCTGAACGTGTACAGGAGGAAACAAGAGTACAAAATCAACACTTTCTCCCCCCATTAGGCTGAATGGACTTTTCCACTGACCATTTTGCAGGCACACTCATCAGAGCCGCACAATCATAACTTACCCCCCCGCCCCCAACAACCTTCGGGCCATCACACCCTCAGTGCTGCCGGCGAGTGGCTCAACCAGATGATGGTAGACCAGCGTACGGAGGATTCCTCACCCACAGCAAGGAGCAGTGGCAGCTTGAGCTGGCGGCACACAGCGATTCCGCTTTTTAAAACTGTGCGTGCCATCGCCGCCTTCTGGGATCAACCACGCCTGCATCATTGAGGTGACGGACGCCAGCAGTCGCGCCAGAGGGCAAACTGATAGGATGGGCAGCTGAGGCAAGCTAGCAACATCTGTGCTGGACGAGTGGAAGTCAAGATGCCTCACACGGGAAGATGAGTGGGAGCAGATTTCAGCCTCACCGTCCGGTGAAACTGATGGCTCCTTTTTTGGGGTAAACTTTCCTCTCCCCAATCTCTGTTCCGTGAAAATGACTCCGGGGGGGGGTGTACAGTCTGCACGTTCTCCCCATGTCTGCATCGGTACAATTTAAAGATAAGGTGTCTCTCATGTACGATGGGGTTGAGGAAAGATTTCTTCCCTCAGTGGTTAGTCTTTAGAATTCTCTTCCATAGAGAGCGGTCCTCGGCCTAACCATCTTCATCAATGACCTTCTCGTCATCATGAGGTCAGAAGTGAAAATGCTAGGCAGCACGGTGGCGCAGTGGTTAGCACTGCTGCCTCACGGCACCAAGGTCCCAAGTTCGATCCTGGCTCTGGGTCACTGTCCGTGTGGCGTTTGCACATTCTCCCCATGTTTGCGTGGGTTTCACCCCCACAACCCAAAGATGTGCAGGCTGGGTGGATTTGCCACACTACGTTGCCTCTTAATTGGAAAAAATGAATTGGGTACTCTAAATTTATTTTTAAAAAGAAAAGAAAAAAGAAGTGAAAATGCCTGCTGATGGTCGCAATGTTCAGTATCATTTGCAACTCCTCAGATACTGAAGGAGTAAACGTCCAAAGACCTGAACAACATTCAGGCTTAGGCTAATAAATGGTCAGCAACACTCGTGCTACATGAGTGCCAGGCAAAGACTATCTCTCCATTTCCCATTCACTGGTATTACCATCGCTGAATCACCCACCATCAACATCCTGGGGGTTACCATTGACTAGAACCAGAACTGGACTAGCTATATTAATACTGTGGCTACAACAGCAGGTCAGAGGCTCGGAATTGTGTATCAAGTAACTCACCTTCATATTCCCAGAAATCTGTCCACAATTTACAAGGCACAAATCAGGAGCATGATGGAATAGTCTCCACTTGCCTGGGCGTGTGCAACACCAACAACACTCGAGGTTCAACACCACCCAGGACAAAGCAGCCTCGCTTGATTGGCATCCTGTACACCGCTTTAAATATTCACTCCCTCCAACATCAACACACAATGGTAGCCGTGTGTACAATCTACAAGATGCACTGCACCAAATCACAAAAGGTTCCTTTGACAGCATCTCCCAAACTGTCACCTCTATCACTTAGAAGGATAAGAATGGCAAATCCATGGGAACACCACAATCATGACTTGGAACTAGATCATCGTTCCTTCACTGTAACTGGATCAAAATCCTCCCTCCCTAACAGCACAATGGGTGTACCTACACCTCACAGAACCATAGAATCCCTACAGTGCAGAAGGAGGCCATTTGGCCCATCGAGTCTGCACCGACCTTCTGAAAGCGCACCCCACCCAAGCCCACTTCCCCGCCCTATTCCTATAACCTAACCTACAAATCCCTGGACACTAAGGGACAACTTATCATGGACAATCCACCTAACCAGCACATCTTTGGACTGCGGGAGGAATCGGAGTACCTGGAGGAAACCCACGGACACACAGGGAGAAAGTGCAAACTCCACGCAGTCACCCGAGATCGGAACTGAACCCGCGTCCTTGGCGTTGTGAGGCAGCAGTGCGAACCACTGTGCCACCGTGGGCTGCAGCAATTCAAGGCGGCGGCTCACCATCACCTTCTCGGGAGCAATTAGGGATGGGGAACGAATGTTGGCCTCGCCCGCAATGTCCACACCCTTGTGGTGCACAAGACAGGCTTTCATCTGTTCCCAGAGCGAGTTTTGTTTCCTAGAACACGTCACTAATCTGTCGCCAGAGGCTTATAGCTTGAGGGGCGCCACTCCACATCAAGCATGGCTGACCAGGAGTCTCTCCCACTCTTACCGCCAGCCATTGGCATGTTTGGAAGGATTTGGCAAGTTGCTGTTCAGCCTGTTTGGCCGTGTTATGAACACACCTTACTTGGCCATCAAGTCCTGGGGTGGGACTCAAACCCGGAGCTTCTGGATCAGAGGCAGGGGTGCTCCCCCACTGCGTCACAGGACCTTCATCCTGTGAAAGAACTTTTAAAAACAGTGAAAGCCAGGTCACTGAATATACTCAAAGCGGAGTTGGACAGATTTTTGATAGACAAGGAAATTAAGGGTTGTAGGGGACAGGCAAGAAATTGCACAGTCAGACCAGCCATTGGCCTCTTGTCCCTTGGATTTGTTTTCACGCTGCCCTTTTTAATATAGGAATCATTTTAGTTGCTTGTTGATCGTTTTCATAATGAATGTTTTTATATGTATAATAGAGCCTCTGCTATCTTTAACTTTGTGTGGAAACAATCTATTTGTGGTTCTATTCTCTGAAGTTTGATTAGTTTATCAATCATCTCTCATGCCATTCTATCTTAAGTAGCATGATTTTTTTTTTTTAAACCTCCTCTTCTAATATTACATCAAGGCACTCTGGTAAAGTAACTCTATATTATTTCTGCAATTTTGCTGTCATTAGCCAAGAGTGGATCATCTATACCCCTGAATTTTCTTTTGTTAATTTATGGGTTAGGTTTGTAGTGTATTTAATGAGACTGGATTTTTGGGGAGAACATTTGGGCAAGCCATTCGGCCTATCAAGCCTGCTTCTGGTGATAGCAGAGACACCACCGTACATATAGAAACATTCATTATGAAAAAAGCCAGAGGATTGGCAAGCAGCTAAAGTGTTAATAATAATAATCTAATAATCTTTATTATTGTCACAAGTAGGCTTACATTAACACTGCAATGAAGTTACTGTGAAAATCCCCTCGTCGCCACATTATGGCGCCTGTTCAGGTACACAGAGGGAGAACTCAATGTCCAAATTAGGGAACAACTCCAGGGATTATGAAGCCAATTAGCTTAACATCAGTAGTAGGAAAGTTAATGGAATCTTACTCAAAGATCGAATACAAAAACTAGAGCTAAAACTAGTCAGCACCGATTTCAAAGTGCCGCTTAACCAACTTTATTCATAGAATGTTTACATCACAGAAGGAGGCCATTTGGCCCATTGCATCTGTTCTGGATGTCTGAAGGACCAATTCATTTACTGCCAGTCCCACGCTGTCTCCCCATAGCCCTGCACATTCCTCCTTTTCAAGTAATAATCCAATTCCCTCTTGATTAACCTGCCTTCACTACCCTCTCAGGTCCTGCTTGTGGATCCTATCCACTCGCTACACGAGAAAGCTTTCCCTCACATCACCATTCCCATCTTGGTCACCTACCTTCAAGATTCTGAGGGGACACCTGGGAGGGTGCTTCCTCTTAGGGGAGAGACTAGAGCTAGTTGACACAGCTGAAAATTAAGAGGTCTCCCTTTTAGGACGGGGATGTGAATGTTTTTCTTTGTAAGAAGTCTTACAACACCAGGTTAAAGTCCAACAGGTTTGTTTCGATGTCACTAGCTTTCGGAGCACTGCTCCTTCCTCAGGTGAATGAAGAGGTATGCTCCAGAAACATATATATAGACAGATTCAAAGATGCCAGACAATGCTTGGAATGCGAGCATTAGCAGGTGATTAAATCTTTGCAGATCCAGAGATGGGGTAACCCCAGATTAAAGAGATGTGAATTGTATCAAGCCAGGACAGTTGGTAAGATTTCGCAGGCCAGATGGTGGGGGATGAATGTAATGCGACATGAATCCCAGGTCCCGGTTGAGGCCGCACTCATATGTGCGGAACTTGGCTATAAGCTTCTGCTCGGCGATTCTGCGTTGTTTCGCGACCTGAAGGCCGCCAGAGAAAAGGTTTTTCTCTGAATCACTGGCCTGTGGAACTCTCTTGTCCAGAAAGCAGTGGAGACCCAATCATTGAATTTATTAAAGGCTGAGTTACAAAGATTTTTAATAGACAAGGGAGTAAAGATGTTTGCAGGGCCGGGAGGAAAGTGGACTCGATGCCACAACCAGATCAGCCGTGATTTATCGAATGGCAGAGCAGGTTAGGGGGGCTGAATGACCTACTCCCAAATCCTGTGTTCCTATGAGTTCCTCAGGGTAGTGTGCAGACCCAGCGATCTTCAGCTGCTTCATCAATGACCTTCCTTCCTTCCATCATAAAGATACTGAAGCAGTCCATGTCCAAATGCAGCAAGACCCAGACAGTATCCAGCCTGGATCACCCTTTGTCAAAGCTTTGCCAAAGAATTATCCAGACTCGAAACGTTAGCTCCCTTCTCCCTCCACAGATGCCGTCAGACCTGCTGTGATTATCCAGCATTTTCTGTTTTTGGTTCCGATTCCAGCATCTGCAGTATACAATATGCAGGTTTGAGCCGATAAGTGGCAAATTACATTTGCACTACACAGACCATGACCATCTCCATCAACTGAGAATTTAACCATCGCCCCTCGGCAATCTATGGCATTACCATCGCTGAATCCCCCACCATCAACATCCTGAGGGTTGCCATTGACCAGAAACTGAACTAGCTGTATAAATACTGTGGCTATCCCAGCAGGCCAGAGGCTAGGGATCCTAGGGTGAATAACTCAGCCGCTGACACACCAAAGCCTGTCCACCACCCAGAAGGCATAGGTCAAGGCTGTGAAGGTTCCAACACCACATGGACTGCAACGGTTCAAGAGGGCAGCTCAACAGCACCTTCTCAACGGTGGGCAACAAATGCTGGCCGTGCCAGCGAGGCCCATGTCCTGTAAATGAATCCAAACAACAATTCCACACAAAGATAAAGACAGGAAGTCAACAACGTGGTCCATCGCATCTGCATTAGTCAAAAAAACACAACTAACTATTCTAATCCTATTTTCCAGCGTTTGGTTCATAGCTTTGCAAAACAGGGTGGGTGGGACGAAACAGGTTGCATGTGTGTGTGTGGGGGGTGGGGGAAGAGTGTTGGGAGGCCCCGGGGTGGTGCGGGGCGGGGATCTGGGAGGCCCCGGGGTGGTGTTGGGGAGTCTGGGTGGCCCCGTGGGTGGCGTGGGGGGGGAGGGGGGGGGGGGGAGGGTCTGGGAGGCCACAGGGTGGTGGGGGGAGAGGGGGGTCTGTGTGGCCCCGGGGTGGTGGGGGGGGGGGGGGGTCTGGGTCGCCCAGGAGTGGTGGCGGGGGGTCTGGGTCGCCCCGTGGTGGTGGGGGGGGGGGCTGGGTCGCCCAGGGGTGGGTTTGGGAGGCCCCGGGGTGGTGGGGGGTTTTGGGTGGCCCCGGGGTGGGTTCTGGGAGGCGTCGGGGTGGTGTGCAGGGGGTCTGGGAGGCACCGAGGTGATGTGGGGGGGTCTGGGAGGCACCGGGGTGGTGTGGGGGGGGGGGTCTGGGAGGCACCGGGGTGATGTGGGGGGGGGTCTGGGAGGCCCCAGGGTGGTGTGGCAGGCTCCGGCACAGTGTGGGGGGGGGGGGGGGGGGGGGTCTGGGTGGCCCCGGGGTGGGGTGGGGGGGGGGGGGTGGCCCCGGGGTGGTGTTGGGAGGAGGGGGGGGGGGGTGGCCCCGGGGTGGTGGTGGGGGGGGGGGGGGGGGGTGGCCCCGGGGTGGTGTTGGGAGGAGGGGGGGGGTGGCCCCGGGGTGGTGGGGGGGATCAGGGTGGCCCTGGGGTGGTGTTGGGAGGAGGAGGGGGGGGGGGGGGGGGGGAGTCTGCAGGGGGCGGAGGGTCTGGGTGGCCTCGGGGTGGTGGTGGGGGGGGGGGGGGGGGGGGGCTGGGTGGCCCCGGGGTGGTGGGGGGGGGGGGCTGGGTGGCCCCGGGGTGGTGGTGGGGGGGCCTCGGGGTGGTGGTGGGGGGGGGGGGGGTCCCGGTGTTTATTTCCTCAGTGCAGCCCCCCCCCCTCACCTGGGGCGATGCACGGCCTCCCCTGGGGCACTCGGGCCGCCCCGGTGACGGTGAAGCTGCCGCCCGGGTCCAGCAGCCGGAGGCTGACGTTCCCCTCGGGCCGGACCTCCTGCACCGTCCCCTGCATCCACACAGCGCTCACCCGGAGCGGGGCCAGGCCGCTGCCCTCCCGCGGCAGCAGCCAGGGCCCGGTGCTCCGGGGGCCGCCTCCGCCGCCGGGCCGCAGCTGTCCGGACAGCAGCTTGACAGGCGGCGCATCCATCCTCCCGCCGGGAACAGCCAACCAATCAGAGGGGGGGGCGAGCTCTGACCAATCACCGTCCGGGCACTCTACACCAATCAAAGAATAGGAAACCAGTGGACCAATCCGTGAGCCGTCCCGTCTGTACTGACCAATAAGAAAGCTGGGGCCTATTGACCAATCACAAGACTGGCCAATCATACGCCGGCAGTGGGGTGCGCCCCTGTGATTGGCTGTCTGAAGGAAAGTAAAATGTTGCACCTGCTGGAAATCTGAAATAAAGAGTGAAAATCCAGCAGATCAGACAGCATCAGTGGAAAGGGAGACACAGTTAACGTTTCAGGTTGATGTGGAATCATAGATTGAAGTCTTACAACACCAGGTTAAAGTCCAACAGGTTTGTTTCGATGTCACTAGCTTTCAGAGCGCTGCTCCTTCCTCAGGTGAATGAAGAGGTATGTTCCAGAAACACAAATATAGACAAATTCAAAGATGCCAAACAATGCTAGGAATGCGGCCATTAGCAGGTGATTAAATCTTTACAGATCCAGAGATGGGGTAACCCCAGGTTAAAGAGGTGTGAATTACATCAAGCCAGGACAGTTGGTAGGATTTCGCAGGCCAGATGGTGGGGGATGAATGTAATGTGACATGAATCCCAGGTCCCGGTTGAGGCCGCACTCATGTGTGCGGAACTTGGCTATAAGTTTCTGCTCGGCGATTCTGCGTTGTCGCGCGTCCTGAAGGCCGCCTTGGAGAACGCTTACCCGGAGATCAGAGGCTGAATGCCCTTGACTGCTGAAGTTTTCTCCGACTGGAAGGGAACATTCCTGCCTGGTGATTGTTGCGCGATGTCCGTTCATTCGTTGTCGCAGCGTCTGCATGGTCTCGCCAATGTACCACGCTTCGGGACATCCTTTCCTGCAGCGTATGAGGTAGACAACGTTGGCCGAGTCGCACGAGTACGTACCGCGTACCTGGTGGGTGGTGTTCTCATGTGTAATAGTGGTATCCATGTCGATGATCTGGCACGTCTTGCAGAGATTGCCATGGCAGGGTTGTGTGGTGTCGTGGTCACTGTTCTGAAGACTGGGTAGTTTGCTGCAAACAATGGTTCGTTTGAGGTTGCGCGGTTGTTTGAAGGCAAGTAGTGGGGGTGTGGGGATGACCTTGGCAAGATGTTCATCGTCATCAATGACGTGTTGAAGGCTGTGAAGAAGATGACGTAGTTTCTCCGCTCCGGGGAAGTACTGGACGACGAAGGGTATTCTGTCGGTTGTGTCCCATGTTTGTCTTCTGAGGAGGTCGGTGCGGTTTTTCGCTGTGGCGCGTTGGAACTGTCGATCGATGAGTCGAGTGCCATATCCCGTTCGTACGAGGGCATCTTTCAACGTCTGTAGATGTCTGTTACGCTCCTCCTCGTCTGAGCAGATCCTGTGTATACGGAGCGCTTGTCCAATTGGCATCACTGCAGTGCTGAAAGAGGCTATTCAGCCCATCGGATCTGCACCGACCCTCTGAAAGAGCACCCTACCTAGGACCCCTCCCCCCCTATCCCCGTAACCCCACCTAACCTGCACATCTTTGGACAGTGGGAGGAAACCGGAGCACCCGAGGAAACCCACGCACACATGGGGAGAATGTGCAGACAGTGACCGAGATCGGAATTGAACCTGGGACCCTGGCACTGTGAGGCAGCAGTGCTAACCACTGTGCCACCATGTCGTCCTGAAGGAACAGAGATCCAATCCAGATTACAAGGGATTTCAATTGTTACACTCCCGGGGCCCATTTAACATGTTTGCTGATACTGGTGGTGCAACCCACCTGGTATATTATTAAAAATGCATAGAAACAAGAGAAGGCCATTCAGCCCCTTCAGCCTATTCCACCGTTCAAGTAGGTCACGGCTGATCTGTATCTTAACTTCATCTGCTCACCTTGCTTCCATGGCCCCTAATCCCCATGCCTAATCATAGAATCATAGAATTTACAGTGCAGAAGGAGGCCATTCGGCCCATCAAGTCTGCATCAGCCCTTGCAACGGGCGAGCAGCGATTCTCCGGCCCGAATGGGCCGAGCGGCCTGCCCAATACGACGGGTTCCCGCCGGCGCCGGCCACACCTGGTTGCTGCCGGCGGGAACAGCACGAGAACGCTGGGGGAGCGGCCTGTGGGTGGGGGGGGAGGGGGGGTTCCTGCACCGGGGGTGGCCTCAAATGGGGTCTAGCTCATGTTCGGTGCCCACCGATCGGCGGGCCAGCCTCTCTGAAGGAGGACCTCCTTTCCTCCGTCGCCCCGCAAGATCCATCCGATATCTTTACGTGCACCTGCGCGGTTGCCGTCCTCCCCGAGGCCGCCCCGCAAGAAGATGTTGGATGGATCTTGCAGGGCGGCCTCGGGGAGGACAGCAACCACGCATGCGTGGCGCCGCTTTTACGTGGCGCCAAGGCCCGGCGCATGTAAATGACGCGATGCCGCTCCTCACCCCCCATGAGCGGGAGAATAGGGGGCTGGGAGCAGGCTCCGATGCCGGAGTGAAACACTCTGGTTTTCACTCCAGCGTCGGCACTTAGACTGCCGATGGAAGAATTGCGCCCCTTATTTCCCAGTTCTTAACCATTGCGATTGTCCAGCCACTCTCTAGCTATTCCTGCAGTTTCTCCCCGTATCTGCGTGGGTTTCACCCCCACAACCCAAAGATGTGCAGGGCAGGTGGATTGGCCACGCTAAATTGCCCCTTAATTGAAAAAAAAATAATTGGGTACTCTAAAAATAATTTTTAACTCCTGGAGTTTTACCCTTAGGCAGCCATGAAGTAATGTCCCCTTATGAGTGTAGGAGTTACCTCACAAATCAGTAAATAAACCGAAGGTAAATTTACCTGTACGAACATTTAGTCAAGACATACCTCAGACATGAGTGCTCTGAGGTTGGAAAGTTTTTTTTAGAGAAATGCTACCACAACAATGCAGCACGGTAGCACAAGTGATTAGCACTGTGGCTTCACAGCGCCAGGGTCCCAGGTTCGATTCCCCGCTGGGTCACTGTCTATGCGGAGTTTGCACGTTCTCCCCGTGTCCGCGTGGGTTTCCTCCGGGTGCTCCGGTTTCCTCCCACAGTCCAAAGACGTGCAGGTTAGGTGGATTGGCCATGCTAAATTACCCGTAGTGTCCATAAGGGTTGGGAGGGGTTATTGGGTTGCGGGGATAAGGTGGAAGTGAGGGATTAATGTGGGTCGGTGCAGACTCGATGGGCCGAATGGCCTCCTTCTGCACTGTATGTTCTATATATATCTATATATAAAACATGAAAGAAGAAAGAAAAAAGAAAAAAGCTTTCCCATCTGCACAACCTCCGCCATATTCTAACTACATTACAAATGTATTAATGAGGTCTATAAAAAGACGATTTAACGGGAAATAAACAGAGTACTGTTTAGGGTGTGTTTAGAGTTTCTGAGCGACCATGAGATTTAACGGCCTCGTCCTGTCACTGAGTGGGGCGTGATGAGGCCGTTCGATCATGCCCCAAATCCCTTACAAACCTCTCACAGACATTGGGTGGGACTTTCCATGCCCCCTCTCCCCCCTCCCAACGCATGTTTTGGGGTGGCGGGGTAAGCTCGCCAGCGGTGGAATCTTCTGGTCCCGCTGCTGTCAACATTCTTTGCACCCTCCGCCTCGGGGGAACCCACAGCAGAGGTCGCCATCAGCATCAGCGGGGCGTGTATCCCGCCAGCAGGAACCGCAGAAATATCCTGCCCATGCTGTGATCGGCCCATGGCAGGGTGGCACTGCCAGGCTGGAGCACTGCCAGGCTGGAGTACTGCAAGGCCGGGGCAATGCCAGGCTGGGGCAATGCCAGGCTGGAGCACTGTCAGGCTGGGGCACTGCCAAGCTGGGGCACTACCAGGCTGGAGCACTGCCAGGCTGGGGCAATGCCAGGCTGGGGCACTGCCAGGCTGGGGCAATGCCAGGCCTGATGACCCCCTTATAGGTGAGTTGGGGTGTTGGAGGGGTTGCGTCGGGGGGGGGGCCATATAAACATGACGTCTCGATCTCTTCCTGCACACACGAGCGCCGCTCGACAGAGCTCCCCAGTGCAGGAACTACGCTAAGTGCAGCCTCGGGTGGGGAGTGGGGGAGCGTTCCCCAATGGGGTGGCTAAAACAAAGAGTGCCATTCGATAGCGGGGTCGGTAGCGCCGATGACGACCCCGCTAATCTCGCCCAGAACACACTTTTTTTTTTGTTAGATCGTGCTCTGTACCTGACTAGTCGGTGCAACAGTTTTTACAATTTTGGCAGAAGCCCCCAGATGTTAGTAAGGAGGACTTTGCAGAGACCACAGGGCTGGGTGCGCCAGTGTTGTTTCCGGTGCCTGGATCAATGCCGGCTCCTCCGTCCTGTCCCATTCCTTTTGGATTTTGGAGTGGTTTGAGTGCAAATGAGTGGCTTGCTCGGCCATTTCAGAGGAAAGGTAAAAGTCAACCCACATTGCTGAGGGTCTGGAGTCACGTATAGGCCAGACCACGTAATGGCGGCAGATTTCCTTCCCTGAAGGATATTGGTGAACCAGATGGGGTTTCATGGCAATGGGTTTGATGGGCACCATTACTGAGACTAGCTTCTAATTCCAGGTTTTTAATCAATTGAGTTTAAATTCCACCAGCTGCCGTGGTGGGATTTGAACCCGTGTCCCCAGAGCATGAACCTGGGCCCCTGGATCACTCGTCCAGTGACATTACCTCTACCCCACCCTCCTCCCTTGTCAAACAACAATCTGTCTAACTCAGCCTTGAACGCATTCAATGATCCAGGCTCCAGTGCACATTGGGGAGAGAATTCCAAACACTTACAACCCTCTTGAGAGAAGAAATTCCTCCTCATTTCTGTCTTGAATGGACGTCTTACTTTGAACTGTGCCCCCCCCCCCCCCCCCCCCAGTTCTAGAATCCCCCAAGAGCAGGGACATCCTCTCAGCATTTGTCTGTATCTCGGAATGTTAGATTTTTCTTGTGTGCAAATTGCTCCCGACACAGTGGTGAAATGGTATTGTCACTGGGGTGCAAATCCCACCACGGTGCAATTTGTATTTCATTTTTAAACTGTTACTACAGTTCAAACAGCAACAATGGTGTGTCCTAATAGGAGCAGCTTGCTGTGTGAAGGGTCATAGAGTTTTACAGCACAGAAAGAGCCCCTTCGGCCCATCCTGTTGCACCGTCCATCAAGCACCCAGCTATTCTAATCACATTTTCCAGCACTTGGGCCTTGGCAGTGAAGTCTGCTGGGTTGTTCAGCTGTTTTAGGTGGGCGTAGGGATCACCTGATCTGTGAAAGAGCAGAGCAGCAATAACAGGAAGTTATACTCACCTCCCCATGCTGCATTGCCGAGCATACTGTGCCCAGAGGTTGGCGACATCACTGCTCGGCGACCACTGCGTGCTGCTCTTGCAAGGAGCTTTGATGAGCAGCGCAAGGGGGCTTTTGAATTCAGTCACAATAATCTAATAATAAAAATAATCATCTTTATTGTCACAAGTAGGCTTACATTAACACTGCAATGGAGTTACTGTGAAAGGCCCCTAGTCGCCACATTCCGGCACGTGTTTGGGCACGCAGAGGGAGAATTCAGAATGTCCAATTCACCTAACAAGCACATCTTTCGGGACTTGTGGGAGGAAACCGGAGCACCCGGAGGAAACCAATGCAGACACGGGGAGAACGTGCAGACTCCGCACAGACAGTGACCCAAGCCGGAAATCGAACCCGGGTCCTTGGCGCTGGGAAGCAACAGTGCTAGCCACTGCGCTACCCATGGTGGTTTCATTATTGAGTGGAAGGGATTCTGCAGGTCCGGATTGTAAGTGGACTAATTGCAATAAGATCCTCAAAGTGCTCTGGGAGTGGACTGGAATCAGACAATTCAGCGAAATGATGTCAAAATATTCGGTCACCCAGGTTCAAATCATTCATCCCACAAGTAGGCGGGGGGGGGGGGGGGGGGGGGTAACAGTTTCAAGTTGTCAAATCCCAGTTTAAAAAAGGTGAGCGGTGCTGGCACCAGTCATACCGGCGTCCCAATTTAAGGTACGCAAGAATCCAATTCAGACCAGTTTCACCGGCACCTTCCAATTCCAAGCCTGACATTTCCCCCCACCCACCCTTTTCAGGATGTGTTAAAGATGCACTCTGTTGGAGAACCCATTTCTCTCCAAAAGGGAAAAATCCAGACTGGAAATGTAAAAACGCAACAAAACCTGGCCACACAAAAAAAATAACCCCAGCGGGGGGGGGGGGGGGGGGGAACAAAAACAAAAAATCGAGACCAGCAAAACGGGGAAATGAGAATTTGGATCTGAACTGTTTTTTTATTCTTCCGGGATTTTCTTTGCCACGCAGAGATTAGCTAAAGTCAGATCATTCTCGGTGAGTCAGACCCCTTCCTCCACGGCAACCACTTCTGGTGCACACAAATAATGTTGGCTTTTCAGAGCAGAGTGCGGAAGGTAAAGCTGTTGACCAACGCAGAGCTGAAGCCTCGGGTTTTAAATAAAAAAACCCGCCCACCTGTAAAGTTGAAACCAGGTAGAAGCGACCGAGGCTTCAACAGGGGGCAGACTCCCACAAGAAAAAAAATCAGAGCGGGAAAGGAAAAGGAACATTACATTTTCACGCGATGCCTCCACACTACGACATAAATCAGATTACAGCAGCAGCGCAAAAGGTTCCGACAAAGGGAGTGGGCTGCCCGGGAAGGTCTAGACTCTGGGCTGCTGAATCACTATTTTCACGTCACAGCCCACTCATTCTTGCACACACTGTCAAATCATTCTGAGACAATCAGTACACCCCCCGCCCTCCATCCTTACTATGTCATATCACTACTTCTGGTCGAGTGGTATTTCCCACTTTAGGCATCAGTCACCTCTTATTTCCTGGCACCTACTAAATGTGTACAAGGACATACAGTAGGTAAAGGGTCTGATATATCTCAGTCACTAACCTCGCCCCAGTGAGATACAAAGTTAGCACTAGTATAGGGATTCCTGATCAAGATCCTAAGTGGCATTTTACAGCCCTCCCCGTCCACAGGATCCTCCGGTCCCATTGGGTCCCTACAGCGCATAGCAGGTCATTCGGCCCTTTAAGTCTGTGTTGATCCTGGACGGAGGGTTCCAGGGCTGGAATTAGGAAACTGAGAGATCTGTTTATAGACGGGACGTTTGCGAGCCTGGGAGCGCTGGAGGAAAAGTATGAGTTGCCCCCGGGGAACAATTTCAGATACATGCAAGTGAGGGCGTTTACGAGGCAACAGGTGAGGGAATTTCCGCGGCTCCCGACTCAGGGGATCCAGGGTAGAGTGATTTCCGGGGTATGGGTCGGAGAGGGCAAAGTGTCCGAAATATATCAGGAGATGAGAGACGAGGGGGAGGCGCTGGTAGAGGAGCTGGAGGGAAAATGGGAAGAAGAGCTGGGAGAGGAGATTGATGAGGGTCTGTGGGCTGATGCCCTAAGCAGGGTAAATTCCTCGTCTTCGTGTGCCAGGCTTAGCCTGATTCAATTTAAGGTTCTACACAGAGCACACATGACGGGAGCAAGGCTGAGCAGGTTCTTTGGGGTGGAGGACAGGTGCGGGAGGTGCTTGGGAAGCCCGGCGAACCACACACACATGTTCTGGTCGTGTCCGGCACTGGATGAGTACTGGAGGGGAGTGGCAAAGGTGATCTCCAAGGTGGTGAAGGTCCGGGTCACGCCAGGCTGGGGGTTCGCGATATTTGGGGTAGCGGAAGAGCCGGGAGTGCAGGAGGCGAAAAAGGCCGATATATTGGCCTTTGCGTCCCTGATAGCCCGGCGAAGGATCTTACTCATGTGGAAGGAAGCGAAACCCCCCGGCGTGGCGGCCTGGATAAATGACATGGCAGGGTTCATAAAACTAGAACGAATGAAATTTGCGCTGAGAGGATCGGCTCAGGGGTTCCCCAGGCGGTGGCAACCGTTCCTTGACTATCTCGCGGAACGTTAAGGGAAAATAGATTGTCAGCAGCAGCAGCCGGGGGGGAGGGGGGGGGGGGAGCACTATTTTTTGTTACTTTGTTAGTTCACTATATTATTGAAATAATGTTATTTATCAGTTGCTGTGCTATTTTTATGTTGATTTGTAAAGTGGAAAAATTCTGTTTGAAAACTTTAATAAAATATATATATTTTTTAAAAGTCTGTGTTGATCCTCTGAAAGAGCACCCTATCTAGGCCCACACACCTGCCTTATCCCCGCAACCCCACTTAACCTGCACATCTTTGGACACTAAGGAGCAATTTAGCATGGCCAATCCACCTAACCTGCAGCTGTGGGTGTACCACAGGGGTGCACAGCTCCAAAAATATGTCCTGGTCCACCCACGTCGACTCTACCACCAAGAAAGCACAACAGCGCCTATACTTCCTCAGGAAACTAAGGAAATTCGGCATGTCCACATTGACTCTTACCAACTTTTACAGATGCACCATAGAAAGCATCCTATCAGGCTGCATCACAGCCTGGTATGGCAACTGCTCGGCCCAGGACCACAAGAAACTTCAGAGAGTCGTGAACACCGCCCAGTCCATCACACAAACCTGCCTCCCATCCATTGACTCCATCTACACCTCCCGCTGCCTGGGGAAAGCGGGCAGTATAATCAAAGATCCCTCCCACCCGGCTTACTCGCTCTTCCAACTTCTTCCATCGGGCAGGAGATACAGAAGTCTGAGAACACGCACGAACAGACTCAAAAACAGCTTCTTCCCCACTGTTACCAGACTCCTAAATGACCCTCTTATGGACTGACCTGATTAACACTACACCCTGTATGCTTCATCCGATGCCGGTGCTTATGTAGTTACATTGTATCTGTTGTGTTGCCCTATTATGTATTTTCTTTTCTTCCCTTTTCTTCCCATGTTCTTAATGATCTGTTGAGCTGCTCGCAGAAAAATACTTTTCACTGTACCTCGGTACACGTGACAATAAACAAATCCAATCCAATCCAACCTACATGACATGGACTGCAGTGGTTCAAGAGAACGCCAGCATTTATTCCCCATCCCTAATTGCCCTTCAGAGGTTGGTGGTGAGCTGCCTCATTGAACCACTGCAGTCCATGTGGTGTAGGTACACCCACAGTGATGTTAGGGAAGGGATTCCAAGATTTATGACCCAGCCACAGTGAAGGAACGGCCGATATATTTCCAAGTCAGGATGGTGAGTGGCTTGGTGGGGGACCTCCAGGTGGTGGCGTTCCCAGACAGCAACGCACGCATCCTGTGAATTCATTTTAAAAATCACCTGCATACAATGAATGGGGACAACCATTGATCAACCATTGATCCCCGAACAGGCGCCGGAATGTGGCGACTAGGGGCTTTTCACAGTAACTTCATTGAAGCCTACTTGTGACAATAAGCGATTTTCTTTTTTTTAAATTTCATCTTGCTTAGTGTTTGTAGCAGGTGGTTCTTGTGCTGTACGGATGGTCCAAGGGTCGAAGGCTGTATAAAACCAGATGGTCCAAACACCTCAACAGTTGGAACCATGGTACCATCACCTTTTGTCCTGCAATTAATGATTTGAGTTATGAGAATATGTAGTTCTACACCTTGTTCTTTTTTTGTACGTTTTAGATGCTTACTTGAATATTGAAAGACTAGCATTTATCGAGAAAAATACAAGATCTCAGGACATTTCAGTGCACTTCACAGTCAATGAAACACTTTTGAAATGTAATCATTGGAGGAACATAAGTTGGATAGAATCTTGACTGACAAAGGGAATGGAGTCAGATCGGACAGTTGAAGGCACAATCAGATCTGCCATGATCGTATTGTGGTGGGCAGCACGGTGGTTAGCACTGTGGCTTCACAGCACCAGGGTCCCAGGTTCCATTCCCACCTGGGTCACTGTCTGTGCGGAGACTGCACGTTGTCCCCGTGTCTGCGTGGGTTTCCTCCGGGTGCTCCGGTTTCATAGTCATAGTCATCGAACATACAGTGCAGAAGGAGGCCATTTGGCCCATCGAGTCTGCATAAACCCTCACTTCCACCCTATCCCTGTAACCCAATTACCCCACCTAACCTTATTGGTCACTAAGGGCAATTCATCATGGCCAATCCACCTAACCTGCATGTCTTTGGACTGTGGGAGGAAACCGGAGCACCCGGAGGAAACCCACACAGACACGGGGAGAACGTGCAGACTCCGCACAGACAGTGACCCAAGCCGGGAATCGAGTCTGGGACCCTGACGCTGTGAAGCCACAGTGCTATCCACTTGTGCTGAAGCCTACTTGTGACAATAAAGATCATTATTATTATTAAATGGCACAACAGGATCAAAGGGCTGAATGGCCTATTCCTGCTCCTAATTATAATAATAAGTCTTTTTTTTTTAAATATGTTTATTAAGAATTTTTTAACAAAATTTTCAACCATACAAACAACCCCCCACCCCCCCGTAACAAAAAGAAAAGAAAACTCGCATAGCAAGACATAAACATGGCAAATCAATATGATATAATAATAACAATCTTTATTATTGTCACAAGTAGGCTTACATTAACACTGCAAGGAAGTTACTGCGAAAAGCCCCTAGTCGCCGCACTCCGGCGCCTGCTCGGGTACACAGAGGGAGAATTCATAATGTCCAAATTACCTAACAGCACGTCTTTTGGGACTTGTGGGAGGAAACCGGAGCACCCGGAGGAAACAAGTGACTTGGTCATGGACTCTAGCTGGATACAAATACAGTATCAATTGGTGGCAATACTAGGAATAATCAGTCATGACTCAACATCATGAACCTCTTCATCTAGGAACCTTAATTGGTCAAAAGGCCAAATACAATAGAGGCTGGAAAACATCAAGACAGAAAACGCTGGACATGCTCAGCAGGTTTGGCAGCACCTTGTTTTTACATTCATGCATGGGAGGTGGGTGTCACTGGCGAGGCTAGCTCGCTGTCCCTCCGGCGACAGAAACAGAGGTTCTCCGGTCCCGGGTTCCCGCTCAAAGTCAACGGAACATTTGCTGGTCTGTTAAATTTTCCGGCTATTCAAGTGATTGGATTGGACAGGATTGGATTGGTTTTATTGTCACGTGTACTGAGATACAGGGTAAAGTATTGTGCATGCAGGTCAGACAGATCATTCCGTACATGAACAGAAAATACAAAATAGGACAAACATAATGGGGGCGATTCTCCGAGCCCCGCGCCGGGCTGGAAAATCGCCGCAACCGTGCCACGACGCTGGTGCGCGACTCTCCGAGGTGCGGAGAAACGGCGCCATTTGCGCCGGCGCGCTTGGTGCGGCGCCGGCAGCGAGCCGCTGGAATCGGCGGGGCCGCCGATTCTCCGGCCCGGATGGGCCGAGCGGCTGCGGGGATCCGACAGAGTCCCGCCGGCGCCGTTCACCCCTGGTCGCTGCCGGCGGGAACTCCGCGCGGACGGTCGGGGGGGGGGGGGCTCCTTCACCGGGGAGACCTCCGATGGGGTCTGGCCTGCGATCGGGGCCCATTGATCGGCGGGCTGGCCTCACCCCCCCCCCCCTCCCGGCCTACTTTCTGGCGCGGACGGCCCCTGAACACCAACGCCATGTTGGGTCGGGGCCGGCGCGCTAAAGAAGTCCCCCGCGCATGCGCAGGCTGATGGGGCCCAACTGCGCATGTGTGGGTTGGCCGGGAAAGGGCATGCTGGCCCCCTGTGGGGGCCAGAATCGGTCGTACCCGGGCCCTATTCGCGACGGCGCGAACACTTGGGCTCCATATTGGAGAATCGCCCCCAAAATACACAATGTAACTACATAGACACAGGCATCGGGTGAAGCATACAGGAGTGTAGTGTTACTCAGTAGGGAAGATGTGTGAAGAGATCAGATCAGTGCATAAGGTGGTCATTTAGGAGTCTCGTAACAGCGGCGAAAAAGCTGTTTTTGAATCTGTTTGTGCGTGTTCTCAGACTTTTGTATCTCCTGCCCGATGGAAGAGGTTGGAAGAGTGAGGTGGCAGCAGAAAAGTCTAGGCCAATGTTTCAGTACCTTGTCCATTCTGATCAAACGTCACAGACCTGAAATATTAACTCTGCTTTTCTGTCTCCACAAACGCTGCCAAACTTTTAAGTGCAGCCTTTCTCTGTTTTTACTCCAAATTGGTCCACGTTGGGTGGGGCTGTCCACGTGAGTTGAATAATTTCAAACGCAGTTTAATATTTCATTAGTAGGGGCAGCATGGTGGCGCAGTGGTTAGCACTGGGACTACGGCGCTAAGGACCCGGGTTCGAATCCCGGCCCTGGGTCACTGTCCGTGTAGCGTTTGCACATTCCCTTTTTTTTTGTTTAATAAATTTAGAGTGCCCAATTAATGTTTTCGAATTAAGGGGCAATTTAGCGTGGCTAATCCACCTAGCCTGCACATCTTTGGGTTGTGGGGGGCGAAACCCACGCAGACACGGGGAGAATGTGCAAACTCCACACGGACAGTGACCCAGAGCCGGGATCGAACCTGGGACCTCGGCGTCGTGAGGCAGCAGTGCTAACCACTGCGCCACCCTGCTGCCCGGAGTTTGCACATTCTCCCCGTGTCTGCGTGGGTTTTACCCCCACAACCCAAAAATGTGCAGGGTACGTGGATTGGCCAGGCTAAATTGCCCCTCAATTGGAAAAAAAAAATTGGGTACTCTAAATTTAAAAAGAAACATTTTTTTAAAAAGGTATGAGCAATAAATGCTGGCCTGGCCACATCCAGAGAGAGAATACATTTTTTTAATTCCTCAATACTTTCTTAATCTTTATTCTTGCAATATTCTGTCTGTTTTTCATTGCTAACAGCTATCCCTTTTTTTTAACCTCATCCCCTGACTGAATTCTTTTTCAGTACATCTCGTAATCTGTCCAGGGACACGGACAGTGCAGAAGGAGGCCATTTGGTCCATCGAGTCTGCACCGACCCTCTAAAAATCAACCCTTCCTGCACAGTTCAGGCAGATATGACTCTTCACTCTATATCACCTCAACACCTAAGAGATAGTGAAACAAAAATCCCCCCCCGAGTGATTTCATACCATAGAATGTTTACAGCACAGAAAAGGCCATTCGACCCTCTTGAGTCCATGCTAGCTATTTGCAAGTCTAGCTAGTCCTACTTCCTCACCCGTTCCCCGTAACCCAGCCCGGTTTTTACTTCAGTTATTTATCACATTCCCTCTCATCTGTCCCCACCAGACTTTCAGACAGTGCATTCCAGATCTAGCCCCTCACTGTGCAAAAAAAGCTTTTCCTCAGAGAGTCAAAACAGCACAGAAGGAGGCCATTCAGCCCATCAGATATATTCTGCTTCCCTGTGGTGCAATCCAGTCAATCCCATTCTTCCTGGTATATCTCCATATTCCAGCGAGTTTGTTTCCTTCAAGAGTCCATCCAATTTCCTCTGGAATTGTTGATCGTCTCTGCTTCCTCCATCTGTGTGGGCAGTGAATTCCTGATCATTCCCACTCACAGCGTAAAAAGCTTCTTGTTCACATTCCACCCCCAGCATCTTTAGTCCAAACCGTCACATCTGTGTAAGAGACCCCTGATCACCGTTGGTTCTTTTGTCTTCATAGATCCCCAACAGTGCAGAAGGAGGCCATTCGGCCCATCGAGTTTGCACCGACCCTCTGAAAGAGCACCAATCCCCCACCCTATCCACGTAACCATGCCTAACCCATAGACACTTAGGGGCAATATTAGCACGGCCAATCCACCTAACCTGCACATCTTTGGACTGTGGGGGGAAACCGGAGCACCCGGAGGAAACCCACCCACCCACTGGGAGGAAGTGCAAACTCCACACAGTCACCCGGGGCCGGAATTGAACCGGGGTCCCTGGCGCTGTGAGGCAACAGTGCTAACCACTGTGCCAACAATCACCTTAAATCGGAACCCTCTTGTCCTTGATCCTTCCGCCAAAGGGGACAGTCTCTCCCTCACTACCCTGTCATCATAGAATTTGCAGTGCAGAAGGAGGCCATTCGGCCCATCGAGTCTGCACCGGCTCTTGGAAAGAGCACCCTACCCAAGGTCTACACCTCCACCCTATCCCCATACCCCAGTAACCCCACCCAACACTAAGGGCAATTTTGGACACTAAGGGCAATTTATCATGGCCAATCCACCTAACCTGCACATCTTTGGACTGTGGGAGGAAACCGGAGCACCCGGAGGAAACCCAAGCACACATGGGGAGGATGTGCAGACTCCGCACAGACAGTGACCCAAGCCGGGAATCGAACCTGGGACCCTGGAGCTGTGAAGCAATTGTGCTATCCACAATGCTACCGTGCTGTCCAGGCCCCTCAGTATTTTGAACACATCTATGAAATCTCCTCTTTGCCGTCACTGGTCTAAGGTGAACAACGCCTGCTTCCTCCATCTATTCCTGAAGTCCCTCGGCCCTGGGCCCATTCAAGCAGATCTCTGCTGCACCCTCTCTGCAGCCTTCACATCAGTCCTCATGTGGCTGTCTTTCATCAAAGTCCTCTTGACCCTTTCCACAGGGGGCTATATACAGATATATATGTAGAAATAACGAGGGCAGCACGGTGGCGCAGTGGTTAGCCCTCACGGCGCCGAGGTCCTAGGTTCGATTCTGGGTCACTGTCCGTGTGGAGTTTGAACATTCTCCCCGTGTCTGCGTGGGTTTCGCCCCCACAACCCAAAGATGTGCAGGGTAGGTAGATTGGTTACGTTAAATAGCCCTTTAATTGTATAAGTGAATTGGGTACTCTAAATTTATTTTTAAAAATAAATATTGTGATATATAGAAATATTGGCATTGTGAAATCCGACAGTGCATTTAATTGGGAGTAGACTGTCAACAACTTTCCCTCTCCCTGGAGAATTACTACCTTTCCCCAAAGTAAAATTATGGGAAACGTACTTGGTCCCCCAGCCCGTGCAGTGTGGCGGGAAACGGCATGAAGTGAGCAGAGTTGCTCAGGAGGAGTGTGTGAAACTCACCAGGGTGACAACAAAGAGCAGCAGCTCCAGCCTGCACACCCCAGCCTCTCCGGCAGCAGCGCGGCAAACCCTTTGATGTGTCTCGCTTGAGATGTGTCAACCTCACTCGAGGTGCAAGAACACCTTTGCTTGTCAAGCTCGGTGGTTTGCAGGCGTCATTGACCTTATCGACATCAACTGGAAAAGGAAAGCTAACTGTCGTGCGTGTGTGCGTGTACCTGTAACTCCAGCAGCTAAAACCTGTGCGGGTGTGTTTTTCTTTCTCTTGTTTGTTTCTCAAATCCTCTTGTTGAAACACAGCAGCCAGGCTGACAGACAGATCTCTCTCTCTCTCTGCAAAGTGCATTGGCGAGCAGCAATGTATCTAATCAATCCCCCGATCAGGGACAGTGAGCCTTGTAGGTTTCGATTTGGACCGCGACTTCTCCTTCCTCCGTCCCACAGTTTCGCTTTCCAATGAACCCAGGGCACAATGGTTTCACTGAAAGTTTTCCCAACCGCTCGATTCCCCACAGGGCGACTTTATTCATTTGTTATTTGTTGGGAAACGGGCGTTGCGTTTTGCACATGGCCTTTGAGCTCAAAGTAAATGGAAATAATAATCCTTATTAGTGTCACAAGTAGGCTTCCATTAACACTGCAATGAAGTTACTGTGAAAAGCCCCTAGTCGCCACACTCCAGCGCCTGTTCGGGTACACGGAGGGAGAATTCAGAATGTCCAGTTCACCTAACAAGCACGTCTTTCGGGACTTGTGGGAGGAAACCGGAGCGTCCGGAGGAAACCCACGCAGACATGGGGAGAACGTGCAGACTCCGCACAGACAGAGATCCAAGCTGGGAATTGAACCTGGGTCCCTGGCGCTGTGAAGAAACAGTGCTAACCACTGTGCTACCGTGCCGCCCCGGGTCTAATCACGCTGGCTGCCAGCTCAGTCGCAACTTTCAAAAGGCAATTTGATGTAAACTCGACATGAAAATCTGCAGAGCTGGAGAGTGGGGCTAATGGGACAGCTACCAGGGCTACCTGGGCAAGTCAAAGGCTAGGAATCCTGCAGCGAGTAACACCTCCTGACCTCCCCAAAGCCTGCCCACCATCTACAATACTCTCCACTTGCCTGGATGAGTGCAGCTCCAATAACACTCAAGAATCTCAACACCATCCAGGACAAAGCAGCCCACTTGATTGACATCCCATCCAATACTTTCAACATCCACTCCCTCCACCACTGATGCACAGTGGCAGCCGTGTGTACCATCTACAAGATGCACTGCAGTAACTCACCAAGGTTCCTTAGACAACACCTTCCAAACCCACGAGCACTCCCATCTAGAAGGACAAGAGCAGCAGATACCTGGGAACGTCACCACCTGGAGGTTCTCCTCCAAGCCACTCACCACCCTGATTTGGAAATATATCTCCGTTCCTTCACTGTCGCTGTGGCAAAATCCTGGCACTCCCTCCCTAACAACACTGTGGGTGTACCTACACCTCAGGGACTGCAGCGGTTCAAAAAGGCAGCTCACCGCCACCTTCTGAAGGGCGACAAAGAGTGGGCAATAAATAATGGTAATCTTTATTAGTGTAACAAGTAGGCTGACATTAACACTGCAATGAAGTTACTGTGAAAATCCCCTAGTCGCCACATTCCAGCGCCTGTTCGGGTACACTGAGGGAGAATTCAGAATGTCCAATTCACCTAACAAGCACGTCTTTCGGGACTTTTGGGAGGAAACCGGAGCACCCGGAGGAAACCCACGCAGACACGGGGAGAACGTGCAGACTCCGCACAGTCAGTGACCCAAGCCGGGAATCGAACCCGGGTCCCTAGGGCTATAAAGCAACAGTGCTAACCACTGTGCCATCGTGTGCTGGCCTAACCAGCAACGCCCACATCGTGTAAATAATTTTTTTAAAGAGCTCTTGAAGCATGGCTAGGCTCAATGGCTTCCTTGTGCACTGTAAGATTCTTTTTTTTTTTTAAATTTGGTGTACCCAATTATTTTTTCCAATTAAGGGGCAATTTAGCGTGGCCAATCCACCTAGCCTGCACATCTTTGGGTTGTGAGGGTGAGACCCACGCAGACAGGTGGAGAATGTGCAAACTCCACATGGACAGTGACCCAGGGCCGGGATCAAACCCGTGTCCACAGCACCGTGAAGCAAGTTAACTCTTCCTTGTCTCTGAGGCTGTCTGACGTGACTGCCACAGCCCAGTTTCACCCTCCCACACTCTGTTGAAAGGTGTACCAATGCACCTGCTTTACATTGGAAACTGTCATTGAGCTGAACTGCAATGTTTAGTAAAGGACGTGTCTCCAACCATGCACAGAGAGATGAAGTTACCTTCTGGTTGCAGTTTGGGGACCTGAGTGTGCAGGTACACAGATCACTGAAAGTGGCAACGCAGGTGGAGAAGGTAATCAAGAAGGCATAAGGCATGCTTGCCTTCATCAGTCGGGGCATTGAGTATAAAAATTGGCAAGTCATGCTGCAGCTGTACAGGACCTTAGTGTTCAATTCTGGTTGCTACACTACCAAATAAATAAATAAAATAAATAATCTTTATTGTCACAAGTAGGCTTACGTTAACACTGCAATGAAATTACTGTGAAAAACCCCTAGTCGCCATATTCCGGCGCCTGCTCGGGTACACAGCGGGAGACTCCAGAATTCTCAGCTGGTACAGGAATTGAATTTGTGCAGCTGGCCTTGTTGTGCATCACCAACTAGCTGTCTAGCCCACTGAGCTAAACCAGACCCTGGTTGTGGACTGTGGAGGCTTTAGAGCGGGTACAGAAGAGGTTTACCAGGATTTTGCCTGGTATGGAGGGCATTAACTATGAGGTGAGGTTGGATAAACCCAGTTTGTTCTCACTGGAACGACGGAGGTTGAGGGGCGACCTGATAGAAGTCTACAAAATTATGAGGGGCATAGACAGAGTGGATAGTCAGAGGCTTTTCCCCAGGGTAGAGGGGTCAGTTACTAGGGGGCATAGGTTTAAGGTGCGAGGGGCAAGGTTTAAAGGAGATGTACGAGGTACGTTTTTTACACAGAGGGTAGTGGGTGCCTGGAACTCGCTGCCGGAGGAGGTGGTGGAAGCAGGGACGATGGTGACGTTTAAGGGCCGTCTTCACAAATATATGAATAGGATGGGAATAGAGCGATACGGACCCCGGAAGTGTAGAAGATTTTAGGTTAGTCGGGCAGCATGGTTGGCGCAGGCTTGGAGGGCCGAAGGGCCTGTTCCTGTGCTGTACTTTTCTTTGTTCTCTGTTTTGAAGTTACGAGACCAAATGGGATAATACATCAATGATATCAGGCCAGTCAGTTCCAGAATTGCACAACACACGGCCAACCAATCAGATCTTGCTTGCAAGAACATGACGATCTGAGAATAATCTATTTGTTCCTGTAAAATAATTTTTTTTTGTGTTTATCGATTCCCCGTGCTCCCTTTCTTAACTGATTGGGTTCCAAAGAAGCTCTTCCTGGGCAGCACGGTGACACAGTGGTTAGCGCTGCTGCTGCACAGCGGCGAGGACCCGGAAAGGAATTTTAAACTAACATGTTAAGCTTTCTAAGTTCTAAGAGATTGCTGCAAAGATATTGGATGAGCTGGCTATGATTTTCCAACTCCTTAGATTCCGGAATGGTCCCACTAGATTGGAGAGCGAGAGAGGGCACAGCGACCTATGGACCAGTTAGCCTAACATTCGTCATTGGAAAACTGCTGGAATGTGTTATTAATGAAGTCGCAATAGTGCACTTGGAAAAGCATAACACTATTAGAGCAAGTCAACATGGTTTAACTGAAGGGGAATCCTGTTTGGCAAATTTATTAGAATCTTTTGAGGATGTATTTGGTAAGGTTGATAAAGGGAGACCAGTAGATGTGGTATACCTAGATTTCCAAAAGGCATTCAATAAGAAACCACACAAAAGGGTAATAGGCAAGATAGGCGCTCATGGAGTTGGGGATATTAGGATGGATACCGGATTCTTTAACGGATAGGAAGCAGAGAGCGGGCATAAATGTGGCATTTTCAAGTTGGCAGGCAATGTGTAGTGGAGTGCCACGAGGATCAGTGCTGGGGCCGCATCTATTTACAATCTATATTAATGACTTAGATTAAAAAGCAGCAAGTAATTAATCTAAGTTAATTAACAGATGATACAAAACTAGGTGGAAAGCTAAGCTGTGGGGAGGACACAAAGAGGCTGCAAATGGATATAGACCAGTGAGTGGGCAACAAGATGGCCACTGGAGGATAATACATAGAGACATAGATACGTAGAAAATAGGAGCAGGAGGAGGTCTTTTGGCCTTTTGAGCCTGCTCCGCCATTTATCACGATCATGGCTGATCATCCAACTCAATAGCCTAATCCAGCTTTCTCCCATAACCTTTGATCCCATTCTCCCCAAGTGCTATATCCAGCCGCCTCTTGAATATATTCAATGTTTTAGCATCAACTACTTCCTGTGGTAAGGAATTCCGCAGGCTCACCACTCTTTGGGTGAAGAAATGTCTCCTCATCTCTGTCCGAAATGGTTTACCCTGAATCCTCAGGCTGTGACCCCTGGTTCTGGACACACCCACCATCGGGAACATCTTCCCTGCACCTACCCTGTCTAGTCCTGTTAGAATTTTATAAGTCTCTGTGAAATTCCCCCCTCATTCTTCTGAACTCCAGCGAGAACAATCCCAACCTAGTCAATCTCTCCTCATATGTCAGTCCTGCCATCCCTGGAATCAGTCTGGTAAACCTTTGCTGCACTCCCTCGAGAGCAAGAGCATCCTTCCTCAGAAAAGGAGACTAAAACTGCCCACATAATGTGGGGAAGTATCAAATTATTCACTTGGTCAGGAGAATAGGAAGGCAGAATATTTTTTAAAAGGGGCAAAACTTGTAAGTGTTGATGTTCAAAGAGATTTGAGTGTACTCATACAAGGAACGCAGAAAGTTAACATGCAAGTGCAGCAAACAATTAGGAAGGCAAAAGGAATGTAGGCCTTTATTGCGAGGGGATTTAAGTATCAGGAATAAAGAAGTCTTTCTACAGATGTACAAGGCTTAGGTGAGGCCACATCTGGAATACTGCGTGCAGTTTTAGTCTCCACGTTTCAGAAAAAATGTACTTCATTGAAGGTAGAGCGATGGTTCACTAAAATGGTCCCTGGGATGAGGGGGTTGTCTTATAATGAAAGGCTGAGTAAATGAGGCCAATTTTCTCTGGAGTCGAGAAGAATGAGGGGGGATCTCATTGAAACGTACAAAATTCCGAAGGGGTTTAATAGGGTGGACGCTGAGAGATTGTTTCAGCTGGTCGGGGAATCAAAAACACCGGGTCACAGTCTAAGGATAAGGGGGCTGATCGTTTAGGACTGAGATGAAGAGAATTTCTTCGCTCAAAGGGTTGTGAATATTTGGAACCCAGAGGGTTGTGGGTGCTCCATCTTTGAATATATTTTAAGTTCTGGGATGGACATATTTTTTGTCTCTGGGGAAATGAAGGGATATTGGAGCAGGCAGGACAATGGAGTTGAAACCCAAGATCGGCCATGATCGGATTAAATGGCGGAGCACGTTCGCCGGGCCGAGTGGTCTAATCCTGCTCCTATTTCTTGAGTTCTCGTGTTCACCATAAAGCGTCAACTCTGTTTCTCTCGCCACACACTCCGCCACACCTGCAGAGTATTCCCTGCACTTTCTGTTGTACTTTTTCAGCTGCAATTCTCCCCCTAAATCTCTCCACTGCTCTGCCTTTGTCCCCACCTTTAGAAACCTTCGAGATAAGTCCATTTCGAACGAGCTTTCCACCGTTACTCATAATCCGCCGCCAATTCCTTTCACCGTTTTCCCTCGAATGCTTCTCCCCTCCCCCCAATGTACAATGAGATGTTGTGTCAAATGCAAATTGTTGCCGTGGAATCCAGCAGTTGGAATGCTTTCTGTTACGGGGTGAGGTGTCAGGAGGCAGGCTACCGATAGTTGGCTGCGATTTTTCAGGCCTGTGCGCTGTGGGTGCAAATCCCATGATGGCTGCTGAACCTCGCAAGGGGGCCAGAACGGGATTTGCGTCGGGGAGATTTAGGTTTGATCTCTGTGGTGTAGTCGCCCTGCACCACCAGAATGACAGCGCAAAACATGACCCCCCCCTGATTCTTCTGACAGAGCTCCAGAAGATCTGGACAGGAACAATGGCTTTTTTCTCTCTTTCTTTTATTTTTTAAATTTAGCGTACCCAATTCATTTTTGCCAATTAAGGGGCAATTTAGCGTGGCCAATTCACCTACCCTGCACATCTTTGGGTTGTGGGGGCGAAACCCACGCAGACACGGGGAGAATGTGCAAACTCCACACGGACAGTGACCTAGAGTTGGGAGAGGCCACAGTGCTAACCACTGCACCACCGTGCTGCCCTAACATGCGGGCTTTCTGTCAGAAACTGACACTTGGGCCACTTTTTTGGAAAATTCCACCCATTACACACTCCTTCATTTCATAGACTTCTCACACAAAAGGAAAGTAGAAATCTGGACCCGTCCCGCCCAAAGTGCTGTGGATGCTATAGCAATTGGGGTTTACAAGACTGAAATAGATGTTTGTTGAAGGAGTTTGGTGACGAGCTGCATTGTAATACGGATCAATAATGCTGTAATTGAACGGCTCGAGCGGCTGAATGACCTCCTGCTATTCTCTTATTCTAATTCAGAATGAAATATCAAATAATAAAGTGATTATGAGTGTACTTACTTTGTTGCTAAAGTCAGGGTTACCAATGAGGGGGAAGAGGTCAATGGTCCACTGTTTTTACATCACTGCCAATGTCAGGGACTCTCAGTTGGGAATAACGCCATTGTTAGATCTTTGCCCAAAGCGCGAACAACTTGTTACACCGGTCAGCAGTTCTCAGAACGACAGACTACTAACCTGTGGCCGTAGGGAGCAGGTTCGAGCTCACTCAGGCTCAGAGGAACAGGAGGTGTGATTTTAGGCCTAGTGTGTTCTTGGAAGGAAACGGGGACCCAGAAGTGATGTGGGTAAGAGACTATTGTGTTCCCAGGACCCAGGGTGGGACCCTCGAGATGAGAGGGTCCTGGCAGGAGGAGCACTGAGTCTGCTGTCCATCCAGGAGTTCGAGGATGGGAAATTTGTGCATGAATCCTTCTCATTCCTGAGGGAATGGGATGAAGGACAGGGAGAAAATTCTCATCAAGCTCGCTGTGTAAAGGTGAAAAGAAGGGACAAAATCAATCACGGTATCTTTTTTTTTTGTAGAATATTTTTATTCTCCATTTACACATTTTCTTCAGAATTTACACCCACCAACAAGCAGTAAACGGTAACAAATACAAAGTCAATCCCCTTATGAACAACAACAATCCCATCCTCCCACCACCCCAAACAACGGCCCACCTGACAATATAAGCATCAAATGAAACAAACCCTCACACGGTGGGACAAACAAAGGAAAAAAAAAGAATTAAGAGTCGCCTATGGTCACCATTAACCTACAGAGTCCACCTCCCCCACTCCCCCGAACATTCAATGCCATCCAATCCCCGAAAGAGTAGCATAGAGGACACCCATGAATTGTAAACCCCCCCCCTCCCCGACTCCTCCCCTCCACTTCCTCTTACAAAACCCCTCTCCCCAACCTCTGTTCCGTCCCCCCAACTTTCCACCCCGGCAAGACTCATCGGAATCTGTTCTACCAGGCTCCGATGGCCGCAGCCCCTCCCCCCACCTCACTCCCGTTCACTAGCCGGCTTAAACCGGCCAGCGTGGAGGCCCCCGCCCAGGTCTCTTTCCCCCTTGCCCGGTCCCAGGAAAACCAAGAAATCCCCATTAGCACACAAACCCCGCATACACACCCAAGCCCAAAAGAACCATCATTGCAAGTGAAAGTCCCAACTCTTCCCTTGTCCAAATATATACAACGTTGGCTCATTTAGCACATACACCAGCACGCAGTGAAAAAATACAGTTACATCAGGCTACATTGGTACATGACCATTTCTCAATTCAGTCACAGTCCTTCTGCCTTCGCAAACTCCTCCGCTGCTTCCGCCGTCCCGAAATAAAAGTCCTTGAATTTGTAGGTCACCCTCATCTTAGCTGGGTATACTATGCCGCACTGCACCTTACTGATGTACAGTGCCTTCTTCAAAGAACAAAGAACAAAGAAAAGTACAGCACAGGAACAGGCCCATCGGCCCTCCAAGCCCGTGCCGACAATGCTGCCCAACTAAACTACAATCTTCTACACTTCCTGCCTCCGTATCCTTCTATTTCCATCCTATTCATGTATTTGTCAAGATACCCCTTAAATGTCACTATCGTCCATGCTTCCACCACCTCCTCCGGCAGCGAGTTCCAGGCACCCACTACCCTCTGTGTAAAAAACTTGCCTCGTTCATCTACTCATCTACAGACGACACAAAAGTTGGTGGAATTGCGGATAGCGATGAGGACTGTCGGAGGATACAGCAGGATTTAGATTGTCTGGAGACTTGGGCGGAGAGATGGCAGATGGAGTTTAATCCGGACAAATGTGAGGTAATGCATTTTGGAAGGTCTAATGCAGGTAGGGAATATACAGTGAATGGTAGAACCCTCAAGAGTATTGAAAGTCAAAGAGATCTAGGAGTACAGGTCCACAGGTCATTGAAAGGGGCAACACAGGTGGAGAAGGTAGTCAAGAAGGCATACGGCATGCTTGCCTTCATTGGCCGGGGCATTGAGTATAAGAATTGGCAAGTCATGTTGCAGCTGTATAGAACCTTAGTTAGGCCACACTTGGAGTATAGTGTTCAATTCTGGTCGCCACACTACCAGAAGGATGTGGAGGCTTTAGAGAGGGTGCAGAAGAGATTTACCAGAATGTTGCCTGGTATGGAGGGCATTAGCTATGAGGTGCGGTTGAATAAACTCGGTTTGTTCTCACTGGAACGAAGGAGGTTGAGGGGAGACCTGATAGAGGTATACAAAATTATGAGGAGCATAGACAGAGTGGATTGTCAGAGGCTTTTCCCCAGGGTAGAGGGGTCAATTACTAGGGGGCATAGGTTTAAGGTGAGAGGGGCAAGGTTTAGAGTAGATCTACGAGGCAAGTTTTTTACGCAGAGGGTAGTGGGTGCCTGGAACTCGTTACCGGAGGAGGTGGTGGAAGCAGGGACGATAGGGACATTTAAGGGGCATCTTGACAAATACATGAATAGGATGGGAATAGAAGGATACGGACCCAGGAAGTGTAGAAGATTGTAGTTTAGTCGGGCAGCATGGTCGGCACAGGCTTGGAGGGCCGAAGGGCCTGTTCCTGTGCTGTACATTTCTTTGTTCTTTGTTCTAAAACTTGTCCCTCGCACCTTAAACCTATGCCCCCTAGTAACTGACCCCTCTACCCTGGGGAAAAGCCTCTGACTATCCACTCTGTCTATGCCCCTCATAATTTTGTAGACCTCTATCAGGTCGTCCCTCAACCTCTGTCGTTCCAGTGAGAACAAACCAGGTTTATTCAACCGCTCCTCATAGCTAATGCTCTCCATACCAGGCAATATTCTGGTAAATCTCCTGCACCCTCTCTAAAGCCTCCACATCCTTCTGGTAGTGTGGCGACCAGAATTGAACACTATACTCCAAGTGTGGCCTAACTAAGGTTCTATACAGCTGCAACATGACTTGCCAATTCTTATACTCAATGCCCCGGCCAATGAAGGCAAGCATGCCGTATGCCTTCTTGACTACCTTCTCCACCTGTGTTGCCCCTTTCAGTGGCCTGTGGATCTGTACACCTAGATGTCTCTGACTTTCCCTACTCTTGAGGGTTCTACCATTCACTGTATATTCCCTACCTGCATTAGACCTTCCAAAATGCATTACCTCACATTTGTCCGCATTAAACTCCATCTGCCAACTCTCCGCCCAAGTCTCCAAACAATCTAAATGCTGTATCCTCTGACAGTCCTCATCGCTATCTGCAATTCCACCAACCTTTGTGTCATCTGCAAACTTACTAATCAGACCAGTTACATTTTCCTCCAAACCATTTATATATACTACGAATAGCAAAGGTCCCAGCACTGATCCCTGTGGAACACCACTGGTCACAGCCCTCCAATTAGAAAAGCACCCTTCCATTGCTACTCTCTGCCTTCTATGACCTATGATGTGGAGATGCCGGCGTTGGACTGGGGTGAGCACAGTACGAACTCTTACAACACCAGGTTAAAGTCCAACAGGTTTGTTTCAATGTCACTAGCTTTCAGAGCGCTGCTCCTTCCTCAGGTGAATGAAGAGGTATGTTCCAGAAACACATATATAGACAAATTCAAAGATGCCAAACAATGCTAGGAATGCGGCCATTAGCAGGTGATTAAATCTTTACAGATCCAGAGATGGGGTAACCCAAGGTTAAAAAGGTGTGAATTGTATCAAGCCAGGACAGTTGGTAGGATTTCGCAGGCCAGATGGTGGGGGATGAATGTAATGCGACATGAATCCCAGGTCCCGGTTGAGGCCGCACTCATGTGTGCGGAACTTGGCTATAAGTTTCTGCTCGGCGATTCTGCATTGTCGCGCGTCCTGAAGGCCGCCTTGGAGAACGCTTACCCGGAGATCAGAGGCTGAATGCCCTTGACTGCTGAAGTGTTCCCCGACTGGAAGGGAACATTCCTGCCTGGTGATTGTTGCGCGATGGCCATTCATTCGTTGTCGCAGCGTCTGCATGGTCTCGCCAATGTACCACGCTTCGGGACATCCTTTCTTGCAGCGTATGAGGTAGACAACATTGGCTGAGTCGCACGAGTATGTACTGCGTACCTGGTGGGTGGTGTTCTCACGTGTAATAGTGGTATCCATGTCGATGATCTGGCACGTCTTGCAGAGATTGCCATGGCAGGGTTGTGTGGTGTCGTGGTCACTGTTCTGAAGACTGGGTAGTTTGCTGCAAACAATGGTTCGTTTGAGGTTGCGCGGTTGTTTGAAGGCAAGTAGTGGGGGTGTGGGGATGACCTTGGCAAGATGTTCATCGTCATCAATGACGTGTTGAAGGCTGTGAAGAAGATGACGTAGTTTCTCCGCTCCGGGGAAGTACTGGACGACGAAGGGTATTCTGTCGGTTGTGTCCTATTTGTCTATATATGTGTTTCTGGAACATACCTCTTCATTCACCTGAGGAAGGAGCAGCGCTCTGAAAGCTAGTGACATCGAAACAAACCTGTTGGACTTTAACTTGGTGTTGTAAGACTTTGTACCGTTCTATGACCTAGCCAGTTCTGTATCCACCTTGCCAGCTCACCCCTGATCCCGTGTGACTTCACCTTTTGTACCAGTCTACCATGAGGGACCTTGTCAAAGGCCTTACTGAAGTCCAAATAGACAACATCCACTGCCCTACTTGCATCAATCATCTTTGTGACCTCTTCGAAAAACTCTATCAAGTTAGTGAGACACGACCTCTCCTTCACAAAACCATGCAGCCTCTCACTAATACGTCCATTTGCTTCCAAATGGGAGTAGATCCTGTCTCGAAGAATTCTCTCCAGTAATTTCTCTACCACTGACGTAAGGCCTGTAGTTCCCTGGATTATCCTTGCTACCCTTTTTAAACAAAGGAACAACATTGGCTATTCTCCAGTCCTCTGGGACATCACCTGAAGACAGTGAGGATCCAAAGATGTTTGTCAGGGGCTCAGCAATTTCCTCTCTAGCCTCCTTCAGTATTCTGGGGTAGATCCCATCAGGCCCTGGGGACTTATCTACCTTAATATTTTTCAAGACGCCCAACACCTCGTTTTTTTTTATCTCAATGTGACCCAGGCTATCTAAACACACTTCTCCAGACTCAACATCCACCAATTCCTTCTCTTTGGTGAATAATGATGCAAAGTATTCATTTAGTACCTCGCCCATTTCCTCTGGCTCCACACATAGATTCCCATGCCTATCCTTCAGTGGGCCAACCCTTTCCCTGGCTACCCTCTTGCTTTTTATGTACGTGTAAAAAGCCTTGGGATTTTCCTTAAACCTATTTGCCAATGACTTTTCGTGACCCCTTCTAGCCCTCCTGACTCCTTGCTTAAGTTCCTTCCTACTTTCCTTATATTCCACACAGGCTTCGTCTGTTCCCAGCCTTCTAGCCCTGACAAATGCCTCCTTTTTCTTTTTGATGAGGCGTACAATATTTCTCGTTATTCAAGGTTCCCAAAATTTGCCGTATTTATCCTTTTTCCTCACAGGAACATGCCGGTCCTGAATTTCTTTCAACTGACACTTGAAAGCCTCCCACATGTCAGATGTTGATTTACCCTCAAACATCCGTCCCCAAACTAGGTTCTTTAGTTCCCGCCTAATATTGTTATAATTAGCCTTCCCCCAATTTAGCACATTCACCCTAGGACCACTCTTATCCTTGAGCAGCACTTTAAAACTTACTGAATTGTGATCGCTGTTCCTGAAATGCTCCCCTACTGAAACTTCTACCACCTGGCCTGGCTCATTCCCCAATACCAGGTCCAGTACAGCCCCTTCCCTAGTTGGACTGTCTACATATTGTTTTAAGAAACCCTCCTGGATGCTCCTTACAAACTCTGCCCTATTTAAGCCCTTGGCACTAAGTGAGTCCCAGTCAATATTGGGGAAGTTGAAGTCTCCCATCACAACAACCCTGTTGTTTTTACTCTTCTCCAAAATCTGTCTACCTATCTGCTCCTCTATCTCCCACTGGCTGTTGGGAGGCCTGTAGTAAACCCCCAACAATGTGACTGCACCCTTCTTATTCCTGATCTCTACCCATATAGCCTCACTGCCCTCTGAGGTGTCCTCCCTTAGTACAGATGTGATATTCTCCCTAACCAGTAGCGCAACTCCGTCTCCCCTTTTACATCCCCCTCTATCCCGCCTGAAACATCTAAATCCTGGAACGTTTAGCTGCCAATCCTGTCCTTCCCTCAACCAGGTCTCTGTAATGGCAACAACATCATAGTTCGAAGTACGAATCCAAGCTCTAAGTTCATCTGCTTCACCCGGCTGAAGGCAGCCCGCCTCCTCGCCAGCTCCACCGTATCGTCCTGATATATGCGTATACCAGCTCCAGCCCACTGCACCACCCACTTCTGCTTTGCCCAGCAAAGGACTTTTTCCTTCACACTGTACCTACGAAAACAGTCACTACTCTTGGCGGCTCACTCTCCTTTGGTACAGGCTTCCACGACCGATGAGCCCGATCCAGTTCATATCAGGAGGGATCATCCCCCTCCCCCAATAGCTTCGCCAAAATCGTGGCAAAATACTCAGTCGGCCTCGGGCCTGCCACTCCTTCGGGAAGACCCACAGGCCTCAGATTCTGTCGCCTGGATCTGTTTTCCATGTCGTCCATTTTGGCTCGCAGACCCTCATTGATCTCTATCACCTTCCGCATCTCCTTCCCCATCGAGGTAAGTTGATCGCTGTGCGGCTGCCTCCCGCCCGCCATCACCGGAAGTTCCCTCAATCACTTTATCTGATAAGATGTTCATATTGAAATGGCTGAATTGCTGTGGTAAATATTTATGCTGTTGTCCCAAACATCTTTGGATCTCAGACTTGGAGATAATATTGTAAATAATCAGAGCTGCATAATTTTCTAATTTCAGTTTCTAAAGTGTTTTTCATAGATTATCATAGAATTTACAGTGCAGAAGGAGGCCATTTGGCCCATCGAGTCTGCACTGGCTCTTGGAAAGAGCACCCTACCCAAGGTCAACACCTCCACCCTATCCCCATAACCCAGTAACCCCACCCAGCACTAAGGGCAATTTTGGACACTAAGGGCAATTTATCATGGCCAATCTACCTAACCTGCACATCTTTGGACTGTGGGAGGAAACCGGAGCACCCGGAGGAAACCCAAGCACACACGGGGAGAACGTGCAGACTCCGCACAGACAGTGACCCAGCAGGGAATCGAACCTGGAACCCTGGCGCTGTGAAGCCACAGTGCTGCCTATATATTGCTTTGGGTAATACATGGCAAGTAACAATTGTGTCACATGAATACCAGGCAATGAACATCCCCAACAAGGAGAGCTCAACCCCCTCCTTCTGACATTCCTTAACATTCCCAACATCGGGGCAGCACGGTGGCGCAGTGGTTAGCATTGCTGCCTCACGGCGCTGAGGACCCGGGTTTGATCCCGACCTGGGTCACTGTCCGTGTGGAGTTTGCAAATTCTCCCCGTGTTTGCCTGGGTTTCGCCCCCACAGCCCAAAGATGTGCAGGGTGGGTGGATTGGCCACGCTAAATTGCCACTTAGTTGGAGAAAAAATGAATTGGGTACCTAGCCTGCACATCTTTGGGCTGTGGGGGCGAAACACGGGGAGAATGTGCAAACTCCACACGGACAGTGACCCAGAGCCGGGATTGAACCTGGGACCTCGGTGCCGTGAGGCAGCAGGGCTAACCCACTGCGTCACCGTGCTGCCCCCCCTCCCGCACTGATGTGCAGTGACAGCTGTGTGCACCATCTACAATATGCACTTCAGCAATTCACCAAGGCCCGTTGGACTGTGCCTTCCAAACCCACAACCTCTACCACCTTGGAGGGCAACAAGGGCAGCAGATACCTGGGAACAGCACCACCTGCAGGTTCCCCTCCAAGTGACTCACCAACCTGACTTGGAAATATATCGCCGTTCCTTCACTGTCGCTGGGTCAAAATCCTGGAACTCCCTAACAGCACTGTGGGTGTACCTACACCTCAGGGGCTGCAGCGGTTCAAGAAGGCAGCTCACCACCACCTTCTCGAGGGCAATTAGGGATGGACAATAAGAGCTGACATTGCCAATGATAACCCATGTGATGAATGAATAAAAACAGTTCAATTCCATTAAAACTATAGCTGGAAATCCAGAACAAAAAGACAGAATCAGTGAAAAAGTACAGGCTGAGATTTGAACAACGGGGAAACCCGTTGACCCGTAGCAGGATTGGAAGATTGGAACAATTGTTCTGGGAACTGCTGGCCTACGAAGAGCTTCCTCTGCCATCGCAATACATACCATGGAGGTGGGGGACGGATAGATTTCCCCTCCTACAGTGACCGTCAAACCTATCAGATTATGGTTAAAAAAACCAAAAGGTTCACCGAAACCTTGTACAGAAATCCACCATCCTTACCCAGAGAGGAACCGAGTTTAAAAAAAATAAATTTAGAGTACCCAATTCATTTTTTCCAATTAAGGGGCAATTTAGCGTGGCCAATCCACCTAGCCTGCACATCTTTGGGTTGTGGGGGCGAAACCCACGCAGACACGGGGAGAATGTGCAAACTCCACACGGACAGTGACCCAGAGCCGGGATCGAACCTGCGACCTCGGCGCCGTGAGGCAGCAGGGCTAACCCACTGCGCCACCGTGCTGCCCCCGAGAGAGGAACAGAGTTAACGTTTCGAGTCCGTATGACTCGAACAAGAAGTTATCTCTGAAGAACAATCACAAGGACTCGAAACATTAACTCTGTCTCTGCACAGATCTCGCCAGGTCTGCTGTGTTTTTCCTGCAATTTGTGCTTTTATTTTATGTTGAACTTGCTCCGTCACATTACCCAGAGAGGAATTTGATATCAGCACAATACCAGTTGAAACAATAATCACAGACATGTCACTATACCCTTATAGCCCCACCTGGGAACAAGAGAGTGGGAACTTCAAGCCTTTCCTGTACCGTGGTGGTTCCTCCAGTAGAGGCCACTATGTCTCAGTTGCTCGGTGGGGGTGGGGGGGGGGGGGAGGTGGAAGAACTGCTTTGAAAGGAAAGTTCAGATAGTCTACTTGGAACTCATTAGGTGTAATCTTCCAACTCAAAATGATTCAGAAACAGTCTAGGTCTGTCGCTGCAGTTCACAGGAGCTCCCAGAAGGTGGATTGATTCCAGGAGCCACAGCATTCCTTGTTAATCATTCAGATCAGTTGGTCTACCAAGAATTTTGCATAATAGAAAAACTATTATGTAAGTGCATTGAAACTAGCCAGCTTTAAATGCCTTGGTTACTTTCCACTTTATAACCAAGTTTATTAAGCTAAGTATATCAGACGCACCTTAGTTGCTTTCCTGTGGTGTCCCTGATAGATTTATGGGGAAACCAGTCCTATTCTGTCCCCTGTAAAGTATAGGTTTTGTTAGACTGACACGGTGCTATTTGCACAAATGAAAGATTGTAGATAAGATTGTAGAATCCAGCCCAGTTCATAGATTGACACTTCAATAGAACACACAAAGAGTTAGAGGGCAGTATCATTGGAGGTGCTAGATCTTAGGGGCCGTTTAGCACACTGGGCTAAATCACTAGCTTTGAAAGCAGGCCAGCAGCACGGTTCAATTCCCGTACCAGCCTCCCTGAACGGGTGCCGGAATGTGGCGACTAGGGGCTTTTCACAGTAACTTCATTTGAAGCCTACTTGTGACAATAAGCGATTTTCATTTCATCTTAGATGGGATGTTATACTGTTTTTGAATTGTCCAAGTGGAGTAAGGGGTGGGGTGTCAAAAGATCCCCAAAACATTGAGCAGAGAGTTCGCCTGTTGTCCCAGTTTTGTAAGACCACGGGGGAGCCCACACGGAGTAGTTCATAGAAACTTAGTTTATCGACGAGAACTATCATTTATACATCGCACAAAGACCCCAGCTGTATCTGCCTCGCCAGTACCTATCTGGCCAGCTTTATATGGCATCCAACTAGACATTGTTTAGAGGTTCCCCGCCCTCTTACAGGGGGAGCTCTTATTCTGCAAGGTTCCTGGGGAAGTCAGTTGTTCTGCCCTGTAAGATCTGTGTGGGTTTTAACATCCAGCAACATCAATTTCCCAAACAGCAGGATCAGAATAACCTAATTTTCCATCTTTCTCAGTGAGGGCCATGCCAGGCACAGATTGACTACCAGAACTGTCTACACAAGAATGGTGACCATACTCAATTAACAGTCTTGTATTTTGGGTTGTCAGAAGTTCCATACAAGTGCCGGATTTTGAATCCTCCTCCATTCCGTGCTAAGATTTCGACAGTACTTCTGATTTTCAGGGTTCCATGTTGATTTATGGATTAACATTTTAGGATTGTACCTCAGCTAACCTTTTAATTAGTTCAGTTTGAATTTTTCCCAGTAAGACAATTAACACTTAAGGCAGAGCAGCAGCCGGCTGTTCTTGAGGAATCAAATGACTTCTGGCTGGATTCAGCAGCTGTAATTGTTTTAATTACAAAATGCGTAATTCAAGGCTCCTTCGTCAGCTTCTGAACAAATAGGCATCATGAGGCACGATCAATTGGACTAAAGACGATAGTTGAATCCAAACTGAGGCTTTATTACTATCAGGGGTGAAATTCTCCCCCAACGGCGCGATGTCCGCCGACTGGCGCCCACAACGGCGCCAATCAGACGGGCATCGTGCCGCCCCAAAGGTGCGGAATGCTCCGCATCTTTGGGGGCCGAGCCCCGACATTGAGGGTCTAGGCCGACGCCGGAGGGATTTCCGCCCCGCCAGCTGGCGGAAACGGCCTTTATTGCCCCGTCAGTTGGCGCGGAAATGACATCCCCGGGCGGCGCATGCGCGGGAGTGTCAGCGGCCGCTGACAGTTTCCCGCGCATGCGCAGTGGAGGGAGTCTCTTCCGCCTCCGCCATGGTGGAGACCGTTGCAGAGGCGGAAGGGAAAGAGTGCCCCCACGGCACAGGCCCGCCCGCGGATCAGTGGGCCCCGATCGCGGGCCAGGCCACCATGGGGGCACCCCCCGGGGCCAAATCGCCCTGCGCCCCCCCCCAGAACCGCGGAGCCCGCCCACGCCGCCTTGTCCCGCCGGTAAATACCTACTTTAATTTACGCCGGCGGGACAGGCAATTTCTCGCCGGGACTTCGGCCCATCCGGGCCGGAGAATCGAGCGGGGGGGGCCGCCAATCGGCGCGGCCCGATTCCCGCCCCCGCCGAATGTCCGGTACTGGAGACTTCGGCAACCGGCGGAGGCGGGATTCACGGCGGCCAACAGCCATTCGCCGACCCGCTGGGGGGTCGGAGAATGACACGCCAGATGTGTGGCCTCCCACAGCAGCTGGCAAAATGGCTGCGAGCTGGAGGACACGCATATATATACCCCGCCTCCTGGGCGGAACCAGCAGGCAGGGGCGACAGGCAAACCTGTAGTGCAGGTTCTACCGTACATCCTCTAATATAGGTACAACAGTGGTTTACCACACATCATGGGCGAGATTCTCCACTCCTGCGCCGGTTGGGAGAATCGCCTGGGCCGCCAAAATTTCCCGGGACGCTGGTCCGACGCCCTCCCGCGATTCTCCCAAGCGGCGGGAACGGCCCCGTCGAGTTCAGCGCACCGCAGGCCGGAGAATCGCCGGAGACACCCAAAATGGCGATTCTCCGGCACCCCCGCTATTCTCAGGCCCGGATGGGCCGAGCGGCCAGTCCAAAACGGCGGGTTCCCCCCGGCGCCGTCCACACCTGGTTGCTGCCGTCGGGAACAGCGTGGGAACGCTGGGGGGGGCGGCCTGCGGGGGGGGGGGGGGATCCTGCACCGGGGGGTACCTCAAATGTGGGATGGCCCGCGATCGGTGCCCGCCGATCGTCGGGCCGTCCTCTCTTCAGGAGGACCTCCTTCCTTCCGCGGCCCCGCAAGATCCGTCCGCCATCTTCTTGCGGGGCGGACTTAGAGAGGACGGCAACCACGCATGCGCGGCAGTTATGCGGCGCCGGCCGCGTCATCTATGCGGCGCCGCCTTTACGCGGCGACAAGGCCTGGCCCGTGTAGATGACGCGGCCCCGATCCTAGCCCATTGTCGGGGCCTGAATCAGTCGGGATTGGGGCCGTTTCGCGCCGTCACACGACGGCGTGGGCACTTCGGCGCGGGAGTGGAGAATCGCGCCCCATGTCTTTGATTGAGACCTAGGGTTGCTACTGCCTTGGTCTATGAAGCTTATCTTCAGGAGAAAACACCTGTCCTGACATGATGCTGGAAATTATTACAGCAAAGACATTTCTCTTGGTATCCATGGGAATAGGTTAACTTGTTTTATGGGAGTTGTTTATGATAGGTTGTGTTATTGATAAGAGGATGCAGCCAGATTGTACAGCTGCAGACTGCACATCTCTCCGCCCCTGGCAAAATAACACAACCAGCAAGGCAAAGAGGAGAGTTTGTCAATTAGCCAAGGCGGAGGTCCAAAGCAGAACCAGGGTAATCAGGAAACAATCGTGGACCAAGAAAGCTAAGAAGCTGCAACTCTTCGCTGAGAACAATGAGGGAATGTGGGAACTACCCGATTCTCCGTCACCAGGAAGTTCTTTGCCCCAATTCTCGCTAGCTGCCTGAAGGGAAATGGGGATGGAGGAAGGGTTAGGGGGGTTGAAGGGGGAGGGCGGTAGATGTTGGGGACGGGGGCAATGGTCTTGGGGGGAGGGGGGGGGTGTTGGTGTCAACTCACTCGTGCTGCCCGGTGTAGGTCATTGATTGTGTTCCGGCACTGGGGGCCAGTCCTCCTAATCACACTCCCCAAGCTCACTGCCAGCGCCACCTTGTCCCAGGCATCACTGGCTGCCCTATGGCTGACCCTCTTAGACCCTTGAGGGAACAGGACATCCCTCCTGGCCTCCGCGGTGTCTAGGAGCCTCCCCAGGTCAGCGTCCCCGAATCCTGGGGCTGATCTCCTCAGCGGCATTGTTGCGAGCCGGCTGGGGTTGGCTGAGCAAGTACAACTTAAGTGCTGCTCGACCTTGTTAGCGGGGGGCTGGCGCGCGTGGTCCCGGCGAATCAGCTGGCGAGCCCTCCTTTACGGCGGGAAACCCGTGAGGCCTCGCTAAGTGGACCAAATAACATTGAATAGCGTTGCCGGCCTCGCAGGGCCTAGCGCCGAGAATACCATGGCCATTCTCACTTGCTACAACACTTAGAAATCTTTCCGGAGAATCACATTTATTGCCCAACACCCCGACCGGGATTCTCTGATTCGCGGGGGGGGGGGGGATGCGAGAATTGCACCCACGGGGTTGCCGCCGCACTGGCCGGGGGCTGTTGAAAGAGATTCTCCGTGCACGACGGGCCGAGTGTCGCCGAGTCCCATCGGCGTAGGTTACATGTGGTCCTACCCGGTGGGACCTCGGACTTCTGGCTGCGGGGGCCGTCCTGGTTGGGGGGGCAGGGTGATCCGACCCCGGAGGGGGCCCCCACGGTGGCCAGGCCCGCGATCGGGGTCTACCGATCGGAGGGCGGGCTAATTCCGTGGAGGGCCTCTGTTCCTCTGCGCCGGGCCCCTGTAGGGTTCCGCCATATTGCCCGGGGGCCGGCGCGGAGACGGCAAACCGTGCGCATGCACGGACCCGCGCCGGCTGTGGCACATGCACAGCTCGTGATATCCAACACAAAATGATTCATAAACATATCCAGCTCAGTCAAGCCAATTCTCTCCTGCATCTCATAGAATCCCTACAGTGCGGTGGTTAGCACTGCTGCCTCACGGCGCTGAGGACCCAGGTTCGATCCCGGCCCCGGGTCACTGTCTGTGTGGAGTTTGCACATTCTTCCTGTGCCTGCGTGGGTCTCACCCTCACAACCCAAAGATGTGCAGGTTAGGTGGACTGGCCAGGCTACATTGTCCCTAAATTTAACAAAAATAAAAATAAATAGAATCCCTAAGTGCAGAAGGAGTCCATTCAGCCCATCAAGTCTGCACCGAACCTCTGAAAGAGCACCCTGCCTAGGTCCACTCCCCCGCCTTATCCCCGTAACCTCAACCAACCTTTTTGACACTAAGGGGCAATTTATCATGGCCAATCCACCTACCCGGCACATCTGTGGAATGTGGGAGGAAACCGGAGCACCCGGAGGAAACCCACGCAGACACGGGGAGAACGTGTAAACGCCACACAGACAGTCACCCGAGGTCGTAATTGACCCTGGCACTGGGGTTGGCTGAACATTACTCCTTGGCACTGTGAGGCAGCAGTGCTAGCCAATGTGCCGTCCAATGATCTGCTGGAAGATGTCAGCCGAGCTCAGTGGTAGCACTCGAACCTCTGAACCAGAAGATTGAGGCAGTTTAAGACCCACACCAAAACTCAAGCTGAGAGAGACCCTAATTTCTGGTGATGCTGTCTTTTGGATGAAGTGTCAAACTGTAGGTACCGTTTAACGATAATTGACCAAGGCTCTTGCTCCAGGCTACCATCCAGTGACCGCTTCTGCATGTGTGCATATGTGTGTGTAATTTTAAGAATGAGTTAGATATAGCTCTTGGGGTTAAAGGGATCAAGGAATGTGGGGGGGAAGGTGGGATCAGGGTATTGAACTTGATGATCAGCCGTAACCATAAAGAATGACGGAGCAGGCTCGAAGGGCCGAATGGCCTCCTCCTGCTTTTATTTTCTATGAGTATTTCTATGTAAATATAGGCAGCAAACCAGCACTGGATAAGTCCCAAGCAAATAGCCCGACAACCCTTGGGGCCAAGGTTCAAACATAAACAATGGGCAATATAAAAATAAAATACTACAGATGCTGGAAATGTGAAATAAAAACAGGAAGTGCTGGATAAACTCAGCAGGCTTGGCAGCATCTGTGGAGAGAGAAAATAGAGCTGACGTTTCGGGTCCGTATGACTTTTCTTCAGAATACAGACCTCCTGACGTTTTCCAACATTTTCTGTTTAATTATGAGTAATTGCCAAATCAACATGGTAACATACTACACATGAATCATTACGGTGATGGTACTTCAGGGGAATAGGGCAAGGCAGGAGGTTGGCAATAAAAATGGTGACAATATCTCTAGGGCTGGTGACAGGGTGGCAAACACGGGGAGAATGTGCAATCTCCACACGGACAGTGACCCAGAGCCGGGATCGAACCCGGGTCCTCGGCGCCGTGAGGCCGCGGGGCTAGCCACTGTGCCACCGTGCTGCCCTCGGCCTGGGGAATTTAAACTCAATTCATTAAAATAAATGTGGAATTAAAAAGTTCATCTGCGCAATGATAAAGATGCAACAGCCTGGTTCACTAATGCTCTTTGGGTATGCTGTGCGCTGTCGTGACACACAGCATTGTGGGTGATTCTTAGCTGTCCTCTGGAATGGCATAGCAAGCCCGTCAGTTGTATGAAAGCCATAACTGAAAAGTCCAATCAGAATAAAACAGAGCTACAGAATCCCGACAATACAGATGGAGGCCATTCAGCCTCCACCGACCCTCTGAAAGTGCCACCGACCGAGGCCCACTCCCCCCACCATATCCCCCATAACCCCACCTAATCCGCACATCTTTGGACACTAAAGAGGAAATGCTTGCATGGCCAATTCACCTAACCTGCATATCTTTGGGCTGTGGGTGGAAACCGGAGCACCCGGAGGAAACAAGGGGAGAATGTGCAAACTCCCCAGTCAACCAAGGCGAGAATCGATCCTGGGTCCCTGGCGCTGTGAGGCAGTAGTGCGAACAATTGTGCCACCGTGTCGCCGCAGGCCCAATTCCCAACACCCATCCATCTACTCTCCATCATCAACAAAGCGATGGAATGTGTCATTGACAGAGCCATCAAGCACCATTTACTCAGCAAAACCCTGGTTGCTGATGCTTCATTTTCGAACTGCCGGGACCACTTGGCTCCATGTCCCATTACAGCCTTTGTCCAAAAATGGATAGAAGAGCTGAATTCCGCAGATGAAGGCGAGTACCCCTGACGTCAAGGCAACATTTGACCGAGTGTGGGACCAAGGAACCCGAGTAAAATTGAACTCCATGGGAATCAGGGGGAAAACACTCCGTTGGCTGAAGTCATATCCAACACAATGGAAGATAGCTGTTGTTTTAATAAGCCCATCATCTCAGCCCCAAACATTGGTCATCCCTCAGGGGAGTGTCTTATGGCCAACCATCTGGGTGACCTGCTGAATGACCTTTCCCCACCATAAGGTCAGACATATTCCCTGCGGATTGGACAGTGTGCCGCACCATTTGTAACTCCCCAGATAATGAGGAAATCCACACCCACTTGCAGCAAGATCGAGGCAACTTTGATGAGTGGCAAAATAACATTCACGTCACACGAGTGCCAGCCAGTAACCATCTCCAATAAGAAAGAATCTAACCACCCCCCCCTTGACGTTCAACACTGAATCCCTCACTATCAACATCCCAGGGGTTACCATTGACCAGAAACTGAACCGGACTAGCCATATAAATACTGTGGCTCCAAGAATAGTTCAGAAGCTGGGATTTCTACTGTGAGTGACTCACCTCCTGACTCCTCTACAACGCACAAGTGGATTGGCCACGCTAAAGTGCCCCTTAATTGGAAAAAATGAATTGGGTATTCTAAATCTATATAAAAACAAGAAACTCAATACCATCCAGGACAAAGGAATCTGGTTGATCATAACCCCATGCACCACCTTAAACTACAATTCCTCCACCACCAGTGCACAGAGGCTACAACAGTGTGTACTGTCTACAACTTGAGCTCACCAACTTGCTTCAACAGCACCTTCTAAACCCACAAACTCTCCATCTACAAGGACATAGACAGTAGACATATGGGAACACCACCACCTGCAAGTTTTCTTCCAAACCACACACCATCCTAACTTGGAAATGTATCGCCATTCCTTTTTTAAAAATTAATTTAGAGTACCCAGTTATTATTTTTCCAATTAAGGGGCAATTTAGCGTTGCCAATCCAACCAACCTGCACATCTTTGGGTTGTGGGGGTGAGACCCCCGCAGACACGGGGAGAATGTGCAAACTCCACACGGACAGTGACCCAGCGCCAGGATTCAAACCCGGGTCCTCAGCGCCATAGGCAGCAATGCTAACCACTGTACCACCGTGCTGCCCTATATCGCCATTCCTTCACTGTCACTGGGTCAACATGCTGGAACTCCCTTCCTACCAGCACTAAGGGTGAGCTGTTACCTTCTCAAAGGCAAGGAGGGATGGAAATGCCTACACCCGATCACTCCCCGTCACTGTCCGTGTGGAGTTTGCACATTCTCCCCGTGTCTGCGTGGGTCTCACCCCCACAACCCAAAGATGTGCAGGGTAGGTGGATTGGCCACACTAATAGCGCTCACCGCGGCCGCTGGAGGCTGCCGCCGTGCGCCTGCGCGGACTCAAAACCGAAAGTGCAGTGGCCCTTATCCGCAGCTAAAGTTGCTTGAATCACTCTCGGTCCCTGGTTGCCCCGTGCTGGTGAGTGAATCATCTCATCTTTTTTAAAGGAAACTTTGTAGTGAAACGCCAGCGTTTTAACGTTGGCGTGAGGACATATTCCCATTTTGGGAGACTCCAGCCCCAGGTTTAACTAACATAGAACATAGAACATAGAACAATACAGCGCAGTACAGGCCCTTCGGCCCACGATGTTGCACCGAAACAAAAGCCATCTAACCTACACTATGCCATTATCATCCATATGTTTATCCAATAAACTTTTAAATGCCCTCAATGTTGGAGAGTTCACTACTGTAGCAGGTAGGGCATTCCACGGCCTCACTACTCTTTGCGTAAAGAACCTACCTCTGACCTCTGTCCTATATCTATTACCCCTCAGTTTAAAGTTATGTCCCCTCGTGCCAGCCATTTCCATCCGCGGGAGAAGGCTCTCACTGTCCACCCTATCCAACCCCCTGATCATTTTGTATGTCTCTATTAAGTCTCCTCTTAACCTTCTTCTCTCCAACGAAAACAACCTCAAGTCCATCAGCCTTTCCTCATAAGATTTTTCCTCCATACCAGGCAACATCCTGGTAAATCTCCTCTGCACCCGCTCCAAAGCCGCCACGTCCTTCCTATAATGCGGTGACCAGAACTGTACGCAATACCCCAAATGCGGCCGTACCAGAGTTCTGTACAGCTGCAACATGACCTCCCAACTCCGGAACTCAATCCCTCTACCAATAAAGGCCAACACCCCATAGGCCTTCTTCACAACCCTATCAACCTGGGTGGCAACTTTCAGGGATCTATGTACATGGACACCTAGATCCCTCTGCTCATCCACACTTTCAAGAACTTTACCATTAGCCAAATATTCCGCATTCCTGTTATTCCTTCCAAAGTGAATCACCTCACACTTCTCTACATTAAACTCCATTTGCCACCTCTCAGCCCAGCTCTGCAGCTTATCTATATCCCTCTGTAACCTGCTACATCCTTCCACACTATCGACAACACCACCGACTTTAGTATCGTCTGCAAATTTACTCACCCACCCTTCTGCGCCTTCCTCTAGGTCAATGATAAAAATGACAAACAGCAACGGCCCTAGAACAGATCCTTGTGGTACTCCACTTGTGACTGTACTCCATTCTGAACATTTCCCATCAACCACCACCCTCTGTCTTCTTTCAGCTAGCCAATTTCTGATCCACATCTCTAAATCACCCTCAATCCCCAGCCTCCGTATTTTCTGCAATAGCCTACCGTGGGGAACCTTATCAAACGCTTTGCTGAAATCCATATACACCACATCAACTGCTCTACCCTCATCTACCTGTTCAGTCACCTTCTCAAAGAACTCAATAAGGTTTGTGAGGCATGACCTACCCTTCACAAAGCCATGCTGACTATCCCTGATCATATTATTCCTATCTAGATGATTATAAATCTTGTCTCTTATAATCCCCTCCAAGACTTTACCCACTACAGACGTGAGGCTCACCGGTCTACAGTTGCCGGGGTTGTCTCTGCTCCCCTTTTTGAACAAAGGGACCACATTTGCTGTCCTCCAGTCCTCTGGCACTATTCCTGTAGCCAATGATGACATAAAAATCAAAGCCAAAGGTCCAGCAATCTCTTCCCTGGCCTCCCAGAGAATCCTAGGATAAATCCCATCAGGTCCCGGGGACTTATCTATTTTCAGCCTGTCCAGAATTGCCAACACCTCTTCCCTACGTACCTCAATGCCATCTATTCTATTAGCCTGGGGCTCAGCATTTTCCTCCACAACATTATCTTTTTCCTGAGTGAATACTGACGAAAAATATTCATTTAGTATCTTGCCTATCTCTTCAGACTCCACACACAATTTCCCATCCCTGTCCTTGACTGGTCCTACTCTTTCCCTAGTCATTCGCTTATTCCTGACATACCTATAGAAAGCTTTTGGGTTTTCCTTGATCCTTCCTGCCAAATACTTCTCATGTCCCCTCCTTGCTCGTCTTAGCTCTCTCTTTAGATCCTTCCTCGCTACCTTGTAACTATCCATTGCCCCAACTGAAACTTCACACCTCATCTTCACATAGGCCTCCTTCTTCTTCTTAACAAGAGATTCCACTTCCTTGGTAAACCACGGTTCCCTCGCTCGACGCCTTCCTCCCTGCCTGACCGGTACATACTTATCAAGAACACGCAGTAGCTGATCCTTGAACAAGCCCCACTTATCCAGTGTGCCCAACACTTGCAGCCTACTTCTCCACCTTATCCCCCCCAAGTCACGTCTAATGGCATCATAATTGCCCTTCCCCCAGCTATAACTCTTGCCCTGCGGTGTATACTTATCCCTTTCCATCATTAACGTAAACGTCACCGAATTGTGGTCACTGTCCCCAAAGTGCTCTCCTACCTCCAAATCCAACACCTGGCCTGGTTCATTACCCAAAACCAAATCCAACGTGGCCTCGCCTCTTGTTGGCCTGTCAACATATTGTTTCAGGAAACCCTCCTGCACACACTGTACAAAAAACGACCCATCTATTGTACTCGAACTATATCTTTTCCAGTCAATATTTGGAAAGTTAAAGTCTCCCATAATAACTACCCTGTTACTTTCGCTCTTATCCAGAATCATCTTCGCCATCCTTTCCTCTACATCCCTAGAACTATTAGGAGGCCTATAAAAAACTTCCAACAGGGTGACCTCTCCTTTCCTGTTTCTAACTTCAGCCCATACTATCTCGGAAGAAGAGTCCCCATCTAGCATCCTCTCCGCCACCGTAATACTGCTCTTGACTAGCAGCGCCACACCTCCCCCTCTTTTGCCTCCTTCTCTGAGCTTACTAAAACACCTAAACCCCGGAACCTGCAACATCCATTCCTGTCCCTGCTCTATCCATGTCTCCGAAATGGCCACAACATCGAAGTCCCAGGTACCAACCCATGCTGCCAGTTCCCCTACCTTGTTTCGTATACTCCTGGCATTGAAGTAGACACACTTCAAACCACCTACCTGAACACTGGCCCCCTCCTGCGACGTCAAATCTGTGCTCCTGACCTCTATACTCTTATTCTCCCTTACCCTAAAACTACAATCCAGGTTCCCATGCCCCTGCTGCATTAGTTTAAACCCCCCCAAAGAGCACTAACAAATCTCCCCCCCAGGATATTTGTGCCCCTCAGGTTCAGATGTAGACCATCCTGTCTGTAGAGGTCCCACCTTCCCCAGAAGGAGCCCCAGTTATCCAGAAATCTGAATCCCTCCCGTCTGCACCATCCCTGTAGCCACATGTTTAAATGCTCTCTCTCCCTATTCCTCATCTCACTATCACGTGGCATGGGCAACAACCCAGAGATAACAACTCTGTTTGTTCTAGTTCTGAGCTTCCATCCTAGCTCCCTGAAAGCCTGCCTGACATCCTTGTCCCCTTTCCTACCTATGTCGTTAGTGCCAATGTGGACCACGACTTGGGGCTGCTCCCCCTCCCCCCTAAGGACCCGGAAAACACGATCCGAGACATCACGTACCCTTGCACCTGGGAGGCAACATACCAAACGTGAGTCTCTCACGCTCTCACAAAATCTCCTATCTGTGCCCCTGACTATAGAGTCCCCAATTACTAATGCTCTGCTCCTCTCCCCCCTTCCCTTCTGAGCAACAGGGACAGACTCCGTGCCAGAGGCCCGTACCCCATGGCTTACCCCTGGTAAGTCGCCCCCCCCCCACAAGTATCCAAAGCGGTATACTTGTTTCTCAGGGGAACGACCGCAGGGGATCCCTGCACTGACTGCTTTTTCCCAGCCCCTCTTACAGTTACCCACCTATCTCCAATCTTAGGTGTAACTAATTCCCTGAAGCTGCTATCTATGACCCCTTCTGCCTCCCGAATGATCCGAAGTTCTTCCAACTCCAGCTCCAGTTCCCTAACTCGGTCTTGGAGGAGCTGGAGATGGCAGCACTTCCTGCAGGTAAAATCAGCAGGGACACTAACTGCATCCCTCACCTCAAACATCCTGCAGGAGGAACATTGCACTCCCTTCCCTGCCATTCCTCTAACTTTCTACCAAGATCTGGCTAACAACTAAATTAAAATTTTTTATAAAAAATAATAATAATATAATAAAATATGGTACTTACCTCAGACCAATGGGTTTCCTCTCCACCAGAATTTATTGGTGAGGGTCTTCCCAGACGTCCGCGGGTTGACTTCCTTGTTCCCGCCTAAAACAGCTCCTGCTGAAATTGACTAACCAGCCAGCTCCACTCCCGCCAAAATCGACTGGCCTGCCCCTGCAAAGACAAGTGCTTTTAAAGGACAGACTTACCTCCCAGCAGCCACTTCCGCACTGCTCCCGCTGAAACTGACTCACCAGCTGTTCTCCCGCCGAAATCGACTGGCCTGCCCCTGCAAAGACAAGTGCTTTTAAAGGACAGACTTACCTCCCAGCAGCCACTTCCGCACTGCTCCCGCTGAAACTGACTCACCAGCTGTTCTCCCGCCGAAATCGACTGGCCTGCCTCTGCAAAGACAAGTGCTTTTAAAGGACAGACTTTCCTCCCAGCAGCCACTTCCGCACTGCTCCCGCTGAAACTGACTCACCAGCTGTTCTCCCGCCGAAATTGACTGGCCTGCCCCTGCAAAGACAAGTGCTTTTAAAGGACAGACTTACCTCCCAGCAGCCACTTCCGCACTGCTCCCGCTGAAACTGACTCACCAGCTGTTCTCCCGCCGAAATTGACTGGCCTGCCCCTGCAAAGACAAGTGCTTTTAAAGGACAGACTTACCTCCCAGCAGCCACTTCCGCACTGCTCCCGCTGAAACTGACTCACCAGCTGTTCTCCCGCCGAAATCGAAAACTTGCTGGAGTTTCTTGATGAGGTAACAGGGAGGTTGATAAGTGTGATGGTGTTAATATGGTATACATGAACTTACAAAAGACATTCGATACAGTGTCACACGACAGACTTGTGAGCAAAGTTATAGCTTATGGAATAAAAGGAAAAGTAGCAGCTTGGATACAAAATAAGTTAATATATAATCTTTATTGTCGCAAATAGGCTTACATTAACGCTGCAGTGAAGTTACTGTGAAAAACCCCTAGTCGCCACATTCTGCCACCTGTTCGGGTACACTGAGGGAGAATTCGGAATGTCCAATTCACGAACAGCACGTCTTTCGGGACTTGTGGGAGGAAGCTGGAGCGCCCGGAGGAAACCCACGCAGACACGGGGAGAACGTTCAGACTCCGCACAGACAGTGACCCAAGCCGGGAATCGAACCTGGGACCCTGGCGCTGTGAAGCAACAGTGCTAACCACTGTGCTACCGCGCTGCCCCACTTGGCTGAGTGACAGGAAGCAACAAGTAAAGGTTAATGGCTGCGCGGCACGGCAGTACAGTGGTTAGCACTGCTGCCTCGCAGCGCCAGGGACCCGGGTTTGGTTCCGGCCTCGGCGTTTGCACGTCCTCCCCGTGTGTGCGTGGGTTTCCTCCGGGTGCTCCAGTTTCCTCCCACAGTCCAAAGATGTGCCGGTTAGGTGCTTTTCCTGATATATGTTCATGACATCTGGTCTACAGATCATGACTCGGCATTTGCAGATGATCTGAAGGTTGGAGGAGCTGTGAACTCTGAGAGGGATTGTGTAGGACCCCTGGATGAAGCAGACAGGGAGAAACAGTTCCCAGTCATGAAATAAGGCAGGACAAGAGGGCACAGATTTAAAGTGACTGACATAAGAAGCAAAAGCGATTTGAGAAAGGATTTTTCACACAGTGAGTGGTTGGGCTGTGGAGTGCGCTGCCCGAGAGTGTGGTGGAGCCAGGTTCGATCGAGGCATTCAAAAGGGCATTCAGGTGTTCTCTGAAAAGAGAGAATGTTCAGGGTTACGAGGAGAGGTTGGGAGAATATTATTGAGTGAAGTGTTCATTCCGAAAGCCGGTGCAGACACGATGGGCCGAATGGCTTCCTTCTCTGCTATAATGATTGTGCAAAAATGAGTAACTGGTGATTGATGGGGGAACTGGTTTCATGGGTGTTCCTCACAGCTTGGGGGCGATTCTCCCAAATGGAGCCCAAGTGTTTCCGCCGTCGTGAAAGCCGTCGCGTTTCACGACGGCGCGAACCGGGCCTGGGTACGGCCGATTCTGTCCGCCACAGGGGGCCAGCAGGGCACTGGAGTGGTTCACGCCGCTCCAGCCTCCCTTCCCGGTGCCAAATGGGCGCTGCGTCAACCCGCGTATGCGCAGTTGGGCTGCGCCAGCCTGCGCATGCGTGGGGGACGTCTTCTGCGCGCCGGCCCCGACTCAACATGGCGTCGGTGTTCAGGGACCGGCCGCGCAATACTTTAGGCCCGGGGGTGGGGGAAGAGGCCAGACCCCATTGGAGGCACCCCCCCCGGTGAAGCAGCGCTTTCCCCCACCCCACAGGCCGCCTCCCAGCCCTTCGCACATTTCCTGCCGGCAGCAACCAGGGGTGAACGGCGCCGGCGGGACCCTGTCGTATCCGCGCGGCTGTTCGACCCATCTGGGTCGGAGAATCGCCGGCCCGCCGATCCGGGCGGCGCGTCAAACGCGCCGGCGCAAATGGCGCCGATTCTCCGCACCTCGGAGAATCGCGTGCCGGCGACGGGGCATTGTGGCGCGGTTGTGGCGTATCTCTGGCCCGGGGCTCTTTAATTTTTCCATCACTTGGTTTGATGATCCTTCTCAACCCGTTTCCCCCAAACCGTATCGGAAGTTCTTAATATTTTGACTTCTTTAAATGGAAAAGCGGGCACTCAATGTCAGTGGCGCCCACAAACATAGAGGCGTCTGCCATGGTGCGAAGGGAATGTCGCATGTGGAGCTTCTATCTGCTTTACAGTGTGCGTTCACAATTATCACTGGCCTTGGAGCAGGGATGTGACGGTTGTGCTGCTCCGACTGAGCACATTAGCGAAGGTGACAACCCAGCAATGTACTGAGGGACTGCTGCGCTGACGGAGGTGCCAGCTCTCAGACCACACGGTGGACCAGTCCCCATCTAGGCTTGGGCGCTGCGTGAAGTCCCCCACAGTGTTTGGAGGACCAGTCAGGGAAATGCTCCCCAGTCTCCGGCCCATAACTTATTCCTGGAGCAACATCACCAGAACCAAAGAACGTGTTTATCTATTTCACTCCTGCTTGTGTGGGGTGGGGTGTTTGCTGCACACAAACTTTCTGCCAGATTTCCTGCACTAAACAGCACAATTCTGATGAAAAAAGAATAAGGCCTGGCTTTTTATAGGAGATCACAGAAAGATTAATGGTGAAGCTCCTCTCCAAACTGTGGCTTTGAGAGCTTGTAATTCTGTGTTTACTGTAAAACTACAAATATTTATGCAGTTAATATTTTTCAATCTGAGTAAATATGAGTTGTATATGTACATTCTGATATGTATTCAGTAAATCCACAAATATTCAGATCCTAAACAGATTTGCAATTGAACTGCAATTCACAAATATTATGAATACCTTTGGAACTTCAATAGTTTCCCAGTATGTTAGAATAATAAAGGTTTATTAAAAAGAATCTCTACTAAAAAGAAATTATTTTTAAAAGTGTCTTTGGTGGGGGATTGACAAATTACTGAAAGGAGCTGGATTCGAAAGCATATTCTTGACTAGCATTCATTCCTGAACTTCTCCTTTCCGCTGAATTTGCGTGGCTGGAATGATTCAACTTGGGGAAGTATTAAGGCAATGGTATGGGCAGGGGAATCACTGCTCTCGACCCATTTGTTACATTGCCTGACAGCCGCAACATTGATGGGGACCCCAACAATTCCCAGGGATTGTACGTTAAGTGGTCGGAAACAGGGCAAATGGGGACGTGTCGAGCTAATGAGTAGATGGAACAAATAGGGCAAATAGGTTCCTATGGGTAGCTTGCTTTAACTGACTGAGTTTTTATGGGCGGCACCGTGACGCAGTGGTCAGCACTGCTGCCTCACAGCGCATGGGACCCGGGTTCAATTCCGGACATGGGTGGCTGTCCAAGTGGGGTTTGTACATTCTTCCCGTGTCTGCTCCCGTTTCCTCCCACAACCCAAAGATGTGCGGGTTAGGTGGGGTTACGGGCGGGGGAGTGGCCCGAGATAGGCTGCTCTGTCAGAGGGTCGGTGCAGACTCGATGGGCCGAATGGCCTCCTTCTGCGATGTACGGATTCTATGATTTCACTTTCATCCCTGTCTTTTCCAACTCAATCCGAGACTATGGGACCTCGTCCAGAAAGGGACCGTTCCAAAATGTTGTGGTGCCCCACCCACTCACCCCTCCCTCCTGGCTTATTTTACCAATGCTGCTCCGTGCTCAGGTCACGATGCTTGTGTTGTGTGCAAGGGACTGAAGATTAATTTCATAACAACGCCCTCACCTTCCGTGTAGAGGGTGCTGTGTCAAATAGCCGCACCTCACAAAGCCCAATCTGTCTGTAACACATTCAAGTGTCACCCGGCCACTGACTTCGCCGATCAGCAAACATAACAAAACAAACAAGAGAGCAGCAGAGGACCAGACCCCTGCCAAACCCTCCCCACCATTCAATACAGTCATAGCCGATCTGGGGCTTCGCCTCCACTTTACCGCTCATTTCCCATATCCCATGGTTTCCTGAGTGATTAAAGATCCGTCATTCCCAGCCTTAAGTGTATTTGCTGACTGAGTGTCCATACCCTTTCTGAGGTAGAGAATTCCGACAAAATGGAATTATACCAAGGGGCCTGGCCCAGTATTTCCCTTTACAGCAGGGTAGCGCAGTGGTTAGCACTGTGGCTTCACAGCTCCAGGGTCCCAGGTTCGATTCCCGGCTTGGGTCACTGTCTGCGCGGAGTCTGCACGTTGTCCCCGTGTCTGCGTGGGTTTCCTCCGGGTGCTCCGGTTTCCTCCCACAACAAGCCCCGAAAGACGTGTTGTTAGGTGAATTGGACATTCTGAATTCTCCCTCAGTGTACCCGAACAGGCGTCAAAGTGTGGCGACTGGGGGATTTTCACAGTAACTTCATTGCAGAGTTAAGGTAAGCCTACTTGTGACACTAATGAAGATTATTAACATTATTATATTGAACCCTTATGGAATGATTAAACTCACCATTAGTTTGAGTCTCAACTGACCTTTTTTTTAAATCTCGTGGCTGGATGTAATATTTTGTACAATGTAATTGTGAGCAATGTGTGTTTGTACTTTATTCACTTGATGCAGTGTGTGGTGTAATGTGCCTTCTCTGTTCGGTTATTAACCATGGGCTGAGGAGCTGGGCTGGCATCGTTCCAATGGTGAACATTCACAGTTGCGTACCGACGCCTACTTACGATGGTGGAATGCCGTCCTGGGGGCTACCATTGACAAAAGCTGAATAGGACCAGCCACATAAATACTATGGCTACAAGAGCAGGTCAGAGGCTGGGAGTCCTGCAGCAAGTAACTCACCAAAGAGAAAATGCTGGATAATCTCAGCAGGTCTGGCGGCATCTGTAGGGAGAGAAAAGAGCTAACGTTTCAAGTCCAGGTGACCCTTTGTCGAAGCTGCAGATTCCAGCATCCGCAGTAATTTGCTTTCAGTGAGTAACTCACCTCCTGACTCCCCAAAGCCTGTCCACCATCTACAAGGCAAAATTCAGGAGTGTGATGGCACACTTTCCACTTGCCGGTTTAGCTCACTCAGCTAGACAACTAGTTTGTGAACAACTAGTTTGTGATGCAGAGCAAGGCCAAAAAGTGCTGGTTCAATTCCCGTACCAGCTGAAAAGAGTACCCAATTATTCATTTTTTTCCAATTAAGGGATATTTAGCGTGGCCAATCCACCTAACCTGCACATCTTTGGGTTGTGGGGGTGAAACCCACATAGACACGGGGAGAATGTGCAAACTCCACAACACAATGATCCAGGGCCGGGATTCGAACCCGGGTCCTCAGGAGATTATTCATGAAGACCCGCCTTTACTTTTTTTTAATAAATGTTTTTTATTGGGTTTTTGAACAAAAAGGCAAGGCCTTTTCAACCTTGCCCTTCGCCTGATCCTCAGGTTAAATCACCACCTCTCAGCTCTCCCCCTCAAAGGGGAAAGCAGCCTCTGGTCATCCGGGACCATGGTGATGTTACCTTACCTTCAGATGAGTGCAGCTCCACCCAGCACCCAACACCACCCAGGACAAAGCAGCACACTTGATCGGCATTTCCTCCACCAATGAAGCACAGTGGCAGCAGTGCGTACCATCTATAAGATGCGCTCACCAACACTCCTTGGACAGCACCTTCCAAACCCCTACCACCTAGAAAGGCAAGGACATCAGACACCTGGGAACACCACCACCTGCAAGTCCCCCTCTAAGGCACACACCATCCTGACTTGGAAATATATCGCCATTTCTTCACTGTCACTGGATCACAGTCCGGGACCCCCTTTGTAACAGCACTGTGAGTGTACCCACACTGGATGTACAGCAACGGTTCACTAGGCGTGTCAACACTATTCAAGGGTGATTAGGGATGGGCAACAAACGCTGGGCTTGCCAACAATGCTCAGATTCTGCGAAGAATAAAATAAAAAGCTGCACACACACACAGGCACGCATGCAAGCGTTCACACCTGGGCAGGTTTAATTGTCTGTTCAAATGCAGTTGGACATCAAGCTTGCGTGTGGGTGTATGAAAGAACACACCACTGTGAGACAGATCTTATACAATGGAGCAAAACCTGATCCCAACCGGTGATAGCAGACACGAAACCTTTTTCCAAGTAATTTATGAATGAGATTTTTTCATTGTGACTCAGGCACAAGATAAATTCATGGAAGCCAGGCCACCACTTAGAAACTTCTACAGGTTCATTTTGTTTCATTTATTTATTTATTTGTCCGAAATAATTATTTATCCGAACCCGGGACCTCGGCGCCGTGAGGCAGCAGGGCTAACCCACTGCGCCACCGTGCTGCCCTGATTTTGTTTCACGACCATACCCTGGAAGAGACGTCAGTAATAAAGGTTGCTAATTCTTCTGGCTGTTCAAACTTTTGTAACCCCGGAAACCGAATGTCGATATCAGCTGTTGAGTAGCAGACCCCAAGCCAGAGGCTGAACTCCTTCAGAAGTGAAATTGGCCAGAGAATCAGTACTGGGATGAATTGCCACACACAAGGCTCTCGGCACGGAATATTTTTTAAAAATTCATTTACTGGCAGAATGTCGGGCTGCATTCCAAAATCCAGGAATTCTCCAGAATTTTAATGCTTAGAGCGGAATGTTTAAGAACCACCGATGCATTGCTGAGCACAGATCCCAGAAGGAATTCTTTCCTGTCAAATACTCATCGTGAAGTTCTGACACATGGGCTGATTGTAATCATATCACAAGGCTATTCCACTGAAGAGATGCGTTGGGGAAAATCGTACCATTGAGCTGTTGCTTGATGGGGAGTCAGTGCTCATAGAATCACAGAATCCCTACAGTGCAGAAGGAGGCCATTCAGCCCATCGAGTCTGCTTCAAACCTTCAAAAGAGCGCCCCACCTAGGCCCAATCCCCCGCCCTATTCCTGCAAGCCCCAAGAGGCAATTTAGCACGGCCAATCCACCTAACCTGCACATCTTTGGACTGTGGGAGGAAACCGGGGCACCCGGAGGAGACCCACGCAGACAAGGGGACAACGTGCAGGCTCCGTACAGACAGCGACCTGAGGTCGGAATCGAACCCAGGTCCCTGGCTCTGTGAGGCTGCAGTGCTAACCACTGTGCCACCGTGCCGCCCCACGCTGTTGCTCAGTGAGCACAGGGGTGATGGGTGAATGGGACTCGGTGTTTGGGTAACAGAGCTTGGGATAATCTTGACCTTACAGAAGGAAAGGGTGACTGTGGGCTACTCTGCCAGCGATAAGCTTAACGCTTTTCACTTCCCTTCACGTGGAGCCGGAAGGAACGGGGGTGTTCCCCGCAACTCCACATCGAAACCAGGGGACCATTAACACCGCCCTCCCCCTCAACACTTCCACTGGACTTGCCTTTGGACTGCTCTTCAGATTGTTGCCCCCACATGCCACCTCTCGAGAGTCACAGCTGTCACCCGCTGGGTGGGAGGCCAATTTGCTTTGCTTGCTCCTGCCGCCAGTCACTATTGCTGCCTGATTGGTCACCCCACCGGCCGCAGTTCAGGCCCAATCTCATTTCTAGGCCGTTAGGTCATGACTAACCAATGGCACTTTTCCAGCGTCACCAAGATCTTGCCCGTGACAAGTATGCTCACAACTCCCACAGACCAAACAGAAAAAAAGAATCATCTAAATATAACATTCACCTACACCTTTATTCATCTGTGTAATAGATGTGCTGCACAATCAAATGGAACCTCCCCTCCCCCATCTCTGTGACACTTACCCTGGCTGCTCGATATCGGTGAACACATCGTGATGACTTATGTGTGCTCGGGCACTTCCTCGGAACTGCTCATTTCATCCTCAATCACACGTAAGACGCACACATATTAGACACCTCTGCCCAGTCACACCCGACTTTCTGCTGGCAGAGACTTGCCCTCCAGCTGGCTGCACGGCGAGATGCTGCCCCCAGGGCCCTGCGCCTAAACCCACAGAAACACAATGCTGCAGGTGCTGGAAATCTGGAACAGAAACAAAACCACGCTTGCTAACCCGCTTCAGCGGATCGGGCAGCATCTGTGGAGTGAGAAAAACAAGAGTTAGCGTTCGAGGCCTGCGATCTAAAAGGGGGGGAAGAGAGGTCTGTGATAAGGTGCAGAGCAGGAGGATTAAATGTAGCAGGGAGAAATGGAGAAAGAATAAGGGAATGTACAGTTTTAAACTTTCAATGTGTTTCCTTGCTGGAGAGCAGATGAGTAATTCTGTGTTCTCCAGAGAATCTTAGGCCTTAGGCCTTCCTTTGCCCAGATCCCCCCCCCCCCCCCCCCCCCCCCCCCCCCCACACACACCAGCTCTCTTCAGACCACGATACTCACCCTCAAACCCTCTCCTTGGACCAGGAGTCATTCCTCCCCCTGACAATCTCCAAGGCATATTAATTGCCAGGCAGCCATTTCCTGTCAACTTCCAGGTTGTTTGGGGACCTAATTAAACCTGGCTCATTGTTAGCACATCTGACCAGGCCCTCACTCAGCCACACGCCAGCTTGGCAGTAATAATTGACCCCTAAAGCTCAGGAATCACAATCTAACCTGATCGAGGAGGTGAGAGAGTGGGAAAGTGAGAGAGGGCTGGGGGACGACACCCAGTCACTTTATAGAGTCATTCATTCAAATGTTTAGCTAGTGTGAGAGTTTCCATCTCTGCTCCCCAAGGATTTCCATATAGACTGGCTTGGAATCGAGCACTGGTCAGGCGCGAAAGTGTGCATGGGCACCATTATAGGAAATAATTTGCAAAGAGCCTTTAATAATCTCGGGGTCCCCATCCTCAAGGATGGAGGATCCCACCATATCGATATAAAAGTCAAGGCTGAAGCAATCTGCAGCCAGGGGCGTCATTCTCCGACCCCCCGCCGGGTTGGAGAATCGCCGGGGGCTGCCGTGAATCCCGCCCCCGCCGGTTGCCGAAGTCTCCGGTACCGGATATTCGGCGGGGGCGGGAATCAGGCCGTGCCGGTTGGCGGGCCCCCCCCCCCCCGCTGGATTCTCCGGCCCGGATGGGCCGAAGTCCCGCCGATAAATTGCCTGTCCCACCGGCGTGGATTAAACCACCTTTTAAACGGCGGGACAAGGCGGCGTGGGCGGGCTCCAGGGTCCTGGGGGGGGCGCGGGGCGATCTGGCCCCGGGGGGTGTCCCCACGGTGGCCTGGTCCGCGATCGGGGCCCACCGATCCGCGGGCGGGCCTGTGCCGTGGGGGCACTCTTTCCCTTCCGCCTCCGCCACGGTCTCCACCATGGCGGAGGCGGAAGAGACTCCCTCCACTGCGCATGCGCGGGAAACTGTCAGCGGCCGCTGACGCTCCCGCGCATGCGCCGCCCCGATATGTCATTTCCGCGCCAGCTGGCGGGGCAACAAAGGCCGTTTCTGCCAGCTGGCGGGGTGGAAATCCCACCGGCGTCGGCCTAGCCCCTCAATGTTGGGGCTCGGCCCCCAAAAATGCGGAGCATTCCGCACCTTTGGGGCGGCGCGATGCCCGTCTGATTGGCGCTGTTTTGGGCGCCAGTCGGCGGACATCGCGCCGTTTGGGGAGAATGCCGCCCCAGAAGTGCTGAGTGGATGATCCATCTCGGTCTCCTCCGGAGGTCCCCAGCTTCACCAATGTCAGTCTTCAGCCAATTCACTCCACGGGATATCAAGAAGCAGCTGAAGGCGGCACGGTGGCGCAGTGATTAGCATTGCTGCCTCACGAGGTTCGATCCCGGCTCTGGGTCACTGTCCGTGTGGAATTTGCACATTCTCCCCGTGTTTGCGTGGGTTTCGCCCCCACAACACAAAGATGTGCAGGGTAGGTGGATTGGCCCCGCTAAATTGGCCCTGAATTTAAAAAACAATTAATTGGGTACTCTAAATTTATTTAAAAAAAGAAACAGCTGAAGGCACTGGATACTGCAAAGGCTCTGGGCCCTGACAATATCCCGGCAATAGTACTGCAGACGTGTCCTCCAGAACTTGCCGCACCCCTAGCCAAGCTGTTCCAGTCCAGCTCCAACACTGGCATCTACCCGGCAATGTGGAAAATTACCCAGGTGTGTCCTGTACACAAAAAGCAGGAGAAATCCAACCCAGCCAATTACTGCCCCATCAGTCTACTCTCCATCATAAGTAAAGTGATGGAGTCATCAACAGTACTATCAAGTGGCACTGACTCAGCAATAACCTGCTCACGGACTCTCAGTTTGGGTTCTGCGAGGGTCACTCAGCTCCTGACCTCATTACAGCCTTGGTTCAAACATGGACAAAAGAGCTGAATGCCAGAGGTGAGGTGAGAGTGACTGCCCTTGGCATCAAGGCGGCATTTGACTGGGTATCAAGGAGAATCTTAGTTAGGCCACACTTGGTGTATAGTGTTCAATTCTGGTCGCCACACTACCAGAAGAATGTGGAGGCTTTAGAGAGGGTGCAGAAGAGATTTACCAGGATGTTGCCTGGTATGGAGGGCATTAGTTATGAGGAGAGGTTGAATAAACTTGGTTTGTTCTCACTGGAACGACAGAGATTGAGGGGCGACCTGATAGAGGTCTACAAAATTATGAGGGGCATAGACAGAGTGGATAGTCAGAGACTTTTTCCCAGGCTAGAGGGGTCAATTACTAGGGGGCATAGGTTTAAGGTGCAAGGGGCGAGGTTTAGAGGAGATGTACGAGGCAAGTTTTTTTACACAGAGGGTAGTGGGTGCCTGGAACTCGCTGCCGGAGGAGGTGGTGGAAGCAGGGACGATAGTGACATTTAAGGGGCATCTTGACAAATACATGAATAGGATGGGAATAGAGGGATACGGACCCCGGAAGAAGAAAAGATTTTAGTTCCGATGGGCAGCATGATCGGTGCAGTCTTGGAGGGCCGAAGGGCCTGTTCCTGTGCTGTACTTTGTTCTTTGAGCCTTAGCTAAACTGGAGTCAATGGGATTCAGGGGGAACTCTCCGCTAGTTGGAGTCATACCTGGCACAAAGGAAGGTAGTTGTGGTGGTTGGAGGTCAATCATCTCAGCTCCAGGACATTACTGCAGGAGTTCCTCAGGGTAGTGTCCTAGGCCCAACCATCTTCAGCTGCTTCATCAATGATCTTCCTTCCAACATAAGGTCAGAAGTGGGGATGTCTGCGGATGACTGCACAGTGTTCAGCTCCAATCGCGATTCCTCAGACACTGAAGCAGTCCGTGTCCAAATGCAGCAAGACCTGGACAATATTCAGGCTTAGGCCGACAGGTGGTAAGTAACATTCATGCCACTCAAGTGCCAGACAATGACCATCACCAACAAGAGAGAATCCAACCCCGCTCCCCATGACATTTAATGATATTGCATTCGCTGAATCGCCCGCCATCAACATTTTGGGAGTTACCATTGACCTGGAACTGAAATGGCCCAGCCATATAAATACTGTGGCTACCAGGGAGGTCAGAGGCTGGGAATCCTGCGGAGGGTAACTCACCTCCAGACTCCCCAAAGTCTGACCATCATCTACAAGGCACAAGTCAGGAGTGTGATGGAATACTCTCCACTTGCCTGGATGAGTGCAGCTCCAACAACACTCAAGAAGCTCGACACCATCCAGGACAAAGCAGCCCCGTTTGATTGACACCTCATGCAGCTCCGTCAACAGTCAATCTCTACACCAATGAGACTCAGTGGCAGCCGTGTGCACCATCTACAAGATGCACTGCAGTAACTCACCAAGGCTCCTTCGACAGCACCTTCCAAAAGCATGACCCAGGACAAGGGCAGCAGACATCTGGGAACCACACAATCTGGAGGTTCCCCTCCAAACGACACACCATCCTGACTTGGAAATATACGGGCTGTTCTTTCACTGTGGGTGCACCTAACCTCACGGATTACAGCTCACCATCCGCCACCTTCTCCAGGGCAATTAGGGGCGGGCAATAAAAATGCTGACTCACATCATGGGCGGCACGGTAGCACAATGGTTGCTTCACAGCTCCAGGGTCCCTGGTTCGATTCCCGGCTTGGATCACTGTCTGTGTGGAGTCTGCACGTTCTCCCCGTGTCTGCGTGGGTTTCCTCCGGGTGCTCCGGTTTCCTCCCACAGTCCAAAGACGTGCGGGTTAGGTGGATTGGCCAGGCTAAATTGTCCCTTAGTGCCCCCCCAAAAAAAAAGATTGGGTGGGGTTACTGGGTTACGGGGATAGGGTCAAGGCGTGGGCTTGAGTATGGTTCTCTTTACAAGGGCCAGTGCAGACTCGACGGGCTGAATGGCCTCCTTCTGCACGGCAAATTCAATGATTCTGTGAAAGAACAAAAAAACACAAAGATCCCGGGGCACTGTTTTGACGGGGAGGTATTTCTGACATCTAGGCCAACATGTCCAACTCAATCAGCCTGACAAAGGAAACAGATTTATCAGATTGCAGTGTGTGGAATCTTGCTGCCTGTGAATTGGTCGCTGTATTTCCTACATTGAAGCAGTGGCTACACTTCAAGGAACACTGCGCTGGGTGTAAAGCTCTTTGAGATAGTCGGGGTGTTAGATGGGCCGAATGCCTCCACTGAGGAGGGGTGGGGGGGGGGGGGGTCAGGAATTTCGGTTTGGGACACCAGGGGTAAAATCATGATTTCCGGTGGTCGATCCCCTCTGCCTTTCGGGAAAGTGGGTACCTGGCTGAAAGCTCTCACATTCTCTCTCTCTGTACTGCTTTACTGAACCCCGCAGCTTTGTTACAGAAAATGAAGCAGGTTCTGCATTGTGGTCGCCACATGAATGCAACTAAATATAGCGTTGACTGAGAGCTTGTGTAAAAAAAAGGCGTTTAAACCCTCAGCAGATGACAATAACCCAAGGGCAGGAAGGCACCTGAAGGGGCAAATCTCCCCCCGCTGCCCAGGGACCCTCTCACTTAGTCATCCTGCAACTCCGATTGGGAACGAGGAATTCGGAGAAACAGAGGGAAGGGGGTGGGGGAGAGGGCTGCCAGTTTTGAAAACACACACACACACATGTGGAGTTGGTGATCGTGCTGCTGATGTCTCCCTGCACCCAGTCTGATCGTTTGCAGTTTCATTGATGTGGTAGCACTTCCCCGAAATCCGAGCTGCGCATCACCCGGTGTCTAAAGGAGGTCAGAACGCCAATTCCAGGAAAGTCACCAGCACCTTTTCCTGAACTGAGAGAGTCAAACTCTACCCCCTCCCCCCCACCCGGGTGCAGGAACCTCTCAGTCCACACGCAGCCTACACACACACTCAGACAGACAGACACAGACACCCACACAGACACAGACAGGCAGACACAGACAGCCACACACACACACACACAGACACAGGCACTCAGACAGACAGACACAGACAGCCACATACACAAACAGACACACACACACACACACTCAAACAGAACACAGACAGCCACACACACAAACAGACACACACACAAACAGACACCCACACTCAGACAGACACACACAGAAAGCCACACACACACAGACAGCCACACATACACTCAGACACACACACACTCAGACACACACACACACACTCAGACACCCAGGCAGACACACTCTCAGACACATAGACACACTCAGACACCCAGACAGCCACACACACACTCAGACACACACACAGACAGCCACACACACACTCAGACACACACACAGACAGCCACACACACACTCAGATACACACACACAGACAGCCACACTCACACAGACAGCCACACACACGCTCAGATACACACACACAGACAGCCACACAGGGGCTGGTTTAGCACAGTGGGTTAAACAGCTGGCTTGTAATGCAGAACAAGGCCGGCAGCGCGGGTTCAATTCATGTACCGGCCTCCCTGAACAGGCGCCGGAATGTGGCGACTAGGGGCATTTCACAGTAACTTCATTGAAGCCTACTTGTGGCAATAAGCGATTATTATTATTACACACACACAGACAGCCACACACATTCAGACACACACACACTCAGACACACACACACTCAGACACACACTCAGACAGACACACAAACAGACAGACACACACACTCAGACAGACACAGAGAGACACCCAGACACACGCACTCAGCCAGACACACACACACAGACAGACAACGCCCAGGTCTTTGCTTTTGGAGATATTGGAAAGGATTTTCATTGCAACTGGCTTCATTTTAGAATATAGAATCCTTACAGTGCAAAAGGAGGCCATTCGACCCATCGAGTCTGCACCAACCCTGCTTACAACCACGCCCCCCGCCCTATCCCCATAATCCCACCTCCACTTCTTTGGACACTAAGGTGCAATTTAGCGTGGCCATTCCACGTAACCTGCATATCTTTGGACTGTGAGAGCAAATCGGAGCACCCGGAGGAAACCCACGGAGACATGGGGTGAATGCGCAGACTCCACACAGACATCCGCCCGAGGCTGGAATTAAACCCGGGTCCCTGTGGTGCTGTGAGGCAGCAGTGTTAACCACCGTGCGCCTGTATATTTCACATATCAAATTAAAGGAGGTGTTTTAACATTAATTTGCTGGCCCTTGTAACGTGAAGGTAAAATGACTCTTTTAACATCTTCCCTAATCTGTAAACTCACCCCACCCCTGGCCCCCGCCAACCTCAACTTGCCCTGACCTCAACCTGCGCGTCAATGCTTCCCGTCCCCTGGCAATTCGGGTAAATGCTGACCTCTATCAGCAAGGAAATCTCGCTTGACTTTAAAAAAAAACTCAAGTGATCAGAAGTTCTGCTTCCACCGTGTGTGTTAAACAGAACCACTTGACCCTGACCCCCAGTCACTACTGGCCCAATGGGGGGGGGGGCACACATGTATAAAGACCCCCCCCCCCCACATGATAAGGAATGCCCTGACTTCAAATCCCAGCGTGGCGCCTGGTAGAATTTCAAATCCAGTCATTCGAATGAAAATATGAAATGGAAGAAAGCTTAGGTCTCTTGTCCTCCAGGGAAGGAAATCTGCCTTGCTGACCCAGCCTGACCCAATGTGGTCATCCTTCAGCTGCCCCTCTGGACTATTTGCAAAGTTCCTTGAGGGGGGGGCAATTAGGAATGGGGAACGCCCATATTTCATGGAACGATAAAAGCTTTTGACAACGGGTCACCTGGACTCGAAACGTTAGCCCCGTTTCTCTCCCTACAGATGCTGCCAGACCTGCTGAGATTTTCCAGCATTTTCCCTTCGGGTTCATGGAAGGCTCATCTCTCAGGGACACTTTGTCCCACTATGGATTTTGTTCAATTTCCTGAACTCTGTGTGTGTATCTCTCTCTCTCTTCACATTCAAATCACATAACTCATTCGCTCTTTTTTCTGACACTGAGTAAGACTTCCAGAGAAAACATAACACAACATTTCCCTCCCCCTCCCCCTTCTCTCACACCCCAACTCCTCCTCCTAACGTGAACACATTTCTTCGAACTGCACACGAAGTGAAACTGAAAGTGAAATAGACGAGACGCGACTGGCTGCCTGGAGGAGCAGGTGATTTCCTCGAACCCAGCCCGGGCGTTAAGGGTTGCTGTTTTAAAGAAGGTCGCTCAGTCAGCTCTGGCCCCAGATCAGAATTAAGCAAGAGGCAATGTGTGACGGTAGCCTCCCGGAGCCCCGCCGCTGCCTCAGGAGGAGTAACTCACTCAGTCTGCCCTCACACACACTCACAGCAGCCTCATCGAAAGAAGGGATTCTCTTTGCGCGGATTTCTGTGAAGTTTCTGCCTTTTTTCCCCCATCCGCCGCTCCTCCTCCAGTTTCTCAGCCCGATGCAGAAGGTAAGGACGATTGATTTAAAAAAAAAACATTTTAAGACTTTTATTTGAATCGTCTACACCAGCGAGAGGGAAGAGGGGGATGTATTTAAGTTTTGGGCAATGGAATTTATGTTTGTGTGGGACAGCAATGATTTCAGCTCAAATACACTCCAGAGGGTTGATATATTGCTGGGTGTATTGATGGAGGTGTGTGTGTGTTTGGGGGAGATGCTGAAAGCTCCTTTCACCTTTCCTTGCCACTTGTGTTAAACTCACACATCAGCAGAAACTGACAACGTGAATTGTGTCTGGCTTGGTCTGTGGCCGCGGGCTCTTTGAGCTGATGTGACTGATATCTCCTCTACATCGAGCGAGAGTTAGCAGCTCCTTGTCCACGGATCACAGGCAGCAATGTTGGCGCCTCTCATTCTGATTGTGAGATCTGTCCACACAAGGGGGGCGAGTTAACGGGCGCTGCAGTGGGGGGGGGGGGGGGGGGGGGGGTAGCCCAGGGGGTGGGCAGGGGGGGCGTCTGGCACTGTGTGTTCCTTACTCTGCGGGTAAGGAGCTCTTCTGCTTACCGACCCTCTGGTTTGAGTTACAACATGATGGATCACCCCCCCCCCCCCCCCAACCACCACCACCCACTTAAAAGAAATATTAGTTTTTTTTTAAAAAAGGTTCTTTTGGAATTAGTTTTCACGCCAGCGATACGAGAATCGCCCGCCTTCCTGGCAGATTTCTGTTTTCAGAATTGACTTATTACAGGAACCCATTGACTCACTGGCTTTTCTCTTGTTTGCAGACTTGCTGACTTTCGCTGCGTTGCACTCCAGGGTCGAGCTATGGCAGACCACCCGGGTTCGTTTCTGCTATAGGATGGTGGCAGACAGCGACCTGACTGATACAGCAGCCAATGCCAGAGATCGACTGGTGCCCCAGGTACTGGGCGGCGCAGAGCACAACGATCTTGAACCGCATCTTCCGCGCCGGCACCATGGACACCGGCAGCAGGCGAGGGCCAGCCCTGGGAAGCGGCAGGTGGAAACCCACTTCAAGATATTCAAAACTCAGTCGGACTATGAAATCATCAAGAGGACTTGTAGATCCCTGGAGGACTGTGGTTTCTACTGGGGCCCAATGACCGTGGAGGCGGCCCACACCAAGCTAAAGTCGGAGGCTGTGGGGACCTTTCTGATCAGGGACAGCCGGCAGAGGAATTTCTTTTTCTCGCTCAGCGTCAAAACTGCCAAGGAGCCCATCAGTTTCCGCATCCAGTTTCAGGACGGACTCTTTTCCCTGGATGGCAGTAAGGAGTCCTTCAGCTGTGTCATGGAACTGATCGAGCATTTCACAGTCTCGCCAAAGAGGTTTCTTTCTAAACCCCTGCGGAAAGTCAGGCTGCAGCCCCTCCAGGAGCTCTGCAGGAAAAGGATTATCGAGTCGTTCGGGAAAGAGAGCATTGGCCAGCTCCCCTTGAATCCCGTCTTGAAGGATTATCTCCAAACATTCCCGTTTCGGATTTAAAACCACAGCAATACTCACCCCATCAGAGACCTGTGACGACTCGGGACAATGAAATCCATGGATTTGTTCTTGCGCTCATCCTTTTGGAAAAATGGATTTTCCCATTGTAGCATCCTCTTCTATTTTTGGACAAAACTTGATTCATGACTGTTTACAGACACAACTAAATGTTTACACTAAGTGGGACCCAAACACCCCACTCAGATTACTCTCTGCCATGCAGAGTTGTTACATCCTTAATTAATTTTCTAATGAAATAAAATTTATAAAGAAAGTTTTAACATTACATTTCTCTTGAGAGTTATTCTCGTCCATCATATTCCTTCTGATTCATTTCATCCACTGTTGTTGCCCTGCCTATCGTGAGAGGCCACCTGTTTGGAATTCTTATTAGTGCTAGTTATTCATTTTAATTTGTGAGGACACCATAGTGGCGGTGTTACTGGAGGCCCAGGGCCTGGGGACATGGGTTCAAATCCCACCTGGGCAACTGGTGGGCTTTAAGTTCAATTAATGAATGTGGATTATATCTAACCGGAACATCACCGATTGTTGTAAAATCCCACCTGGTTCGCTATTGTCCTTTAGGGAAGGAAATCGAGGCATTCCAAGAGGGCATTAGAATAATAATCTTTATTAGTGTCACGAGTAGGCTTACATTAACACTGCAATGAAGTTACTGTGAGAATCCCCTCGTCGCCACATTATGGCACCTGTTCGGGTACACAGAGGGAGAATTGTCCAATTCGCCTAACAGCACGTCTTTCGGGACTTGTGGGAGGAAACCGGAGCGCCCGGAGGAAACCCACGCAGACACGGGGCGAACGTGCAGACTCCGCACAGACAGTGACCCAAGCCGGGAATCGAACCCGGGGTCCCTGGTGCCGTGAAGCAACAGTGCTAACCACGTGCGGAGGGGTACGGGGGAATGAGACTAAGTGGTGATGCTCATTTGAAGAGTCAGTGCAGACGACGCTGGGTCGAATGGCCTCCTGCACAAGTCTGTGAAATCTGCTGTCCCTACCTAGTCTGGCCCGTGTGTGACTCCAGAGCTGCAGCAATGCTGTTGACAAACCAGTTGGCCCCTGAAATGACCTTAGCAAGCCATTCAGTACAAGGCCATTTAGGATAGACAAATGCAGGCCTAGGCAGCGAGGCTGACATCCCATGAAAGAGTAAAAGAAAATAAATCACATCCTCACATTTGACTTTGCAGACAGATTACTCCGGGTGACATAGTCTCAAAGGCCAGCTTGATCCAAAATCTAGGACCTTCGTGTGTCCATAAAGGATAGTCAGAGAATTGCCCACTTTAGATGATTCAATATTACAATTAGTTCATTCCAGATTCACTCTGCTAGCCATCTTGTTATAGAATGACTGGTACCACTTTAAAGATATTACAATCTGATTAGCTCCCACACAGATGAGTTTTCAATGTTTCGGCAAAGGAAAGGAAATGTTATTGAAAGGACTTGGCAAAACAGGGAGAAGCATTGCCGTGCACTAGCTGAAGTGTGCGGATGGCCCCTAAAAATAATAAGAGATTTGGGTATTTTTCTACGAATCGATTCCCAAACTATTCTGACTTTAATGGACATTGTTATTGTGTCCCAGAGCGGAGTCTGCACATCCTCCCCGTGTCTGCGTGGGTTTCCTCCGGTCTCCTCCCACAGTCCAAAGATGTGCAGGTTAGGTGGATTGGCCATGATAAATTGTCCTTAGTGTCCAAATTTGCCCTTAGTGTTGGGTGGGGTTACTGGGTTATGGGGATAGGGTGGCGGTGTTGACCTTGGGTAGGGTGCTCTTTCCAAGAGCCGGTGCAGACTCGATGGGCAGAATGGCCTCCTTATTCACTGTAAATTCTATGATAATCTATGAAATGTAAAGAGCACCTCGCAGAGGTGGGGCTATTAATGATCCATTGCCACCCACTTTCCATTTAGGAAGGTGCATCTGATAGTTTGCTCTTCCAGTTCTTGCCACTAGGTGGCAATTGTCAGCCTTGATAAAGAAAACCTTCAACGCTTACGCGGGGAGGAAACCAGCATCGACACAAAGGACTCATTTTTTAAAAATGTGATCTTGGGAAACGAAACTCAATCGAAAAGTCAGGTGTAGCGAGAATTTGACAAGTGCCGAATTGGGGGGGGGGGGAAATGTAAGGGGAAAAAAAGCAGGTTTCTGAGTTGGAATCCGGCCCCTAACATTCCCCTTCCAGCTTCTGGGTGAATACCGCACAGAATGCACCCAGACTTTCATAGCCTGCTGAGTCTACGGTCAATAGACTTGATCGTCAGGGAGTTGGTGCTGAGGGGTAACCCAGCAACCACAGTCAGCAGTTAGCTCCATTGTTCACTCCGGGTAATGAGGTGCAAAATGCAGGGAATACTCAGCAGGTTCCGCAGACCCACTTTTCACCTTTAAAACAGTGGTTGCAGGCCATTAAAGCCATTAGCCACGTCTTTGTAAAGGTTTGCAGGCTCTGGCCTCTGTAGTTTTTGACAAAAAGCTCAGTGAAAATTCGAAAACGGTTGGCTGGCCTCTGCAAAGGGGCAGAAAGGCCGGCGCTAGTGCTTCGAGCACAGCTGCTGGCTAGAACACAGGCCCGGCTCTGTATTTCCAGCTATCTCCGTTCTTGCCGTTTACCCTCTCTCCACTCTGTTCCATCCTGCAAAGGGGCGGACCGAGTTTGCAGCTTCTGATTTTGCTGATGGGGCGCACACCGTACTCTGAGCAGTTAAAAAAACAGGCTTGCAATTTTTAGTGACCGAGGAAGCCAGCGGTAGTGGGACAAGGATTTTTTTAAAATAAATTTAGAGAACCCAATTCATTTACTCCAATTAAGGGGCAATTTAGCGAGGCCAATCCACCTACCCTGCACATCTTTGGGTTGTGGGGGCGAAACCCACGCAAACACGGGGAGAATGTGCAAACTCCACACGGACAGTGACCCAGAGCCGGGATCGAGCCTGGGACCTCGGCGCCGTGAGGCAGCAGTGCTAACCCACTCTGTCCACGGCAGCAACTCTCCATAATCACAGCCCCCGTTGGGGCAACCAACTACACAGGGCCCTGCTTGGGCCGGCTTTTATGTGTAGGTCATTAACGAGTTCCAGCCTGGTGGCCTCCGCCTCCCCCCCCCCCCAACTCCCCACCTGGGAAGCTCGTAGTCTGGAGTCCAACAGGGAGATCGACAATGGTTTCCCCGTGGGGGCTATGGCACATTTATATAGCGCCTTTCCCAACCATCAGTCAGCCCAAAGAGCATTGCTGCCAATGAAGTACTTTTTGAAGTTTAGTTACCGTTTTAATGCAGAAAACCCAGTAGCCAATTTGTGTACAGCAAGCTCCCACAATCAGCAATGTGATAAATCTGGACCAGGAGTCTCCAGCCATCAGGATTCTCTGTTCCCGCTGGCCGGCAGAGCACCCCGCCCACGCGTTTCCCAACAGCGTGGGGTGACTTCGATGGGAAATCCCATCGACATGCAACGGAAACGGAGAATCCTGTCTCCAGCGAACGGCGCGCCGCCAAGAAGCACACGTCTGGGGAAACGGAGAACCCCGCCCCTTTTTCTTGTGTCTGCTGTTGATTGAGGCATAAATATTGACCAGGGTCACCGGGGATAACTGCCCTGCTCTCCTTCAAAGTAACGGCATCGTGCCTTTTACCTCTACCAGTGCAGGCAATCAGGGCCTTTGGTTTGATGTCCAATTTGAAAGACAGAATTGCCAACAGTGCAGCACTCGCTCAGTACTGCACCAGAGTGTCAGTCTTGCTGCTCGCGCCCAAGCCCTGGGTTGGCACCTGAACCCTGAGCCATGGACCACATTCTCTAACTGAACCTACCTCCTCACATTTTAGATTCTGCCAATTCTCGTGTATATTTTCAGCATTTCCCATTTTTAATTCATTAATTTATTCATTCATTCAATATCACATGGTGCTGATGGGGAATACTGTAAGACAGGTTAAAACTGTTGCTAAAGTAGTGGCAGAGCGGGGAAAGGACTATTTGGTGTCGGAGCGCTGTCTTACATTCCAAATGGAGAAATGCTGTGAAGATGCCGGTTTCACCCTGCCGGTTTCACCCTGCCAGCGGGATGCTCCGAAACGCCGGCCGGTCAATGGGGTTTCCCATTGTGGGGCAGCCCCACACCGTCGGGAACCCCCCCAGGCTGCCGGCAAAATGGAGCATCCCGCCGGCAGAGAATCCAGCCCCAGGTTTTCACAGGGCAATGCCCGGACCATAAAAAAAGCCAATGAGGCCCTGTGATTTTTTTTTAAATGTAGAGTACCCAATTATTGTTTTTCCAATTAAGGGGCAATTTAGTGGGACCAATCCACCTATCCTGCACATCTTTGGGTTGTGGGGGTGAGACCCAGGCCGACACGGGGAGAATGTGCAAACTCCACAGGGACAGTGACCCGGGGCCGGGATCGAACCCGGGTCCTCGGCGCCGTGAGGCAGCAGTGCTAACCGCTGTGCCACCGTGCCGCCCCTTATGAGGCTCTGTGATGATTGACGTGTGGCGCGAGCAATGGCAGGAGACTGGGGGAGGAGCAGCTAAGGGTGAGAGGTCATGTGACGACATCCCCCAGAGTATGTCCAGCCAGACTTGACAACCTTATTCTGTGGATTGTTTAAAAGATGTCATCGTCAACGGAGCTATTGATGCAAAAAAGCTTAAACTCCCTGAGAAACAACGAATGGGGCAGAAGGGTGGGGGTTGGAGATATATAGGCCCATAGCACACAATGCAATGTGATGTGACATGATGGGTGTTTGCAGGAAAATGGATGAAATTCAACACAGGCTACCCTAGTGTGATTTGAACCCAGGTCCCTACAGCGTTTGCCTGAGCCTTTGGATTACCAGGGACATTGCCACTATGTCATCATTCCCCCCTCTTGGGGGCCTAAGGCCTACGTTGGGCTGCTCACTGCACATCCCTTTTTCTTGGATCACCAATATGCTTCTCAAAGGGATTACTGAAGGTTGCTGATGAAGAGGGAAAGGTCCCCCCCCCCCCCCCCCCCCCCACCCATTAAGCTTATTGGAGCCACGAGGAACAGGAATGCTCCATCCAAATCCACAACCACATTATCCCCCACCCGATTAACTCTGTCTCCCTCTCTCTCTCTCTCTCCCCACCCACCCCATGCTCCCTGACCTGTCGGGGGATTTCCAGCATTCTCTCTTCCTGTTTCCGATTTTCAGCGCTGTTAGTGCGATCTCCCAGTGTCCACGTTCGGCTGTCCTGTATGTTTCCAGATTTAACCCTGTGGTGAACGTATTGTACCAACCATTCACCATTGTATCATATTGTATCACGCTGTTGCCCAGGTGGGCTCCACCTATGGACCATTGTACTGTACTACACGGAATGTATCATGTTGGTGCCCTTGTGGGCTCCGCCCCCTTGAGGGGAGGTATAAAGAGCAGCTGCCCTGTAGGCGGCCCTCACTAGCAGAGCAGTCGCAGGCAGGCACTGTTCTAGTCGATTAAAGCCACTGTTCACTTCAACTCTCTGTCTCGCGTGAATTGATGGTCGCATCAAACCCTCCCCCCATTTTTTGAACCAGAGCACACGGTAACATATCTCGTCTTCTTGCACTCCCGTGCCTCAGGCGGATCACAAGGTGGGGGCAGCCAAGACCTTCGCCGTTTCCATCCTAACTTTCTCAACAACTGACAATACATCCCATCCAGATCAAGTGACCTTTCCACTTTTAGCCAACTTTTAGCCTTTATCTATACTCATCCCGTCCAGTGTGTCCACAGCTCTCCCCCTTTACTGCGGAGAATTTCAGGACATTTCGCTGCAATTGATATTATTATTATTTTTAAAAATATTTTATTAAGGCATTTATATAAACAACAAACACACAAATAAGAGCAAGAACAAACTGGTACAACATCATAAATAACCAACACCCGCACTGCCCCGCCAATCTCCTCTCCTCCTGCCTTCCCTATTTGAATCACCTTATATCTCTCCCCCCCACCCCCGCTCTGCTGATGACACCTCTGAGCAAATTCATCAACCGACGCCCTCGAGACGAGCTTAATCTTTTCCAACCTTGCAAATTCCTCCAGGTCGCTCACCTACCACCACCCCCCCCCCCCCCCCCCCCCCCCCCCCCCCGATTTTTTTATTTTTTAAATTTAGAGTACCCAATTCATTTTTCCAATTAAGGGGCAATTTAGCGTGGCCAATCCACCTAGCCTGCACATCTTTGTGCTGTGGGGGCGAAACCCACGCAAACACGGGGAGAATGTGCAAACTCCACACGGTCAGTGACCCAGAGCCGGGATCGAACCTGGGACCTCGGTTTTGATGGTTCCGAGTCCCTCCACCCAAGCAAATCCCGTCTCCGGGCTATCAGGGAGGCAAAGGCCAAGACATCAGTCTCTCTCGCCCCCTGGACTCCCGGGTCTTGCAACACTCCAAATATCGGCACCTCTGGCCTCGGGACCACCTTCACCCTCAACACCTCGGAAATTACGTCCGTGAACCCCTGCCAGAACCCCTTCAGCTTTGGACATGCCCAGAACCTGTGGGCATGGGTCACAGCACCCCCTCTCTCCCCCCCCCCCCCCCGCAGCCACCACCCAGACACACCTATCCTCTACTCCCTCAAAGATCCTACTCATCCTAGCCACCGCCCGCCCCACTCCACCAGTTCCTCCTCCCATTTCCATTTGACTTCTCCTATCAGGCCTCCCTCCCAGTTCATTAGCTCCTCATAAATCTCGGACACCTTACCCCCACCCAGTCCTTCCCTCGATAGCACCTTATCCTGCAATCCCAAGGGCAGCAAGCTGGGAAAGGACAGCACCTGCCTCCTCACAAAATCCAGAACCTGTAAGCATCTAAACCCATTCCCACTGGGCAGCTCATATTCCTCCTGCAGGTCCTCTAAGCTCGCAAAGCTACTCCCCACAAACAGGTCCCCAAACCGCTCGATCCCTGCCTGTCGTCACTCCCAAAACCTTACGTCCAGCGCTCCCCCCCACCCCCGGTGGAAACCTGTGATTGTCGCAAATTGGTGCCCACACCGAGGTACCTTCCAACCTCAGGTGCTGCCACCACTGCCCCCATATCCTCAGGGCCTCCTCCACCATTGGGCTTGTGGAGTACCTGGCCAGTGAGAATGGCAGAGGCGCCGTTAACAGTGCTCCTAAACTCGTTCCCCTACAAGAGGCCGCCTCCACCCATCCCCACGCCGACCCCTCCCCCACTACCCACTTCCTAACCATGGCAATGTTAGCTGGCCGGTAATAATTCACTAGATTTGACACCGCCAGCCTCCCCACTCCCCCGCCCTATCAGCGCCATCTTGACCCGCGAGGTCCCCCCCCCACCCCCCGCAAATAAACTGCAAAATCACCGCATTGACCTTCCTAACAGATAATTCGCCCCCCGCACAATCCCTCTCCAACTCCTCGACGGTCTAAGCGGCAATGCCAATGGCTCTATTGCCAAGGCAAAAAGCAACGTGGCGAGCGGGCACCCCTGCTTCATCCGACGGTGCTCCCCAAAATACCCCGAGCTCATCCGGTTTGTCCACACGCTCGCTACCAGCTTCCCATACAGCAACCGGACACAGTCCACAACACCCTGCCCAAACCCAAACCGTCCCAACACCTTCCACAAGTATTCCCACTCCACCCGGTCAAAAGCCTTCTCTGCATCCAATGCCACGTCCTGCCCCTCCAGGGGCATCATAATCATGTTCAGATACCTCTTTACATTCGGCAACGACTGCCTCCCCTTCACAACCCCGTCTGATCTTCCCCTATCAACTCCGGTACACAGTCCTCAATGCGCGAGGCCAGGATCTTCGCCAGCAACTTGCCGTCCACATTTAGCAACAATATGGGACGGGTAGGACCCACACTGCTCCGGATCCTTATCTTTCTTCAGTATCAGGTAAATAGACGCCTGCGAAAGTGTGGTGGGGGAGCAACCCTCTCTCCCCAGCCTCATTATATGCCCTCATCCAGTCCTCCCCGGACTTCTTATAAAACTCCACCGGGACCCCATCCGGGCCCAGGCCCCCCACCCCTCCAACCCAGCCCCCCACCCCAGAGCTCCGACTCAGAAAACGTTCTATAAAACTCTTCAAAAATCCCGTTCACCCCCACAGGGTACAGTACCACCCTTCCCATCCCATCCCTCATTCTTCGGATCTCCCTCACTGCCTCCCGCTTCCTAAGTTGGTGGGCCAGCATCCTACTCGCCTTCTCCCCGTACTCATACACAGCCCCTCTGGCCCTCCGTAGCTGCCCGACTGCCTTCCCCGAGGACACCAGCCTTAGCTCCGTCTGGAGCCTCTGCCTCTCCTTCAGCAGCCCTGCCTCCGGGGCCTCCGAGTGCCTCCTGTCCACCCGCAGGATCGCGTCCACCAACCTAGCCATCACTGCTTCTTTCTCCTTTTCCCCGTGTGCCCGGATCAAAATGAGATAAGTTCCATATACCCCTGGATGGCAGCCCTTCCCCGCTCGCACTCCTCCTCATCTGCTAACAGCCCCATGTCGAGCCTTCATTGCAGGCGGTACCCCCCCCCCCCCCACCCTACCCCCACCCTCGGGTTCAGGATTTCCCATTGAAGCCACCCCACGTCGCCGGGGAAACCCCCGGGTGCGCTGCCGGTGGCAACCGGGAATCCCAACAGCCAGAGAATTCTGGATCTCTCCTGAGGTGAGCTGCCCAGAAACGGGCGGCACGGTAGCACGGTGGTTAGCACTGTAGCTTCACAGCTCCAGGGTCCCAGGTTCGATTCCCCGCTGGGTGACTGTCTGTGCGGAGTCTGCACGTTCTCCCCGTGTCTGCGTGGGTTTCCTCCGGGTGCTCCGGTTTCCTCCCACAAGCCCCGAAAGATGTGCTGTTAGGTGGGTTGGCCGTGATAAATTGCCCCTTAGTGTCCAAAAAGGGTTAGGTGGGGGTTACTGAGATTACCGTGATAGGGTGGAGGTGTGGGCTTTAGTAGGGTGCTCTTTCCAAGGGCCGGTGCAGACTCAATGGGCTGAATGGCCTCCTTCTGCGCTGTAAATTCTATGATCTATGATTCTGTGAAACAAACTCAATACGGCAGTGTAAATCTGACCCAGCCTGTGCACAATCGAAGCATCCCTTCCTCACTTTTTTCTTTCGGGCCTCTGGAGATGAAAGCTGACAGGGGCTGGTTTGGCACAGGGCTAAATCGCTGGCTTTGAAAGCAGGCCACGGCAGGCCAGCAGCACGGTTCAATTCCCGTACCCGCCTCCCCGAACAGTCGCCGGAATGTGGCGACTAGGGGCTTTTCACAGGAACTTCATTTGAAGCCGACTTGTGACAATAAGCGATTTTCATTTCATTCCATTCGGCTTTTTGATTGTTATTTGCACCTGTACAGAAGCTTCAAATGGTTTGCGTCCATGGACGCCTAAATCATTTTGCTCCTCCATTGTTTCATAAATTTAGAGCACCCACATTTTTTTCTGCCAATTAAGGGGCAATTTAGCGCGGCCAATCCACTTAAACCTGCACATCTTTGGGCTGTGGGGGCGAGACCCACTCAGACACGGGGAAACCTGCAAACTCCACACGGACAGTGACCCGGGGCCGGGATCGAACCCGGGGCCTCGGCGCCGTGGGGCAGCAGTGCTAACCACTGCACTGCAGTACCGCCCTTCTGCAACCGTATGATGCACAGAACGAAACAGCAGGAAAGGGTTAATTACAGTGATGTCAATCAGCCATTACATCAGCCAGCCAAGGAAACGAATTTCCTTATTCCACGAGAATTAAAGGGGGAAAATCTCGACCTCGAGGCAGTTTGCAACCAATGACTTCATCTTAATTTGAATAATATTTAAAGGTAGTTTGACAGAAGGCATCAACAAAATCATTAATAATATCAAATAATATCATTAAAAATAATCACAGTAAAACGTCATAAATTCTCCACTCTAGATATTCCAGACATTGACGGCAATAAGCTGGTCTGGAAATTCTGGTGGAGTATTTTCCCAACTAAAATGGGTTGGATTTTACCAACTTAACTTCCTCATTAAACTTGGCAAAGGGTTATGGAAGGGAAATATGCATTGTGGTCAGAGGCCTTTGTTGGATCACAGGATGTAGTGAGTGAGAAATTAGTTGTATTTAAGTTCTAAGAACTCAGCCCCCCAAAAAGAAAGACATTGCCTTTCCCGGTGTCTGCCTTGCCATTCCATTTTCTCAAGGCGCTGGGATTTAGTAAGGTAGGGGCCTACAGACAGCAGCACTGCTTTTGATTCCCCAACCGGGTGACTGTTCTTCAGCTGGACGCTACGCTGTAGAATGCGATTCTTCGGCCCCAAAACTCAGTCTGGTTTCGGGCCCGTTTGGCGGGCTGTACCTTGAGGGCTGCAGCACCGAGATTCACCCCGGTTTTCGCCGTTTTTTGGGGGGCCTCAGGGAGATCCTCCCCGCCAAGGTCACACTTTAGTCAATTTCCTGCTCGCGAGCAGGAGATCGCCAACAGGAACGGCTCCTCGCAGATAGGGGCGCCATTTTGGACTGGCAGCCCTGATCTCTGCACCCCCCCCCCCCTAATATCAGGTCCTCCACCCCACTTTCTGGCCTCCCCCAACCATCTATCGGCCCCTGGAACTGCCCCTCAACTCCCCATTAATGGGCAAGCTCCCCCACCCCCCACCGGCCTGCCCGCTGGCAGTGTCAACCTGGCACCCATGGACTTAACAATGCCAGCCTCTTTGTTCTTATCGAAGATGGTAGTCAGTCTTTGGATGGTTGTAGAGGTATCTTGGGCGCGATTCTCCGAGCCCTGCGCCGGAGAATCGCCGTAACCGTGCCACGACACCCCGGCCGCGCGATTCTCCGAGGTGCGGAGAATCAGCGACATTTGCGCCGGCGCGTTTGACACGGCGCTGGCCGCGGGCCGCTGGAATCGGCGGGGCCGCCGATTCTCCGGCCCGGATGGGCCGAGCGGCTGCGCCGATACGGCAGAGTCCCGCCGGCGCCGTTCACCACTGGTCGCTGCCAGCGGGAACGCCGCGCGAAGGGTCGGGGGGGCGGCCTGTGGGGCGGGGAAAAGCGCTGCTTCACCGGGGGGGGGGGCTCCGATGGGGTCTGGCCCGCGATCGGGTCCCACTGATCGGCGGGCCGGCCTCTCCCCCCCCCGGGTCTACTTTGTTGCGTGGCCGGCCCCTGAATCCCTACGCCATGTTGAGTCGGGGCCGACGCGCTGAAGAAGTCCCCCGCGCATTCGCGAGTTGGCACGGCCCAACTACGCATGCCCGGGTTGTCGTGGCGCCCATTTGGCGCCGGGAAGGAAGGCTGGAGCGGCCGTGCTGACCTCCTGTGAGGGACAGAATCGGTCGTCCCCGTGCCCGTTTCGCGACGGCGTTCATGATGACGCGAACACTTTGTCTCCATTTTGGAGAATCTCCCCCCTTTTGTCTGGAACCACAGGGAGGGGTGCGATTGCTCCTTAGAGAAACCCTCTGCAATCATTGCTGCTGGGGGCTTGTTAAACATTCTCAGCCACCTTCCATGTCTGTGACCATTAAAAAAAAATAACACAGGCCATTTTTGAAGTCCAACATTCCCTTGTATAATTCCAAGCCTGTTCTCCATCATTGTGACCCTATGATGCAATCAGCTCTTGGCTACAGATATACAAAAATCACAGAACGGTTACGGTGTAGAAGGAGGCCATTCGGCCCATAGTATCAGCACTGACCCTCCAAGTGTGCATTATGACTTAGTGCCACCTCCTGCCTTTTCCCCGTAACCCTTCCACAGTGTTTCTATTCAGATCATTATCTAAAGCCCTCTTGAATGCCCCAGTGGAACCTGCCTTCTCAACACATCCAGGCAGCGCATCCCGGTTCCCGACCAATCACTGGGTGAAAACATCCCCCCCGTACTTCATCTTGAGTAGTCACCCACGGTCAACTGAACACGTTCCTAGGGTAGTCATTCTGAAGAAGCAAGTAACGGATTATAGCGGCAGGCACGACGTGAGGGAAGTCAGGCAACTCTGTGCACGGAGCAAGGTAAGAAAAACGGCTTTTAAGTACTACCTTGTTGACTTGGGTTCGTATCTAAACATCCGCAGGGGCGGGTTGATGATATAAGGGGCAAAATTCTCCCCCAACGGCGCGATGTCCGCCGACTGGCGCCCAAAACGGCGCCAATCAGACGGGCATCGCACCGGCCCAAAGGTGAGGAATGCTCCGCATCTTTGGGGGCCTAGCCTCAACATTGAGGGGCTAGGCCGGCGCCGGAGGAATTTCCGCCCCGCCAGCTGGCGGAAACGGCCTTTGTTGCCCCGCCAGCTGGCGCGGAAATGCGGCGCATGCGCGGGAGTGTCAGCGGGTGCCAACAGTTTCCCGCGCATGCGCAGTGGGGAGAGTCTCTTCTGCCTCCGCCATGGTGGAGGCCGTGATGGAGGCGGAAGGGAAAAAGTGCCCCCACGGCACAGGCCCGCCCGCGGATCGGTGGGCCCCGATCGCGGGCCAGGCCACCGTGGGGGCACCCCCCGGGGTCAGATCGACCCGCGCCCCCCCCCCAGGACCCCGGAGCCCGCCCACGCCGCCTGGTCCCGCCGGTAAATACCAGCTTTGATTTACGCCGGCGGGACAGGCAATTTCTGGGCGGGACTTCGGCCCATCTGGGCCGGAGAATTGAGCGGGGGGGTCCCGCCAACCGGCGCGGCCCGATTCCCGCCCCCGCCCAATCTCCGGTACCGGAGACTTCGGCGGGGGCGGGATTCACGGCGGCCAAGGGCCATTCTCCGACCCGGCGGGGGGGGTCGGAGAATGACGCCCAAGGACTCTGGAGTTTATATCTAAACATCCGTATAAGTGTATGGGCGGATTGATGATATAAGTGCTTTCAGGATTGTGATTGTTGTGACAGGGTCATAACTAGACACTTTACTGAGAAATAAGTGAAAGTTGAGTACATTACAATGGGAAGTAAAAACTCGAAACAAGGTTGTGAGAAACAAGGAGACGGCGTTGATAAGAGAATCCCTAAGAATATCCCACCAGAAAGCCCAGTGGGTCGGATGTTAGTGAATTGGGATTCTGAGAGCCACGTACAAGAATATATATGTCAATGATAAAAGACCCTGTTCCAATAAAGAAGTAAGCTGCGCGAGTTGTTGGCTTCCCAGCGGGAACGCCACCCGAATATATCCATTAATCCCACAGGGCGAAGACGTTCGCACAGCCCCTCTTAAACAGTGGGACGTCCTAGATAATTTGCCACCCCCTTATAAGAATAAGTCAAACGACAAGGACTCGCCAAATGACCAACAAGTGAATAAAGGCAAATCAGAGGAAGTCCCTGAAGAAGCAGGAGGGAGTAAAATGATATTAAGATCCACAAAAGGACAGGGAAAGGAACCAATAATAACAAAACTGAACCCCCTTCGGGAAGTCCCGATTGGAGATGGAGATGTAGGATTTGTAAATTCTCCTTTAAGTTCAGGAGAAGTCAGAGCATTCAAAAAAAAAAGAAATGAAAACGATTTTCATTTCTAGGAAATGAAAATTCCAACTAGGACTGGCGGAACAATTCGATCAGCTCTTAGGTCCTAATATATACACATGGACCGAATTAATGTCCATTATGAGTATCCTATTCACGGGGGAAGAAAGGGGTATGATTAGAAGAGCAGGCATGCGAAAGTGGGAGAATAAACACCCGCCAGGGGTAAACGGACAAACAGCAGAAGAAAAGTACCCCAATCAAGACCCATACGGGAACCATCAGACGGGGAGCCATGGAGATCAAATGCAAGATCTGAGAAATATTATCGTTGAAGGCATAAGGGAAGCAGTGCCCAAGGTACATAATCTAAATAAAGCCTTCGAAATTAGACAGGAAGGGACGGAAACCCCCTCAGCGTTCTTAGAACGACTTCGGGAATCAGTAAGGAAGTATTCTGGATTAGACCCTAACGACCCAGTCGGACAGGGACGACTGAAGGTCCACTTGGTGACCAAATCCTGGCCTGACATACATAAAAAGTTACAGAGAAAGAGAGAGAGAGAGAGACAGAGAGAGAGAGACAGAGAGAGAGAGAGAGAGACAGGCAGAGAGAGAGATACAGAGAGAGAGAGACAGAGAGAGAGATACAGAGAGATACAGAGACAGAGAGAGAACAGAGAGGCAGAGAGAGACAGACAGAGACAGAGAGAGAACAGAGAGATACAGAGACAGAGATACAGAAAGAGAGAGAGAGACAGAGAGAGATACAGAGACAGAGAGATACAGAGAGAGAGAGACAGACAGAGAGAGACAGATACAGAGACAGAGAGAGAACAGAGAGATACAGAGACAGAGATACAGAAAGAGAGAGAGAGACAGAGAGAGATACAGAAACAGAGAGATACAGAGAGAGAGAGACAGACAGAGAGAGACAGATACAGAGACAGAGACAGAGATACAGAAAGAGAGAGAGAGACAGAGAGGGATACAGAGATAGAGAGATACAGAGGGAGAGAGACACAGGGAGAGAGAGATACAGAGAGAGAGAGAGAGACAGGCAGAGAGAGAGAGAGATACAGACAGAGAGAGAGAGACAGAGACTGAGAGAGATACAGAGAGAGACAGGCAGAGACATACAGACAGAGAGAGAGATACAGAGAGAGACAGGCAGAGAGATACAGAGACAGAGAGAGACAGAGACTGAGAGAGATACAGAGAGAGACAGGCAGAGAGATACAGACAGAGAGAGAGATACAGAGAGAGACAGGCAGAGAGATACAGAGACAGAGAGAGACAGAGACTGAGAGAGATACAGAGAGAGACAGGCAGAGAGATACAGACAGAGAGAGAGATACAGAGAGAGACAGGCAGAGAGATACAGAGACAGAGAGAGACAGAGACTGAGAGATACAGAGAGAGACAGGTAGAGAGATACAAACAGAGAGAGTGATACAGAGAGAGACAGGCAGAGAGATACAGAGACAGAGAGAGGCAGAGACTGAGAGAGATACAGAGAGAGACAGGCAGAGAGATACAGACAGAGAGAGATACAGAGAGAGACAGGCAGAGAGATACAGGGACAGAGAGAGACAGAGACTGAGAGAGATACAGAGAGACAGGCAGAGAGATACAGACAGAGAGAGAGATACAGAGAGACAGGTAGAGAGATACAGAGACAGAGAGAGACAGAGACAGAGAACGGAGAGACAGAGAGAGAAAGAGACAAAGAGAGAGAGGCAGAGAGACAGAGACAGAGAGAGAGATACAGACAGAGAGAGACAGAGAGAGAAAGAGACAGAGAGAGACAGAGAGAGAGAGACAGAGCGAGAGATACAGAGACAGAGAGAGAGAGAGACAGAGAGAGAGATACAGAGAACAGAGAGAGAGAGACACACACAGAGACAGAGAGAGAGAGATACAGAGAACAGAGAGAGACAGAGAGAGAGATACAGAGAACAGAGAGAGAGATACAGACAGACAGAATTTGACTAAGTGTAAATCTTTTATTAAGTGAGCAGTGTTTCTCACACCCCCACAACCCAAAGATGTGCAGGCTAGGTGTATTGGCCACGCTAAATTGCCCCTTAATTGGAAAAAAACTGCATTGGGCACACTAAATTTATAAAAATAAAAAAATAATTAAAAAGTCGCTAAGCAGAAAATAACTCACTAGGGCAGCACGGTGGCGCAGTGGTTAGCACTGCTGCCTCACGGCGCCGAGGTCCCAGGTTCGATCTCGGCTCTGGGTCACTGTCCGTGTGGAGTTCGCACATTCCCCCCGTGTCTGCGTGGGTTTCGCCCCCACAATGTGCAGGGGAGGTGGATTGGCCACGCTAAATTGCCCCTTAATTGGAAGAAATGGGGCGCGATTCTCCGACCCCCCACCGGGTTGGAGAACCGCCGGCGGCCGGCGTGAACCCCGCCCCCACCGTGTCGCGAATTCTCCGCCACCGGTGATTCGGCGGGGGCGGGAACCGCGCCGTGCTGGTCGGTGGGAATCCCCCGGCGATTCTCCGGTCCGTGATGTGCCGAAGTCCCGCCGCTGTCAACCCAAGCCAGCCGGCATGGATTGAACCACCTTTGGGACGGCGGGACTCGGCGGGGCGGGCGGGCTCCGGGGTCCTGGGGGGGGGCGCGGGGCGATCTGGCCCCGGGGGGTGCCCCCACGGTGGCCTGGCCCGCGATCAGGGCCCATCGATCCGCAGGCGGGCCTGTGCCATGGGGGCACTCTTTCCCTTCCGCCTTTGCCACGGTCTCCACCGGACTGATTCGCGCCGCTTTTGGCGCCGGTCGGCGGACATCGCGCCGATTACGGAGAATCCAGCCCATGAATTGGGTACTCTTAAGTTTATTTAAAAAAAGAAGAAAATAACTCACTAAACAAGGCTCTCATGCAGTCCAATACCCACCTCTACATTAGGAGTGGGACTGAGCGGGATATGTCGTGCAATAAAACCAGTCTGAGGTTAATTCATTCCCACCGGAGGTCAACTTAGTAAGGAAGTGGGGAAACACTGGTGATGTGTGTCTAATCAGATGTGTTACCCAGTTAATGTTTACACTGGCATGTGATAAGTCAGCATTCGTTGGTAGGCGATGTTTGCATGTGTTTACTCTTGCTGTTAGATGTTAATGGACAGAGATTGGCTACTCCTTATTCTACCGAAATGAAATGTAACGTTTAGATTTCCAATTAATAGAAACAGGTTGAGCCAGCAGTCTCTGTGCCCAGGGACTTGGCAGCAACACAATTGGAATTCTAAACTCAGCCTTCCGACTGACTCATAAAACGATGGGGCAGCGATAAAGCAACTGATGAGAATGTTGAATTATACTGGGTGGTTATTTGAGTGCAAACTGGAAACTTCTCTGCTAAAATTGTGCAGAATGTCAGTCAGATCTTAAAATGCCTCATTCGGGTTTGGACATCAGGGGCGAGATTCTCCGACATCCCGCCGGGTCGGAGAATTGAGAATCGCCGGGGGCTGGGGTGAATCCCGCCCCCGCCGGTTGCTGAAGTCTCTGGCACCGGATATTCGGCGGGGGCGGGAATCGCGCCGCGCCAGTTGGCGCCCCCCCCCCCGCTGCTAAAATGCCTGTCCCGCCGGCGTGGTTTAAACCACCTCTCTTACCGGCGGGACAAGGCGGCGCGGGCGGGCTCCGGGGTCCTGGGGGGGGGCGCGGGGCGATCTGACCCCGGGGGGTGCCCCCACGGTGGCCTGGCCCACGATCGGGGTCCACCGATCCGCGGGCGGGCCTGTGCCGTGGGGGCACTCTTTTCCTTCCGCCTTCGCCACGGTCTCCACCATGGCAGAGGCGGAAGAGACACCCTCCACTGCGCATGCGCGGGGATGCCGTCAACGGCCGCTGACGCTCCCGTGCATGCGCCGCCCGGAGATGTCATTTCCGCACCAGCTGGCGGGGCAACAAAGGCCTTTCCCGCCAGCTGGCGGGGTGGAAATTCGTCCGCCGCCGGCCTAGCCCCTTAAGGTTGGGGCTCGGCCCCCAAAGATGCGGAGCGTTCCGCACCTTTGGGGCGGCACGATGCCCGACTGATTTGCGCCGTTTTGGGCGCCAGTCGGTGGACATCGCGCCGTTTCCGGCGAATTTCACCCCTGAACATTCAGTCCACGAATGAATGCAGAGTGAAGCCATGTGTTTTGACACAACCTGCCAAGATGAACCCCCTCCCTAACAGCACGGTGGGTGCACCTACACCACAGGGACTGCAGCGGGGTCTAGAAGGCGGCTCACCACCACCTCCTCAAGGGGAATTAGTGCTGGGCAATAAATGCTGGCCTTAATGCCCACATCCCATGAATTATTTTTATTAAATTTGATCTGAAGACATAATATCTGAAATTGCAAAGATATTTTTTATGTCTTTTGCAGTTGTCATGTGCAGCTGTAGAGCTATCTGTTGTTTTTGCATGAGATTCCGTAAGATACACTGTGAACTTCATATGAATTGTTCAATTTCCTTCTTGGACCATTTATTTTGTCTGTAGCAAGTGTGTTGGCCAATCAGTTACCCTGTCAATGTGTTGTGGGCTGCGTAAGAAGACACCACGATTTGCAACCTGGATGGAGACGATAGAGTAAATCTCCCACCAATCCCACCTGGACACCACACTGCTGGGTGTGATTGATTCTTGGCATAAAATATATGCAAGTATTTTCCATGCACTGTAATTTGCTGGAGAAATAGCCATGCTCCTATTGGGAGATGTTGCTACCGTTTCAGATATGAGTTCTGATTGTTATAGTTCATAGACTCTTTTTCAGTAAACTCTGTTTGATAAGTAAATAAACTTTGCTTCTTGTAAGATTGATTCTATTTGCTATAGGTCTTGCCCCAATTCCAAAGCATTGACCCATACAGTTAACCCACTGAGTGACACAGTGTAACACACTGACTGACACAGTGGGCGTCATTCTCCGACCCCCCGCCGGGGTTTTCCGCACCTTTGGGCCGGCGCGATGCCCGTCTGATTGGCGCCGGCTTTGGCGGCAGTCGGCGGGCATCCCGCCGTTGGGGGAGAATTTCGCCCAGTGTAACCCACTGACTGACACAGTGTTTAACCCACTGACTGACACAGTGTGTAGCCCACTGACTGACACAGTGTAACCCACTGATTGACACAGTGTAACCCACTGACTGACACAGTGTTTAACCCACTGACTGACACAGTGTAACCCACTGACTGACACAGTGTTTAAGCCACTGACTGACACAGTGTGTAGCCCACTGACTGACACAGTGTAACCCACTGACTGACACAGTGTGTAACCCACTGACTGACACAGTGTGTAACCCACTGACTGACACATAGTAACCCACTGACTGACACAGTGTGTAACCCACTGACTGACACAGTGTAACCCACTGACTGACACATAGTAACCCACTAACTGACACAGTGTAATACACTGACTGACACAGTGTAACCCACTGACTGACACAGTGTGTAACCCACTGACTGACACAGTGTAACACACTGACTGACACAGTGTAACCCACTGACTGACACAGTGTGTAACCCACTGACTGACACAGTGTAACCCACTAACTGACACAGTGTGTAACCCACTGACTGACACAATGTAACCCACTGACTGACACAGTGTAAACCACTGACTGACACAGTGTGTAACCCACTGACTGACACAGTGTAACACACTGACTGACACAGTGTAACCCACTGACTGACACATAGTAACCCACTAACTGACACAGTGTAACACACTGACTGACACATAGTAACCCACTAACTGACACAGTGTAACACACTGACTGACACAGTGTAACCCACTGACTGACACAGTGTGTAACCCACTGACTGACACAGTGTAACACACTGACTGACACAGTGTAACCCACTGACTGACACAGTGTGTAACACACTGACTGACACAGTGTAACCCACTGACTGACACATAGTAACCCACTAACTGACACAGTGTAACACACTGACTGACACAGTGTAACCCAATGACTGACACAGTGTGTAACCCACTGACTGACACAGTGTAACCCACTGACTGACACAGTGTAACCCACTGACTGGCACAGTGTAACACACTGACTGACACAGTGTAACACACTGACTGACACACTGTAACCCACTGACTGACACAGTGTGTAACCCACTGACTGACACAGTGTAATCCACTGACTGACACAGTGTAACCCACTGACTGACACATAGTAACCCACTGACTGACGCAGTGTGACCCACTGACTGACACAGTGTAACCCACTGACTGACACGGTGTTTAACCCACTGACTGACACAGTGTAACCCACTGACTGACACAGTGTAACCCACTGACTGACACAGTGTGTAACCCACTGACTGACACAGTGTAACACACTGACTGACACAGTGTAACCCACTGACTGACACAGTGTGTAACCCACTGACTGACACAGTGTAACCATCTGACTGACACAGTGTGCAACCCACTGACTGACACAGTGTAACCCACTGACTGACACAGTGTGTAACTCACTGACTGACACAGTGTGTAACCCACTGACTGACACAGTGTAACACACTGACTGACACAGTGTGTAACCCACTGACTGACACGTGTAACCCACTGACTGACACATAGTAACCCACTAACTGACACAGTGTAACACACTGACTGACACAGTGTAACCCACTGACTGACACAGTGTGTAACCCACTGACTGACACAGTGTAACCCACTGACTGACACATAGTAACCCACTGACTGACACAGTGTAACACACTGACTGACACAGTGTAACCCACTGACTGACACAGTGTAACACACTGACTGACACAGTGTGTAACCCACTAACTGACACAGTGTAACCCACTGACTGACACAGTGTAAGCCACTGACTGACTCATAGTAACCCACTGACTGACACAGTGTAACCCACTGACTGACACAGTGTTTAACCCACTGACTGACACATTGTAACCCACTGACTGACACAGTGTAACCCACTGACTGACACAGTGTTTAACCCACTGACTGACACAGTGTAACACACTGACTGACACAGTGTGTAACCCATTGACTGACACGTGTAACCCACTGACTGACACATAGTAACCCACTAACTGACACAGTGTAACACACTGACTGACACAGTGTAACCCACTGACTGACACAGTGTAACCCACTGACTGACACAGTGTAACCCACTGACTGACACAGTGTTTAACCCACTGACTGACACAGTGTAACACACTGACTGACACAGTGTAACCCACTGACTGACACAGTGTAACACACTGACTGACACAGTGTGTAACCCACTGACTGACACAGTGTAACCCACTGACTGACACAGTGTAAGCCACTGACTGACTCATAGTAACCCACTGACTGACACAGTGTAACCCACTGACTGACACAGTGTTTAACCCACTGACTGACACATTGTAACCCACTGACTGACACAGTGTAACCCACTGACTGACACAGTGTTTAACCCACTGACTGACACAGTGTGTAACCCACTGACTGGCACAGTGTAACCCACTGACTGACACAGTGTGTAACCCACTGACTGACACATTGTAACCCACTGACTGACACAGTGTAACCCACTGACTGACACAGTGTAACCCACTGACTGACACAGTGTTTAACCCACTGACTGACACAGTGTAACCCACTGACTGACACAGTGTAACCCACTGACTGACAGTGTTTAACCCACTGACTGACACAGTGTAACCCACTGACTGACACAGTGTAACCCACTGACTGACACAGTGTGTAACCCATGCATGCGCCCCCTTATGGAGTTCCCCCTCCCTCACTGTTCCAAGGTCCTGAAACGCTGCCTAGGGTTTTTCTCTTATTATGCCCAGTGGGTCCCCAACTATGCGGACAAGGCCCACCCGCTGATCCAATCCACGGTTTTTCCCCTGTCGACAGAGGCCCGCCAGGCCTTCAGCCGCATCAAAGCAGACATAGCAAAGGCCACGATGCACGCCATCGACGAGTCCTTCCCCTTCCAGGTTGAGAGCGAAGCGCCCGACGTAGCTCCGGTGGGCACCCTCAACCAAGCGGGCAGGCCCGTGACCTTCTTCTCGCGCACCCTCCATGCGTCAGAAATTCGCCACTCCTCAGTCGAAAAGGAGGCCCAGGCCATAGTGGAAGCTGTGCGACATTGGAGGCATTACCTGGCCGGGAGGAGATTCACTCTCCTCACTGACCAACGGTCGGTTGCTTTCATGTTCGATAATGCACAGCAGGGCAAGATTAAGAACGACAAGATCTTACGGTGGAGGATCGAACTCGCCACCTACAACTATGAGATCTTGTATCGTCCCGGGAAGCTAAACAAGCCTCCTGATGCCCTATCCCCCGGCACATGTGCCAACGCACAAGTGGACGGCCTCCGGGCCCTCCACGAGGACCTCTGCCACCCGGGGGGTCACTCGCTTTTTCCACTTTATCAAGACCCGCAACCTGCCCGACTCCATCGAGGAGGTCAGGACAGCCACCAGGGACTGCCAAATCTGCGCGGAGTGCAAACCGCACTTCTACAGGCCAGAGAAAGCGCACCTGGTAAAGGCTTCCCGTCCCTTTGAACGCCTCAGTATGGACTTCAAAGGCCCCCTCCCCTCCACCAACCGCAACACGTACTTCCTGAACATGATTGACGAGTACTCCCGGTTCCCATTCGCCATCCCCTGCTCCGACATGACCGCAGCCATCGTTATAAAAGCCCTCCACAGTATCTTTACGCTGTTCGGTTTCCCCGCCTACATACACAGTGATAGGGGGTCCTCCTTTATGAGCGATGAACTGCGTCAATTCCTGCTCAGCAAGGGCATTGCCTCGAACAGGACGACCAGTTACAACCCCCGGGGAAACGGACAGGTAGAGAGGGAGAACGGAACGGTTTGGAAGACCGTCCTACTGGCCCTACGGTCCAGGAATCTCCCAGTCTCCCGCTGGCAGGAAGTCCTCCCAGATGCCCTCCACTCCATCCGGTCACTGCTGTCTACCACGACCAACTAAACACCTCATGAACGCCTCCTTGTCTTCCCTAGGAAGTCCTCCTCTGGGACCTCACTCCCGACATGGCTGGCAGCTCCTGGACCCATCCTGCTCCGCAAACACATGCGGGCGCACAAACCGGACCCATTGGTCGAGAGGGTCCATCTCCTCCATGCTAACCTTCAGTACGCCTAGGTAGCGTACCCCGACGGCCGACAGGATACGGTCTCACTACGGGACCTGGCGCCCTCTGATCCCCACACACACCCCCACCACCAGTCCCACCCTCCCTCCCACCGGCGCACCCCACAGCCGCCCCCTTCCCAGATGGATCGGTCCTCCCACCGGTCCCGTCTAGGGGTGATGAAGCTGCTGAAGAAGCCGAAGTCACGCTCCCGGAGCCACGGACGCCCGAGCCGCCGCCTGAATCACCACCAAAGCTACGACGATCGCAGAGGACGACCAGGGCCCCCAATCGACTAATTGCTTCATCCTGAAATGTAAATAAATTTTGTAAATAGTTGCGATGTAACGAGGTGAAACACTGTCCGGAGGTATACCAAGTACCTTCATAACCTTAACTTCTACCGCTCTGTAATGCGAAGCTACCACCCCCGCTGGACTTTTTTTTAACAGGGGGTGAATGTGGTAGTCAGTATTAGAGGTATTACGGTACTCTGTAATGCCGGAAGACCATTGGTGTAGAAGGTACTGTGTTCTCATTGGTTAAGCCTGTCTGCTGGCTTCGCCCAGCAAGGCGGTATATAAGAGCCAGTGATGCCCCAGCAGCTGCCTTTTGTACCTGCGCTGCTGGGGGAAACATCTAGTGTAATAAAGCCTTCAATTGTCTCCAATCTCGCTTCTGGGGTTATTGATCGAGCATCAACTCCCCTCATTGAGATGGAGCCCACAGAGATACCTCCCCTGCTTAGAAAGACGATGTTCCCCTGGCAACGTGATGCATTCAGCACCTCCCTAATGCCAGCGTTGGGCAGTGAATTGGGAAATGTTGACGACATTGCTTATTCTAGCCTGGAACGATCTCGCCACGGAGAAGTTGCATGTAATTGTGACCGTTACGGTCATTGGCTGTGCCTGGAATAAGGCTTCAGGTCCTCTTGAGGAAGGTGGCACAGTTCTGTAACATCGCTTTGTTGTATCTGGAGTCACCTTCAGGCGTTGCTTCTGGGTGAGCCGGAGACCCACTCTCCGAAAGCCCCGGGCGGGAACTTTTTTTAAAGATACAGCGATTGGTCTTGACGTGGAACTTGCTGGCCTCACGGGTGGTGGAAGTGGGGACGGTGAATGATTTCAAAAGGAAGTTAGATGGGCCCAGTCCACGATGGTGATGCTCCTCCACTCCCCTCTTCACAGAGCTTCGTCTCTCCGCAGCCCCATTGCCAGTCACATTGCAGGTCCACAGTTGCTGCCCTCACACACGTGGGTGCGTTCAGGCAGTCAAATCACCTGCCCAAAAAACCCCAAATGGATGCACCTACCCACAAAAGAAAAAGCACCCAAAGCAAGTCACAGGGACCCTGACAAACGTTACCGCAGCAGAAATTAAGTCAAAAAGTCACGTGCAAGTAAAATGGCTGGCCCTTTAAATAACACCAAGCGCGGGAGGGGTTTCCTCATGTAGTTGAGCACAGGTCAGCTGTGGCTGATTGACACGGCCCTCACAGGAACCTTCTAGAAGCTGGTTTTGAAAACGGGCAATAAATCAGCCACAACGGGTTTTTGAACTCGCGCTCCGATCAGCACGGGGGCACAGTGGTTAGCACTGTTGCTTCACAGCTCCAGGGTCCCAGGTTCGATTCCCGGCTTGGGCCACTGTCTGTGCGGAGTCTGCACGTCCTCCCCGAGCCTGCGTGGGTTTCCTCCGGGCGCTCCGGTTTCCTCCCACAAGTCCCGAAAGACGTGCTTGTTAGGTAATTTGGACATTCTGAATTCTCCCTCAGCGTACCCGAACAGGCGCCGGAGTGTGGCGACTAGGGGATTTTCACAGTAACCTCACTGCAGTGTTAATGTAAGCCTACTTGTGACAATAAAGATTATTATTATCACTCTCGTCCCTTATGGTGTATGTGGATCATGCCCAGGCTCCACGCTTCCCAACCTGCAGTGGCATTTGGGATTGGGGGGAGGGGAGGGGGGGGGGGGTGGGGGGGCCTTGCGCCTGCACTAATGGACCCCAAAATTCATCAACTCCAGCTGGACATATTCCTGGAGGCTTCGTCACAAGACCACTGCCCCTGGCTGCCTTCTAACCAAACAACAAACAAACAATTAAATAAATGAAACAAATAACTTCTTGATGCTCTTACGATATCCTCCCCCCCCCCCCCCCCCCCATTCCCATCCCCACCCCCCACCGCCAAGTTGCTCCCGATGCCCAGAAAAATAATCTTTAATTCCTGGCAGCCAGATGGAGTTGGTAACTCTAATCACATCCAGCGCTTAAGAGCAATGGGTGTCTCTCATTCATACAACGAAACCAGCAAGTTGCTGTCCCAAGTCGCATATGGACTCCAGACATTCTGCTTCCATGGCCTTCAGGACTAGAATAACGTTAATTCGAATAGACCTCAAACAACAAAGCACAAACCCCAAAGCTCAAAAGATTTTTTGTGAGGTTTTAAAGCTTTTTCAGAGACTTCTGTAGATCGTCTAATGGAACTTATTCGCAGAACCATCTACGCTGGTGTTATCCTGTGCTCGAAGGCGACATTGCTTTTCTGTTTTGCTGCCAAAGCCTCTCGTGACACGTCCGTACGTCGTAAAAACATTCTATCCAGCACAAGGCACTGACAACGTTAGATGGAGAATCAATGGGAGAAATCAATTGTTTGCGGGCCTCACGGTGACTCGCACTGATTCTAAGTGTTTTCTTCACAGGGAAAAAGCAAACACCTGCCGCAAGGTTCAAAAAAATCTAGCTAGATACGAACAGGCGAGGAGTGTGGGGGGGGGGGGCGCACGCTGGACATTGGTTCCTGTTTGAATCATAATCATTAACCCAGAGCTACTAACGTCACTTAGGCAAGCACATGCGATAACTTAACCACAAGAAAGAGGTTCTGACATTGTTCAGCTTCCTGGAAAAGCCCATTAGTGAAGTTTCTCTGAACATAGATACTTAGCGTTTGAGATGAATCATTGCTCAGGGTCAAGCTTTCTAAATTCAAAGTCTTCACCTTTTGTGCATATCAAGGTTGCCCGGTACAGAGCCCTCTGTATAAACAGCTCATCTTATAGAGGGCCGTCAACACTGCTTTAAGTGGACTGTCCCGACACAAACCAACAGGAATTGCTTTAATCTTTTACTGTCAACACAACTCACATTCCTAGTTGACCCTGAGATGAGCAATCTCTATTCACATTGAGATTAATCCAGTCCAATGAACACTTGTTTGATGTGGAGATGACCATCAAGGACGATCACCTCAGCACTTCGCTTTACCGCAAACCCACGGATAACCTCATGATGCTCCACTTCTCCAGCTTCCACCCTAAACACATTAAAGAAGCCATCCCCTATGGACAAGCGCTCCGTATACACAGGATCTGCTCAGACGAGGAGGAGCGTAACAGACATCTACAGACGTTGAAAGATGCCCTCGTACGAATGGGATATGGCACTCGACTCATCGATCGACAGTTCCAACGCGCCACAGCGAAAAACTGGACCGACCTCCTCAGAAGACATACATGGGACACAACCGACAGAATACCCTTCGTCGTCCAGTACTTCCCCGGAGCGGAGAAACTACGTCATCTTCTTCACAGCCTTCAACACGTCTTTGATGACGATGAACATCTTGCCAAGGTCATCCCCACACCCCCACTACTTGCCTTCAAACAACCGCGCAACCTCAAACGAACCATTGTTTGCAGCAAACTACTCAGTCTTCAGAACAGTGACCACGACACCACACAACCCTGCCATGGCAATCTCTGCAAGACGTGCCAGATCATCGACATGGATACCACTATTACACATGAGAACACCACCCACCAGGTACGCGGTACATACTCGTGCGACTCGGCCAACGTTGTCTACCTCATACTCTGCCAGGAAAGGATGTCCCGAAGCGTGGTACATTGGCGAGACCATGCAGACGCTGCGACAACGAATGAACGGACATCGCGCGACAATCACCAGGCAGGAATGTTCCCTTCCAGTCGGGGAACACTTCAGCAGTCAAGGGCATTCAGCCTCTGATCTCCGGGTAAGCGTTCTCCAAGGCGGCCTTCAGGACCCGCGACAACGCAGATTCGCCGAGCAGAAACTTATAGCCAAGTTCCGCACACATGAGTGCGGCCTCACCCGGGACCTGGGATTCATGTCGCATTACATTCATCCCCCACCATCTGGCCTGCGAAATCCTACCAACTGTCCTGGCTTGATACAATTCACACCTCTTTAACCTGGGGTTACCCCATCTCTGGATCTGTAAAGATTTAATCACCTGCTAATGCTCGCATTCCAAGCATTGTTTGGCATCTTTGAATTTGTCTATATATGTGTTTCTGGAACAGACCTCTTCATTCACCTGAGGAAGGAGCAGCGCTCCGAAAGCTAGTGACATCGAAACAAACCTGTTGGACTTTAACCTGGTGTTGTAAGACTTCGTACTGCACTTGTTTGATGTATTTGAGGTTACAGCACATAGAGTATTATTGAGCTCCATTCTATACTCACCCATTTTAGACCAAACACCATCCCCACACACACACTCACGCTCACACACACTCACACACACACTCACACACACTCAAACACACACACACACACACATTCACACTCACACACTCAAACACACACAGATACACACTCACACACACTCAAACACACACAGACACACACACACTCACACACTCACGCTCACACACAAACCCATACACACACACACTCACACTTACACACCCACTCACATTCACACACATACACTCACACTCACACTCTCACAAACATTCACACACATACACTCACACTCACACGCTCACACACCCACACACATTCACACACACACTCACAGTCTCATACATCCAGACATTCACACTCACACTCTCAAACACCCACAGACATTCACACACTCATACTCTCACACACCCACACACACTCTCACACACTCACATTCTCACACACCCACACACATTCACACACACACACACTCACACACATTCACACACACACACACAAACTCACACCCACTCACACACCCACACACATTCACACACACTCATACTCACACACATTCACACACACACTCACAGACACACCCTCACACACACCCACTCACGCACACACATCCACACACTCACACTCTCACACACCCACACACATTCACACACACACTCACACACCCACACACATTCACACACACTCACACTCTCACACACCTGCACACACACACTCACATTCTCATACACCCACAGACATTCACACTCACACTCTCACACACCCACACACATTCACACACACACACACTCACATTCACACACACTCACACTCTCACACAGCCACACACATTCACACACACACTCACATTCTCACACACCTACACACATTCACACACACACACTCACACACATTCACACACACAAACTCACACCCACTCACACACCCACACACATTCACACACACTCATACTCACTCACATTCACACACACTCACAGACACACCCTCACACACACCCACTCACGCACACACATCCACACACTCACACTCTCACACACCCAAACACATTCACACACACTCTCACGCTCTCACACACCCACACACATTCACACACACACTCACACACCCACACACATTCACACACACTCACGCTCTCACACACCTGCACACACCCACACACATTCACACACACACACACTCACACACACCCACACACATTCACACACACACTCACATTCTCACACACCCACACACATTCACACACACACTCACACGCACATTCACACACACCCACACTCTCACACACCCACACACATTCACACACACACTCACACTCTCACACACCCAAACACATTCACACCCACACACTCACACATTCACACACACACTCACACACACTCATACACCCACACACATTCACACCCACCCACACCCATTCACACACACACTCACAGACACCCACTCACACACACCCACTCACACACACCCACTCACACACACACAATCACATCCACACACACTCACACTCACACACATTCACACACTCTCACACACCCACACACATTCACACACACACTCACACTCTCACACACCCAAACACATTCACACCCACACATTCACACACACTCACACACACTCACTTTCACACACACTCACACACATTCACATACACACACTCACAGACTGACACTCACACACACCCACTCACACACCCACACACATCCACACACTCACACACACACTCACACACCCACACACATTCACACCCACCCACACCCATTCACACACACACTCACAGACACCCACTCACACACACCCACTCACACACACCCACTCACATCCACACACGCCCACACACACTCACACTCACACACATTCACACACTCTCACACACCCACACACATTCACACACACACTCACACTCTCACACACCCAAACACATTCACACACACTCACACCCACTCACTCTCACACACACTCACACACATTCACATACACACACTCACAGACTGACACTCACACACACCCACTCACACACCCACACACATCCACACACTCACACACACACCCACACACACCCACACACACACACTCACACTCTCACACGCCCACCAAAAAAATCACACACACACTCACATTCTCACACACCCACACACATTCACACACATACACTCACACTCTCACACACATTAACACACACACTCACACACACACACACATTCACACACATACACTCACACTCTCACCCACCCACACACACACTCATACTCTCACCCACCCACACACACTCTCACACCCACACACATTCACACACACACTCACACTCTCACATACCCACACACACACTCACACTCTCACACACATTCACACACATTCACATACACACTCACAGTCTCATACACCCACAGACATTCACACTCACATTCTCACACACCCACACACATTCACACACAGACACACATTCACACACACTCACACTCACAGACAAACACTCACACATCCACACACACACACTCACTCTCACACAACCAAACACATTCACACACACTCTCACGCTCTCACACACCCACACACATTCACACACACACACATTCACACACACTCACACTCTCACACACCTGCACACACACACTCACACTCTCATAGACTCACAGACATTCTTTTTTTTAAACGATACAGTGCAGTACAGGCCCTTCGACCCACGATGTTGCACCGACATGGGAAGTCAAAAAACAAAAGCCATCTAACCTACACTATGCCATTATCACCCATATGCTTATCCTATAAACTTTTAAATGCCCTCAATGTTGGCGAGTTCACTACTGTTGCAGGTAGGGCATTCCACGGCCTCACCACTCTTTGCGTAAAGAACCTACCTCTGACCTCTGTCCTATATCTATTACCCCTCAGTTTAAGGCTATGTCCCCTCGTGCTAGCCATTTCCATCCGCGGGAGAAGGCTCTCACTGTCCACCCTATCTAACCCCCTGATCATTTTGTATGCCTCTATTAAGTCTCCTCTTAACCTTCTTCTCTCCAATGAAAACAACCTCAAATCCATCAGCCTTTCCTCATAAGATTTTCCCTCCATACCAGGCAACATCCTGGTAAATCTCCTCTGCACCCACTCCAAAGCTTCCACGTCCTTCCTATAACGCGGTGACCAGAACTGTACGCAATACTCCAAATGCGGCCGTACCAGAGTTTTGTACAGCTGCAGCATGACCTCATGACTCCGGAACTCATCCCTCTACCAATAAAGGCCAACACTCCATAGGCCTTCTTCACAACCCTATCAACCTGGGTGGCAACTTTCAGGGATCTATATACATGGACACCTAGATCCCTCTGCTCATCCACACTTTCAAGAACTTTACCATTAGCCAAATATTCCGCATTCCTGTTATTCCTTCCAAAGTGAATCACCTCACACTTCTCTACATTAAACTCCATTTGCCACCTCTCAGCCCAGCTCTGCAGCTTATCTATGTCCCTCTGTAACCTGCTACATCCTTCCGCACTGTCGACAACACCACCGACTTTAGTGTCGTCTGCAAATTTACTCACCCACCCTTCTGCGCCCTCCTCTAGGTCATTGATAAAAATGACAAACAGCAACGGCCCCAGAACAGATCCTTGTGGTACGCCACTTGTAACTGAACTCCATTCTGAACATTTCCCATCAACCACCACCCTCTGTCTTCTTTCAGCTAGCCAATTTCTGATCCACATCTCTAAATCACCCTCAATCCCCAGCCTCCGTATTTTCTGCAATAGCCTACCGTGGGGAACCTTATCAAACGCTTTACTGAAATCCATATACACCACATCAACTGCTCTACCCTCGTCTACCTGTTCAGTCACCTTCTCAAAGAACTCGATAAGGTTTGTGAGGCATGACCTACCCTTCACAAAACCATGCTGACTATCCCTAATCATATTATTCCTATCTAGATGATTATAAATCTTGTCTCTTATAATCCCCTCCAAGACATTACCCACAACAGACGTGAGGCTCACCGGTCTATAGTTGCCGGGGTTATCTCTACTCCCCTTCTTGAACAAAGGGACCACATTTGCTATCCTCCAGTCCTCTGGCACTATTCCTGTAGCCAGTGATGACATAAAAATCAAAGCCAAAGGCCCAGCAATCTCTTCCCTGGCTTCCCAGAGAATCCTAGGATAAATCCCATCAGGCCCCGGGGACTTATCTATTTTCAGCCTATCCAGAATTGCCAACACCTCTTCCCTACGTACCTCTATGCCATCTATTCTAATAGCCTGGGTCTCAGCATTCTCCTCCACAACATTATCTTTTTCCTGAGTGAATACTGACGAAAAATATTCGTTTAGTATCTCGCCTATCTCTTCAGACTCCACACACAACTTCCCATCCCTGTCCTTGACTGGCCCTACTCTTACCCTAGTCATTCTTTTATTCCTGACATACCTATAGAAAGCTTTTGGGTTTTCCTTGATCCTACCTGCCAAATACTTCTCATGTCCCCTCCTTGCTTGTCTTAGCTCTCTCTTTAGATCCTTCCTCGCTACCTTGTAACTATCAAGCGCCCCAACTGAAACTTCACTCCTCATCTTCACATAGGCCTCCTTCTTCCTCTTAACAAGAGAGTCCACTTCTTTGGTAAACTACGGTTCCCTCGCTCGACGCCTTCCTCCCTGCCTGACCGGTACGTACTTATCAAGAACACGCAGTAGCTGTTCCTTAAACCAGCTCCACATATCCAGTGTGCCCAACACTTGCAGCCTACGTCTCCAACCTATCCCCCCCCAAGTCATATCTAATGGCATCATAATTGCCCTTCCTCCAGCTATAACTCTTGCCCTGCGGTGTTTACTTATCCCTTTCCATCACTAACGTAAACGTCACCGAATTGTGGCCACTGTCCCCAAAGTGCTCTCCTACCTCCAAATCCAACACCTGGCCTGGTTCATTACCCAAAACCAAATCCAATGTGGCCTCTCCTCTTGTTGGCCTGTCAACATATTGTGTCAGGAAACCCTCCTGCACACATTGTACAAAAAACGACCCACCACCGTGATATAGTACTCGAACTATATCTTTTCCAGTCAATATTTGGAAAGTTAAAGTCTCCCATAATAACTACCCTGTTACTTTCGCTCTTATCCAGAATCATCTTCGCCATCCTTTCCTCTACATCCCTAGAACTATTTGGAGGCCTATAGAAAATTCCCAACAGAGTGACCTCCCCTTTCCTGTTTCTAACCTCACCCCATACTACCTCGGAAGAAGAGTCCCCATCTAGCATCCTCTCCGCCACCGTAATACTGCTCTTGACTAGCAGCACCATACCTCCCCCTCTTTTGCCTCCTTCTCTGAGCTTACTAAAACACCTAAACTCCGGAACCTGCAACAACCATTCCTGTCCCTGCTCTATCCATGTCTCCGAAATGGCCACAACATCGAAGTCCCAGGTACCAACCCATGCTGCCAGTTCCCCTACCTTATTTCGTATACTCCTGGCATTGAAGTAGACACACTTCAAACCACCTACCTGAACACTGGCCCCCTCCTGCGAAGTAAATTCTGTGCTCCTGACCTCTATACTCTCAATCTCTCGTACCCTAAAACTACAATCCAGGTTCCCATGCCCCTGCTGTATTAGTTTAAACCCCCCCAGGGCGATCTGACCCCGGGGGGTGCCCTCATGGTGGCCTGGCCCGCGATCGGGGCCCACCGATCCGCGGGCGGGCCTGTGCCGTGGGGGCACTCTTTCCCTTCCGCCTCCGCAACGGTCTCCACCATAGCGGAGGCGGAAGAGACTCTCCCCATTGCGCATGCGCGGGAAACTGTCAGCGGCCGCTGACGCTCCCGCGCATGCGCCGCCCCGACATGTCATTTCCGCGCCAGCTGGCGGGGCAACAAAGGCCGTTTCCGCCAGCTGGCGGGGCGGAAATCCCTCCGGCGTCGGCCTAGCCCCTCAATGTTGGGGCTCGGCCCCCAAAGATGCGGAGCATTCCGCACCTTTGGGCCGGCGCGATGCCCGTCTGATTGGCGCCGTTTTGGGCGCCAGTCGGCGGACATCGCGCCGTTTGGGGAGAATTTCACCCAAGGCCTATCGGAGGCGGAGAATCACGGAGGCCTCGGAGAATACCGGAGTCAGGCCCGCTAATGATACGCAAACGGTACATGCGTTCTGGACCGCATTGACGCTGCTGTCGAGGTGACGGAGAATTGCAATTTGCCGACAAATTGGCCCCTGCCGCGATTTTGACGGAGGAGTGTTTCTCCGCCCAATCGTGTTTCCCGATTTTGACGTCAGCCAACGGGGAATCCTGCCCAATATATTTGGCTCCACCAAATTCACTGTTCCCGGGTGCATTGATGGCGCAGTGGTTAGCACTGCTGCCTCATGGCACTGAGGATCCGGGTTCGATCCCGGCCCCAGGTCACTGTCGGTGTCGGGTTCGTTGGAAGTCATTTGCCTTCTTCTGTCATCGTACAGCGGCCCCCCCTGGTCGTTGCTGCCCGCACTGACAACTGCTGCCACTGCCTCCCAGGTGGCGTTGCTGACCATGCTGCTTGTCCTCTGACCCCCCCTCCGAGAGAACAGGGTGCCCCACCTCTCACCCGCAGTGTTGAGAAGCCTTGTGAGGTAACCATCCCCGCAGCGAGGAGCAGGTGTGCGCTCCGCCGTGCTTGTGTGCTGACTGGGAGTGAGTGGTGAGGGAGCGTTAAAACGCAGCTCCCCCTTGCTAGCGGCTAGCTGCTGAGGCGTGAGTCAGGCGAATCAGATGGGGAGGGAGCCAGGCATATCGAGAATATCACGGGGGACCATTTTTGGCACTAAATGCCGTTTAATATGGGTCGCGATCTCGCTAACGCAGCCGCTACAAAACACCCCCTCAAACACAGCCTAAACCGGACTTTGACGTTTTTCTGTTGGATCACGCCTTTGATCTCCCAAACAGAGAATCCAGACCACATTTCTTTTGTGTTTATCTATTTCCCGTGCTCCCTTTCTTAACCGACTGGATTCCAAGGAAGCTCTTCCCCAGCCCTTTCCTTGTGTACTCAACCAAACAGCCCAGAATGAACTTGCACCAATTGTCATTTCGATTCTTCAATTTATGACAAGTAAATCTAACATCAAAAGATTGAAACATACACAGAAGTTTAAATGTCCTTTAAAATTACACCACGAATGTGTGAATGTTTTACTACTTCATCTGAAATTCCACTCTCTATTCTTCTTCGAGTGGAAGTATTTACACACTTAATTTGAACTCTTCTGCTAAAATAACAGAATTTTAAACTATCATGTTAAGCTTTCATATGATGTACATTTGTGTTTCTAGAATAATGCAATAATGCGACAAGGTCATCCTAACCGCTCAGTGCAAACAACAGACTTTCCAGCGCCTTCAATGTAACTAATATTAAATGCCCCACCCTCTTCTCACCTATACAGTGACTTGAGTGCCGGCTTCCAGGGGTGCAATGCCAAATTGTGAGGTGCCAGGACTCTAAGAAAATGTGTTGGAAATTTAGGGCGTGATCTACCAGCCGGGTCACCGCCTTTTCCGGGATCTACCTGGCTCGCCTTGGGGTAAAAAAATAATTGGGTATTCTAAATTTTTTAAAACGCCATGATTGAATGGTGGGCAGATTCAATCGGCCGAATGTCCTAATTCTGCTCCTATATCTAATGGTCTTAAACCAGAACAAAATAATACAAAAGAAAGAAAAGATCACAATCAAATATAAAGGAAAAACAAAAACACACAACCCATAATTAACTTAAAAACGTTTTAAAATTAATTTAGAGTACCCAGTTATTATTTTTCCAATTACGGGGCAATTTAGCGTGGCCAATCTACCTACCCTTCACATCTTTGGGTTGTGGGGGTGAGACCCACGCAGGCACGGGGAGAATGTGCAAACTCCACACGGACAGTGACCCGAGGTCAGAATCGAACCCAGGTCCTCGTCGCCATGAGGCAGTAGTGCTAGCCACTGCGCCACCATGCTAACCACTGCGCCCCTCATTAACTTAAACACTATACCTAACCTAAACCCACTAACAACTGGCGGTGGTTAGCACTACTGCCTCACACCACCAGAGATCCGGGTTCGATTCCGACCTCGGGTGACTGTCTGTGTGGCGTTTGCACGGTCTCCCCGTGTGTGCGTGGGTTTCCCCCGGGTGCTCCGGTTTCCTCCCACAGCCCAAAGATGCACAGGTTAGGTGCGGTTGCAGAGATAGGATGGGAGATTAGACATGGGTGGGGTGCCGGTGCAGACTCGATGGGCCTAATTGCCTCGTCTGCACAGTGAAGATTCTGGGGATTCTCAGCACTCCCAGTGCACTTTAAGAATATCTACTGGTATCCCGCTCACAATAGCTAGTAAGGCGCACATATATTAGAGTTTTATGTGTCAATTGGTTAACAAATACTCTTACAGTGGAGTCACTATGAACAGCCAGCTGCTAAGCCTCTTCAAAGTGTATTAAATTTAAACCTGAACAGATAATAATCAGACTTACTGGTAATAATCTTACACTCATACTGCAAGAGACACACAGGAGCCAATTAAAGTTCATGACAAAGAGATTAAATGTGTGCGCTGGACCTACATGGGCAGACAAACCATTTTTATTGTCCCGTTGTCTGAGTTCTCTGTTCCAGCTGTTCTAAAGTTTCACTTTCCTCTAACTGCTCCCTGACCGTTTCTCTTTTCCATTTGTGTTACTCAGAAAATAGAAACCTCAACATTGTCTCAACCTAATTAAAACCAATCGCAAGCTACAAGTCATTGCTTAGTGGGTCACTGGGCCCGCGGGTGGAGAGAGTTATCTGGATAATTTATTTCCATTCATCCTAATGATTTTTTTAAAAAATCACAATTTTCCTGCCAACCAGCCGAAGGGGAGGCAGTGGTAACCCGCAGACCAATCCAAACGTGATTGAATTTTTTGATGACGTGATGGGGTGTGCAGGTGAGGGTAGTGCGGTTGATATAGTCTACATGGACTTCAGAAAGGCATTTGACAAGGTCACTCATGGGAGACCGATCAAGAAGGTAAGAGCCCGTTGGATCCTGGGAAATGTGGCAAATTAGATCCAAAATTGACTTTGTTTATGTCACTGGAAGCCCGTGTCCAGCGGTGTACCGCAGTGATCGGTGCTGTTTGTAGCGTACATTAATGGGCTTGATGTGAACGTGGGGGGATTACGACCGGTAAGTTCACAGATGACACAAAAATTAGCGGTGTGGTAAATAGTGAGGAGGAAAACCAAAGGTCGCAGTGCGATATAGACGGGCTGGTCAGATGGGCAGAACAGTGGCCTCACGAGGCTGACGACCCGGGTTCGATCCCGGCCCCGGGTCACTGTCCGTGCGGAGTTTGCACATTCTCCCCGTGTCTGCGTGGGTCTCACCCCCACAACCCAAAAGATGTGCAGCGTAGGTGGATTGGCCGCGCTAAATTGCTCCATAAGTGGTAAAAATAATTGGGTTCTCTAAATTTAAAAAAAGTAAAGCTGATGCGGCTAATGCAGAGATTAGTTGACCTGAAAGGAATCAAGTTTCAGTTTCTTTTTATTTCAAAAGGATGTTAGAAACAAACAAAGTACAAATGTCCTTTTCACCAGCACCACCCAAGGTGACAGGTTATAATTAAACCATTGCAAACTGACAGATATTGTCAGCTGCTCACTGTGAGAAACTTTGTCCAGTTCCAAACAAAGGATTTTCATTTATCTAGTCTTTTATGACATGACATCATCCCAGAGCATTTCGCACCCAATTCATTCGCATGTATTTATGTCTGTGTACTCTACACAATGGATCCGATCTTGCAAGGAATGATACTCTGCTTCTGTTTACATGGGCGTCATTCTCTGACCCCCCGCCGGGTCGGAGAATCGCCGGGGGCTGGCGTGAATCCCGCCCCAGCCGGTTGCCGAAGTCTCCGGCACCGGATCTTCGGCGGGGGCGGGAATCGGGCGAGAAGTTTCTCGGGACCCTCCCGAGAAGTTTGGACTTCAATTCCCTTTCATCTGGAACCTCCAAAACTCTGACACAGGAGACTTTGGATGTTTCCAAATCACTTACCAGAATAATTAACTGGGAAAAGTTGGAAGGATTGCTAACTCCTGGGTAACTATACGCTTGACCCTCTAACTTCCCACTGGATCCCCAGCATTTCGGGGCCCACCCGACCCTCCTCATTTTCAATTCCCCACTGGACCACTACCCACGACCTGCCTACAGCTCCCCCGATCCCTGACGCACTCCACCCCCTCACCCATTTGCCTTACACGCTTCCCTTCTCTCTGTCGCTTCACAAAGAAGCTTTGGGCCATTTAATCTCTTTACTGACTGGAGTGCGGAAGCTGATGTCGTACAAGATGGGAGCTTGACTTGTCTTTTCCTGGTGATTCTGTATTGCAAAGGGAAGACACCCAGAACAGTATTCACCGCACTTGTGAAGAAGCTCGGTTCAAAGCTCCAGGCGGAAAATACAGAGCTTGGTTGCAAAGGTAATGGGCGAAATTCTCCCGAAACGGCGCGATGTCCGCCGACTGGCGCCCAAAACGGCGCCAATCAGACGGGCATCGCGCCGCCCCAAAGGTGCGGAATGCTCCACATCTTTGGGGGCCGAGCCCCAACATTGAGGGGCTAGGCCGGCGCCAGAGGAATTTCCGCCCCGCCAGCTGGCGGAAACGGCCTTTATTGCCCCACCAGCTGGCGCGGAAATGACATCCCCAGGCGGCGCATGCGCGGGAGCGTCAGCGGCCGCTGACAGTTTCCCACGCATGCGCAGTGGAGGGAGTCTCTTCTGCCTCCGCCATGGTGGAGACCGTGGCGGAGGCGGAAGGGAAAGAGTGCCCCCACGGCACAGGCCCGCCTGCGGATCGGTGGGCCCCGATCGCGGGCCAGGCCACCGTGGGGGCACTCCCCGGGGCCAGATTGCCCCGCGCCCCCCCCCCCAGGACCCCGGAGCCCGCCCACGCCGCCTTGTCCCGCCGTTCAAAAGGTGGTTTAATCCACGCCGGCGGGACAGGCATTTTAGCAGCGGGACTTCGGCCCATCCGGGCCGGAGAATCGCGGAGGGGGGCCCGCCAACCGGCGCGGCGCGATTCCCGCCCCCGCCGAATATCCGGTGCCGGAGAATTCGGCAACCGGCGGGGGCGGGATTCACGCCAGCCCCCGGCGATTCTCCGACCCGGCGGGGGGGGTCGGAGAATCTCGCCCGTGACTCCAGACCCACAGCAATGCGGCTGACTCTTGCTCTCGTGCCCTCTGAAACGACAGAGAAAGCCACTCAGCAATTGCCAGCGACACACCCCACGTTCCAGAAAATAATATTAAAAATATTCACTATGTAATATTCATGTGTATGATTCGTGCACATGCTGCACATATGTTATTCTCCATACGGGGGAGGGGGGGGGGTGAAACTTGGTTAGATCTGAAAATAAGTGCATGGGCTGGTTTAGCTCAGTGGGCTAGACAGCTGGGGCGAACTTCTCCCCCAACGGCGGGATGCCCGCCGACTGGCGCCAAAGCCGGCGCCAATCAGACGGGCATCGCGCCGGCAAAAAGGTGCGGAAGTCTCCGCATCTTTGGCGGCCTAGCCCCAACATTGAGGGGCTAGGCCGACGCCGGAGGGATTTCCGCCCCGCCAGCTGGCGGAAATGGCGTTTGTTGCCCCGCCAGCTGGCGCAGAAATGCGGCGCATGCGCGGGAGCGTCAGCGGCCGCTGTCAGTTTCCCAGCGCATGCGCGGGAGCGTCAGCGGCCGCTGACAGTTTCCCGCGCATGCGCAGTGGGGAGAGTCTCTTCCGCCTCCGCCATGGTGGAGGCCGTAGCGGAGGCGGAAGGGAAAGAGTGCCCCCACGGCACAGGCCCGCCCGCCGATCGGTGGGCCCCGATCGCGGGCCAGGCCACCGTGGGGGCACCCCCCGGGGTCAGATCGCCCCGCGCCCCCCCCAGGATCCCGGAGCCCGCCCACGCCGCCTGGTCCCGCCGGTAAATACCAGCTTTGATTTACGTCGGCGGGACAGGCAATTTCTGGGCGGGACTTCGGCCCATCCGGGCCGGAGAATCCAGCGGGGGGTCCCGCCAACCGGCGCGGCCGGATTCCCGCCCCCGCCCAATCTCCGGGAGCGGAGACTTCGGCGGGGGCGGGGGCGGGATTCACGGCGGCCAACGGCCATTCTCCGACCCGGCGGGGGGTCGGAGAATGACGCCCCTGGTTTGTGATGCAGAACAAGGCCAGCAGCGCGGGTTCAATTCCCATACCGGCCTCCCCGAACAGGTGCCGGAAAGTGGCGACTAGGGGCTTTTCACAGTAACTTCATACTTGTGATAGTAAAAGATTATTAATTCTTATTCTTATGAGCGTTCCGACACCCCCAGCAGGCACACCACCTGCTAATTCTAATGATTGCCGTGTCCAGTGAGTGTCTGGACACCGAGTAGGGGGTGCAAAATCATGAGAGGTCAACATGAGTTCCAGGTTGGCTGCTCTGTTTCAGTCTGACTTGTGCCTCTTCGAGGCGAGTGGCAATGTGACTGGAGCAGCTGCCAAATCCATTGCACAAGTAACTTTGACCTTGGAAGAATAGGCCGAAGCAGCATGGGTGTGAGAGGGTAACCGGAGGTCATCCACACAAGTTAAACAAGGTTATGAGTCAAATCTTCCGAGGAGTACAATTTCCATCGGATTACTTCTCTATCCTATACTGGAGCTGCCAGGTGTCCTGCCCAGCCCTCTGGGTTGGGAATCCTGAGGAATATGGAGTGTATCTGCTCCTGGAGTCCCTCGCTCGTGGCGTAGGAGCGCCAGGAGGGTTATTTGGGGTGTGCAGAGCTTGTTGGGTGGTCGAAGAGCGTTCTCGGGAGGTTTCCCGGGAAGTCAGGGCGTGGGGAGCTGGTTGGGAGAGTAGCCGGAGAGTCCACAGGGGAGGTTGGTGGCCTGAGCAGTCAGTACGGGCAGCACGATGATTAGCACAATTGCTTCACAGCTCCAGGGTCCCAGGTTCAATTCCGGCTTGGGTCACTGTCTGTGTGGAGTCTGCACATCCTCCCCGTGTGTGCGTGGGTTTCCTCCGGGTGCTCCGGTTTCCTCCCACAGCCCAAAGATGTGCAGGTTAGGTGGATTGGCCATGATAAATTGCCCTTAGTGTCCAAAATTGCCTTAGTGTTGGGGGGGTTACTGGGTAATGGGGATAGGGTGGAGGTGTTGATCTTGGGTAGGGTGCTCTTTCCAAGAGCCAGTCCAGACTCGATGGGCCGAATGGCCTCCTTCTGCACTGTAAATTCTATGATAATCTATGAGTACCATAGTCACCCCAGAATTAGAATCACAGAATCCTTACAGTGCAGAAGGAGGCCATTCGGCCCGTCGAGTCTGCACCGACCCTCTGAAAGAGCACCCTAACCAGGCCCACTCCCCCGCCCTATCCCCATGACCCCACCTAACCTGCACATCTTTGGACTGTGAGAGGAAACCGGAGCCCCCGGAGGAAACCCACGCGGACACGGGGAGAACGTGTAAACTCCACACAGTCACCCGAGGCCAGAATCAAACCCGGGTCCCTGGCGCTGTGAGGTAGCAGAGCTTTTTTTTTTCTTTTAAACGCACGACCAGCTCCTCAAACACGGTCACAAACATCCCCCACCTTTTCTCAAACTCCCCTGCTGAGGCCCTTTACTCATACTTTATCTTCTCTAACCGCAGGAAGTTGTACAGGTCACCCAACCATGCTGCTAACCCCGGTGGCGATGCCGACCGCCACTCCAGCAAAATTCGTCGCCATGCAATCAGAGAGGCGAAGGCCATGACATCGCCGTTCCTCCGCTCCATGAGCTCCGGCTTCTCTGAAACCCCAAATATCGCCACCAAAGGGTCTAGGTCCACTCCCTCCTCCAGTATCCTGGCTAAGACCGCGAACACTCCTGCCCAGAATCTTCCCAATTTTTCACAACCCCAAAACATGTGTGCATGATTCGCTGGCCCCCGCCCACACCTCTCACACTCATCTGTTACCCCCTGAAAGAACCCACTCATTCTCACCCGAGTCATGTGCACCCTGTGCACCTCCTTAAACTGTATCAGGCTCATCCTTGCACAAGAGGAGGTCCCGTTTACCCTACGCAGTGCCTCACTCCATACTCCCCAATTGATCTCCATTCCCAACTCCGCTTCCCATTTCTCCTTGATCTTCACCACCCGCTCACCTCCCTCCTCCCCCAGCCACTTATATATATCCCCAATTCTTCCCTCCCCTTCCACATCCGGAAGCAGCAGTCGCTCCAGCAGGGTGTATCCCAGCAATCTAGGGAACCCCTTCCAGACCTTTTGTGCAAAGTCCCTAACCTGTAGATACCTGAACTCACTACCCCTCAGCAGCTCTATTCTCTCCCTTAGCTCCTCCAGACTGGCGAACCCTTCCTCCAAATACAAATCCCTCACCTTGACCAGCCCCACTTCCCTCCACCTCCTGTATACACGATCCATCCTCCCCGGCTCAAACCCATGATTCTCGCACAGCGGCGTTAGCACCGACATCCCTGCCACCCTAAAATGCCCCCTCAGCTGATTCCATACCTTCACCGTGGACTGCACCACTGGGCTCCCTGAATACCTACTCGGAGCCATTGGCAATGCTGCTGTCACCATAGCCCTCAAACTAGACCCCTTACACGATTCCTCCTCCATCCTAACCCACTCTACCCCTTATCCTTCCCTCCACCGCCGCACCTTGTCCACATTCGCCGCCCAATAATAATGAAGCAAGTTTGGCAACGCCAACCCCCCCTGCTGCCTCTGCCTCTGTAGCCGGGTCCTCTCCACCCTCGGCACCTTCCCCGCCCATACAAAGTCAGAGATGATTGTGTCCACTTTCCGATAAAAGGCCTTTGGTATACAGATCGGGAGAGCCTGAAAGATAAACAAGAACCTCGGCAGAATATTCATTTTCACCACTTGGACCCTCCCCGCCAACATTAAGTGCAGTGTATCCCACCTCTTAAGATCCTCCCTGGCCTCCTACAAACCTCCCCAACAGGCCCATAATCCTTCCCATACTCTCCAACGGATCCGAAACATACAGCAAGAGGTCATCGGCAAAGAGCGACACCCGATGCTCCCTCTGTCCCCTCATTATCCCCTGCCATTCTGCCGACCCCCTGAGAGCCATTGCCAATGGCTCTATGGCCAGCGCAAACAGCAGCGGCGACAGCGGGCACCCCTGCCTCGTACCCCTGTGTAAGTCAAAGCTTCGCGAGCTCATATCATTCATCCTCACCCTCGCTCTTGGCGCCACATACAGCAACCGCACCCATGCCACTAATCTCGGCCCAAACCCAAACCTTCCCAAAACTTCGAACAAGTACCGCCACTCCACCCGGTCAAATGCTTTCTCCGCGTCCATGGACACCGGCACCTCCGGTACCAGAGCTCTCGACGGATTCATCACCACATTCAACAGCCGTCTTATATTACTCGCGAGCTGCCTGCCCTTCACGAAGCCTGTTTGATCTTCTGCAACCACCCACGGGACACAATCCTCCATCCTCCCCGCCAACAACTTAGCCAATACTTTCACATCCGTGTTCAATAGTGATATGGGTCTATACGACCCACATTCCACCGGATCCTTCCCTTTTCTGGGGATTAGTGTGATTACTGCCTCCTTCATCGTCTCCGGCAACTCCCCCTTCTCCGGTGCTTCATTAAACACCCCCAACAGATGTGGTGCCAGGTCCGCCGCAAATTCCTAATAAAATTCTGCCGGGTATCCATCCGGCCCAGGGGCCTTCCCCGACTTCATACCCCTGATATTATCCAGCACCTCCCTCAGCCCCAGGGGCTCCTCCAACACCTGCCTCTTTGCTTCCTCCACCTGGGGAAATTCCAGCTCGTCCAGAAACCGCCCCATGTCCCCCTCCTCTCCTCCTGCGTCTGCCTCCTAACGTCCCTGGTAATAGTCTCTAAATGCCTCGTTTATCTTCCCTGGCTCTGACCCCACATCCCCAGCCCCAGTCCGGATCTTCAATATTTCCCTGGACGCAGCCTGCCTCCGCAGCTGGTGCGCCAGCATGCGGCTCGCCTTCTCCCCATACTCGTACTGCACCCCTCTCGCCCTACGCAGTTGCCCTACCGCCCTCCCCATTGTCAGCCTGTCAAATTGCCCCTGCAACTTTTTCTTCCTTGCCAATCCCTGCACGGTGTCCACCTCCACTATATCGCTCACTAAACGGTCATGTTCCGCCCTCCTTTCCTTATTCGCACAAACCGTAAATGAGATAATTTCTCCCCGGACCACTGCCTTCATGCTTCCCAAATAATTCTGATTGAACTCCACATAATCCCTAATCGCCAACCGCACCTTATCACAAAAACCTCGATCCGCCAACAACCCCGAGTCAAACCTCCACCCCGGCCTCTGCTCTCGTCCCGTACTGAACCGAATATCCAGCCAGTGGGGTGCATGGTCCGAGATAACTATCCCCGCATACTCTGCCCCCTCCACCCCAACCAAAATCTCCCGACTCACTACAAAGTAATCAATCCTCGAATACACCTTATAGACGTGTGAAAAGAAGGAATACTCCCTTCCCCCTGGGTTCTGAAAGTGCCTTGGATCCACCATACCCATCCTCTCCATAAACCCCCCCCAGCTCCCTTGCCATTCGTACCCTGCCCATCGACCTGGGGCTCGATCTATCCACCCTTGGTTCCAGGACACAGTTAAAATCTCCTCCCATGATCAACTGGTACGTGGCCAAATCCGGGATTGCTGCCAGCAACCCCCTCATAAAACCCACATCTTCCCAATTTGGGGCATACACATTTACCAACACTACCGGTGCCCCTTCCAATACCCCACTCACAAATCACATATCTCCCACCTGGACCCTCACCTCCTTCGCACTCACAAATCCCATTTTTTTGCTCATTAAAATCGCCACACCCCTCGATTTCAAATCAAACCCAGAGTGAAAAACCTGTCCGACCCACCCCTTCCTCAGCCTAACCTGGTCCTTCACACGGAGGTGTGCCTCCTGCAGAAAGACCACCCCAGTTTTCAAGCTCCTGAGGTGCGCGAACACCCGCGACCTTTTAACCGGCCCATTCAGTCCCCGGCCTCCAATCCCCTCTACCATCCGTCATCTTCCCCACTTAACTCCTGCCCCTTTAATTCCACTCTGTACCTAGCCCATCCCAGATGGCCCCTTTCTTCACCCATGACCATGTCATCTCTCAGCCCCTGCTGCGTCGCAGAAACCCCCTCCCCCCCCCCCCCCGCTTTTCCCCTTCCCCTTCTTCTCCCCCCACTTCCCCTTTCCCCCCTCCCCCCGGCCACCCCTCTTGGCCTTCTCCCCCACGACCTCACTTCCGTTCAACAGCATAACCTGCTAGCGCAGCTGCCCCTGCCAAAAGGCACATCCTAATGACCCCCCCCCCCCCTCCCCACTCCTCAGCTCAAAGAAGACGGCCTCCTGCTGGCCTTACCCTCCCCCACCCAAACAAGGACTTCTCCTGAACTCCAGGTAGCCTTCTCCAAAAGCAAGCAAACAGATGTTAAACACAAACAGTCTCATAAAACAGGAGGGGGGTGGGAACATCCATCCCCACATAAACTCTTCACCCCTACAACTCCTTACAATCTCAACATGGAACAGAACCCCCCCCACAAAGAAAGGCGAAAATCCCACAATCCCTACACCCAGTTCAAACATGCTCCTGACCGTTACATAGAACATAGAGTGCAGAAGGAGGCCATTCGGCCCATCGAGTCTGCACCGACCCAATTAAGCCCTCACTTCCACCCTATCCCCGAAACCTAATGACCCCTCCTAACCGTTTTGGTCACTAAGGGCAATTTATCATGGCCAATCCACCTAACCTGCAAGTCTTTGGACTGTGGGAGGAAACCGGAGCATCCGGAGGAAACCCACGCACACACGGGGAGAACGTGCAGACTCCACACAGACAGTGACCCAAGCCGGGAATCGAACCAGGGACGCTGGCGCTGTGAAGCCACAGTGCTAACCACTATAGAACATAGAACATAGAACATAGAACAATACAGCGCAGTACAGGCCCTTCGGCCCACGATGTTGCACCGAAACAAAAGCCATCTAACCTACACTATGCCATTATCATCCATATGTTTATCCAATAAACTTTTAAATGCCCTCAATGTTGGCGAGTTCACTACTGTAGCAGGTAGGGCATTCCACGGCCTCACTACTCTTTGCGTAAAGAACCTACCTCTGACCTCTGTCCTATATCTATTACCCCTCAGTTTAAAGTTATGTCCCCTCGTGCCAGCCATATCCATCCGCGGGTATGCTACCATGCTGCCCATAGTGCCAGCATCCCGGTTCCCAAGCATTGTCCACTCAGTTCTCCCCCAGTTTATGCTCCTTAATGAAGTCTTCGGCCGTTTCTGGGGTCTCAAAATAATACTCCCGGCCTCCGAACGTCACCCATAATTTCGCCGGTAGAGCACCCCAAACCTGATCTGCCGCCGGTACAGCACCGCCTTGGCCTTGTTGAAACCTGCCCACCATTTTGCCGACTCGGCTCCGATGTCCTGATAAATCCGGAAGTTATTTCCCTCCCAGTCGCAGCTACGCTTCTCCCTGGCCCACCGTAGAAGTTTCTCTTTCTCCACAAATTTATGGAGTCTCACGATCACAGCCTGTGGTGGGTCCCCAGCTCTAGGCTTTTGCCTCGGAGACCTATGCGCTCGGTCCACTTCAGGGGCCTTATCTAGCACCCCTTCTGCCACCAGTCCTGCCAGCATCCTCGAGACGTACCTCGTGGCACTCACACCTTCCACTCCTTCAGGCAGGCCCACTATTCACAGGTTCTGCCTTCTCGAGGCATTCTCCTGCTGCTCCACCTTTGCCCTCAATGTTTTACAGAGGTCTCCTAGGAGCCCCATCTCCGCCTCCAGAGCCACCACACGATCGCTGTGGTCCAAGATCACTCCTTCAATCTCCTGAATCTGTGACCCCTGCACCTCCAAACATCTCTCCATCCGCTCCAAAGTACTCTTCAGGGGTGCCACAGCTTCTGCAATGGCCTTTGCATGATCCTCGTGCATTTCTTTCCTCTGTTTGTGGAATTCCTCCTTGATAAAAGTCATCAGTTCCTGTATCTGGGGCCTTACAGCTTGCCCCTTCCCAGCCTGCATGCTGGAAGAGACTGTCTGTGAAGCACAAGACTGTTGCAACATTCCAGCCAAACCTCTCACTGTTTTCTGCCGGGTCCGGTGATCAGAAGACATCCCATTCCAGGGGTAAACTACTCCTCTAACATTCACCTACGCCTTTTCATCAAAATTCCACCCGGATCTGGGTAAAAAGAGCCCTTTTCTGTGACTTTGAACAGGAACAGCCCTTTATGTGACCAATCACTCCATGGTCACAAGCGGAAGTCCAGGCAGCAGTGCTAACCACTGTGCCGCCCCCTCACGATTAAGATAGTGAAATGTGACATTTGAAGATGCATTCACTGACTTTGACCACATGGTTAGTGGTTTGAACCTTTCTAACATTTCCTGGGTAACTATACTGCTAAGTGAGTTGGAACTATCCACGATGTGCATTCGACGTTCATTTAGAGTCTCGGAGGGTTCTGAGCACAGGAGAATTTCCCAGAGGAAGTTTAAACTTTTCGGGCCGTTCCCGCGGTCATCTTGCGTTTGGGATTTCCCAGGGGCCCTCCGCGCACCTTCTGGATTACCCGAGGGGTACGACCATCTGGAGACAAGAGGATCTGGGGCAAAGAGTGCAAACAGCCATGCAGGTCAATTCTGGGAATATAGCCTCGAGGATCTGGGTACAGTGCAGAGAGCGATCCAATGACCTCTCACACACGCGTGTTCAAAGTCACTGAATGCATCTTCAAATGTCGCAATTCGTTATCTTCACACCCTACCCACGAGCTTTACACCCTGCCCAATTCACCCCCCCCCTTTTCGCACCATCAATCACAGCTCCTCACAACTGTCGGTCATGTTCTCAACCACGCCCTCACACAGTGAACACTGTTGCTCGCATCCTCCAGCCTGTAAACGCTGCGGCACACATCCCCACAAACACAGTCCCACCCACTGAGACTGTGAGGAGTGGTGAGAAAGCCTTTCAGAGTCACACCCGGGACATATCAGGAGTGAGCGACAATGACAAGTATTGTGTTAAAACAACAATTTTATTGAACAGTGGATAACGACCACAATAATAATGCAACAATAATTGAACATGAATAAAAAAAGTAAAAAGTAAAAGGGAAGAAAGATAATTTTATTGAAAGGAGAACACAATTTGTATATATCTGAAGAATAGACAGACAGACAGGTTCTTGCTTAAACACAAACAATATCCCCAATTTGGGCCGTTCCACCAAACATTACCAAGTCGCGGAGTAACCCCAACAGGTGGGCACTGCGGTCAGTCACTCCATTCCTGGCCCTTCCTCCATTTTCCAGTGGGTGACTATTCCACTATGGTTCCAGCACCAGAATCCCTTTTAAGGCAAAGTTCTGGCTGTATTCCAAGCCTGGTACACCCTTTCCCAAAACAAGTCTCAGCTCTTATCAGTTCTTATCGCAGGGACTGCAAGGCCAGGCAATATCTAAGTTGTTTCCGTAGCTCTTGTTGGGGGTCTTCACATTTACCGTGCGAAGCATGTAATTAAAAAGGCAAATGGAATGTTAGCGCTTATTGCAAAAAGACCGGAGTTATAAAAGTAGAGAAGTGTTGTTGCAATTGTATAGAGTGTTGGTGAGGCCACATCTGGAGTATTGTGTCCAGTTGTGGTCTCCTTATTTGAGAAAGGAAGGTTGGGGGGGGGGGGGGGGGGGGGCTTTGGAAGCAGTTCAGAGGAGGTTCACCATATTGATTCCCAGGATGAAGGGGTTGAGGAGAGATTTAACAGTTTGGGCTTATACTTGCTGGAGTTTAGAAGGATGAGAGGGGATCGGATTGAGGTATATAAATTACGAAAAGAGATTGATGAAGTAAAAGTAGACCAAATAACATTAAGATCACTGCAGCATTCATGTTAGCATTTACGTAAGCTGTCACTTTGCCCTGGCATATCATCGGATAAGTATTTCCTTGCAATTGCTGGGATCCACGCACTTCCAGTAAAGTTGATGCAGTGGAGAAATCAGCTGGAAATGAGTAACAGTGAGGACATTAGAAATGTGAACAAATACAATTCCATTGCGACGAATTATTGTAAACACCAGGAAGTCTGTTTCAGCATTGATGCTGCTCAAGTTCCTGATCTAGAAACATCACCACAATGTGATTTTTGAAGCAATCGGAGAATATCATCAGACTGACAGGGGAATTGACATTTTTCCTGGCTTACCCACAAGGCCAAATTTTTAAAAATTCATTTACGGGATGTGGGCCAGCATTTATTGGCCATCCCTAGTTGCTCTTCAGAAGGTGGTGGTGAGCTGCCTTCTTGATCCACTGCAGCCTCGGATGTGTAGGTACACCCACTGTGCTGTTAGGGAGGGAGTTCCAGGATTTTGACCCAGCGACAGTGAAGGAACGGCGATATATTCCCGAGTCAGGGTGGTGAGTGACTAGGAGGGGAGCCTCCAGGTGGTGGGGTTCCCAGGTATCAGCTGTCCTTGTCCTTCTAGATGGTAGGGGTCATGGGTTTGGAAGGTGTTGCCTAAGGATCCTTGGTGAGTTACTGTACTGCATCTTGTAGATCAGGCATTTTCAAAGTCGGGGTCGCGGGTGGGTCGTAGGCGGGTGTCGGGAGGGTCACGGAGCCGTCCGTCGTGGCGTTCCCGATTGCGCAAATTCGCGTGCAACAGCCGGCTTTTAACAGTGCCGGCTGCGAGCGGCCTTCAAAATGACAGCCGCGACCACATAAAAAAATGCAGGCACACTGCGCATGCGTGGCCGCTCATTAGTGCGCATACGCAGAACCGCGTGGTTCCGTGTGCTCCAATAAGGAAAACTGGTCAGCTCGCATTTAAAGGATCGATTTCACCTCAAAATGTGAAGGTACTTTTTTTCTAATTCTGTTATGAATTTCTTTTCTATTTGAGGGGCGACATTCTCCGACCCCCCGCCAGGTTGGAGAATCGCCGGGGGCTGCCGTGAATCCCGCCCCCGCCGGTTGCCGAAGTCTCCGCCACCGGATATTCGGCTGGGGGCGGGAATCGCGCCGCGCCGGTTGGCGGGCCCCCCCGCTGGATTCTCCGGCCCGGATGGGCCGAAGTCCCGCCGATAAATTGCCTGTCCCGCCGGCGTGGATGAAACCACCTTTTGAACGGCGGGACAAGGTGGCGTGGGCGGGCTCCGGGGTCCTGGGGGGGGCGCGGGGCGATCTGGCCCCGGGGGGGCACTGTGCCGTGGGGGCACTCTTTCCATTCCGCCTCCGCCACGGTCTCCACCATGGCGGAGGCGGAAGAGACTCCCTCCACTGCGCATGCGTGGGAAACTGTCAGTGGCCGCTGATGCTCCCGCGCATGCGCCGCCCGGGGATGTCATTTCCGCGCCAGCTGGCGGGGCAACAAAGGCCGCTTCCGCCAGCTGGCGGGGCGGAAATTCCTCCGGCGCCGGCCTAGCCCCTCAATGTTGGGGCTCGGCCCCCAAAGATGCGGAGCATTCCGCACCTTTGGGGCGGTGCGATGTCCGTCTGTTTGGCACCGTTTTGGGCGCCATTTGGCGGACATCGCGCCGTTTTGGGAGAATTTCGCCTCTGATCCCAAACCCGACAGAGCTACCAGCATCTAAGTAGCCAAATTCTGTGTTACACTGAATTACATTGAATATACCACCACATTCGGCCAACCAGCCCACGTCCACATTTTTGCTTCATTCGGAACACAATTGAGCATAAGGCTCTATTCATACAGGAGAGAAAACAAGTGGAGAAACAAAAGAACATTCTGGCCAGCCAACCGGCCCACTCCTCGAAATTGAATGAAATGCAAATTGATACAGGAGCAAATAGGGCAGCACGGTAGCATTGTGGATAGCACAATTGCTTCACAGCCCCAGGGTCCCAGGTTTGATTCCCGGCTTGGGTCCATGTCTGTGCGGAGTCTGCACGTCCTCCCCGTGTGTGCGTGGGTTTCCTCCGGGTGCTCCGGTTTCCTCCCACAGTCCAAAGATGTGCAAGTTAGGTGGATTGGCCATGATAAATTGCCCTTAGTGTCCAAAATTGCCCTTAGCGTTGGGTGGGGTTGCTGGGTCGTGGGGATAGGGTGGAGGTGTTGACCTTGTGTCGGGTGCTCTTTCCAAGAGCCGGTGCAGACTCGATGGGCCGAATGGCCTCCTTCTGCACTGTAAATTCTATGATAATCTATGAAATACTTTATCCCTAATATCTTTCAAAATATGAAGCATCTACTGGTCTGGCCAGATGGACAGAACAGCAGCAAATGGAATATAACCCAAGCAAGTGTGAGGTGATGCATTTGGGGACGTCAAACAGGGCAAAGAATTACACAATAAATGGGAGGATACTGAGAAGTGCAGAGGAAGGGGGGACCTTGGAGTGAATGTCCACAGATCTCTAAAGGGAGCAGGGCAGGTTGCTAAGGTGGTTAAGAAGACATTTGGGTGCAGCACGGTGACGCAGTGGGTTAGCCCTGCTGCCTCACGGCGCCGAGGTCCCAGGTTCGATCCCGGATCTGGGTCACTGTCCGTGTGGAGTTTGCACATTCTCCCCGTGTCTGCGTGGGTTTCACCCCCACAACCCAAAAATGTGCAGGTTAGGTGCATTGACCACGCTAAATTGCCCCTTAATTGGAGAAAATGAATTGGGGACCCGCTAAATTTTAAAAGAAGACATTTGGAACCCTTACATTTATTCGGCAAGGTAGGTTTGCGCAATGAGAGAAGCATAAGATTTTTAAAAAATGCAAAGTAGTCTTCCTGCTTGAAGGGAGGCTGAGAGCAGGTCACGGCCCCAGAACGTCAACGTCACCTGCTTTGGGCACGATTGCGATTCCTCCATTGTGTCAGCAGCAAACAAGGTAAGAGAAAATGGTGGGTCGCGAAAGTCGGCCGGCGTGGGTCACGAAGGTCGGCCAGCGTGGGTGGCGAAGGTCGGCCGGCATGGGTGGCGAAGGTCGGCCGGCATGGGTCGCGAAGGTCGGCCGGGGTGGGTGGCGAAGGTCGGCTGCCGCAGGTCCCGAAGGTTGGCCGGTTGGTAAAAATTAGTTCCCAGAAAAAAAGTTTGAAAAACCCTGTTGTAGACGGTACACACGGCGGTGGCGGGGGGAGTGAATGTTTGTGGATGGGGGAGCCAATCAAGCGGGGCTGCTTTGTCCCCGGATGGTGTTGAGCTTCTTGAGTGTTGGAGCTGCACTCATCCAGGCAAGTGGGGAGTATCCCATCACTCCTGACTTGTGCCTCGTAGATTGTGGACAGGCTTTGGGGAGTCAGGAGGTGAGTTCTCACCACAGGACTCCCAGCCTCTGACCTGCTCTTGTAGCCACAGTATTTATTTGGTGGATCCAGTTCAGTTCCTGGTCAATGGTAACCCGCAGGGTGTTGATAGTGGGAGATTCAGTGATGGTAATACTATTGAATATCAAGGGGTGATGGTTAGATGCCTCCTGTTGGTGATGTGATTGATTGGTAATGTCTTTCCTTCCTTAATCCAATCATCTTTTCACTCACGCGGTATGAATCTTTGGAATTCTCTGTCCCTGAGAAGGCTGTGGAGACTCACTCATTGAGGATGTACAAGACTGAGATCGATAGATTTCTGCATATTATAAACATCGAGGGACAAGGGGATAGAGCAGGAAATTGGTGTTGACGTATAAGAGCCATTGCCTGGCATTAGTGTGGCACAAATATTGAATGTGACCCCTGTGCGACAGTATTGTAATTGTTTTTTGTAATTGGACTTCCCAAGCGGCACCTTTTCTGGGAATTTTGGAGGATAAGGGGCGAAATTCTCCCGAAACGGCGCGATGTCCGCCGACTGGCGCCCAAAACGGCGCCAATCAGACGGGCATCGCGCCGCCCCAAAGGTGCGGAATGCTCCGCATCTTTGGGGGCCGAGCCCCAACATTGAGGGGCTAGGCCGGCGCCGGATGAATTTCCGCCCCGCCAGCTGGCGGAAACGGCCTTTGTTGCCCCGCCAGTTGGCGCGGAAATTGACATCGCCGGGCGGCGCATGCGCGGGAGCGTCAGAGGCTGCTGACAGTTTCCCACGCATGCGCAGTGGAGGGAGTCTCTTCCGCCTCCACCATGGTGGAGACCGTGGCGGAGGCGGAAGGGAAAGAGTGCCCCCCACGGCACAGGCCCGCCCGCGGATCGGTGGGCCCCGATCGCGGGCCAGGCCACCGTGGGGGCACCCCCCAGGGCCAGATCGCCCCGCGCCCCACCCAGGACCCCGGAGCCCGCCCATGCCGCCTTGTCCCGCCGTTCAAAAGGTGGTTTAATCCACGGCGGCGGGACAGGCAATTTATCGGCGGGACTTCGGCCCATCCGGGCCGGAGAATCCAGCGGGGGGGGCCCGCCAACCGGCGCGGCCCGATTCCCGCCCCCGCCGAATATCCAGTGCCGGAGACTTCGGCAACCGGCGGGGGCGGGATTCACACCGGCCCCCGGCGATTCTCCGACCCGGCGGGGGGTCGGAGAATGACGTCCCAGGAGTAGGAGCAGCTCAGCCCTTGGAACCAGCTCCAGTGAGATCCTGGCTGCTATACTTTAACGCCAATTTCCTCCACTATCCCTGTAGGAAAAGAACAAAGAGGAACAAAGAACAATACAGCACAGGAACAGGCCCTTCGGCCCTCCAAGCCTGTACCCATCATGATGCCAACCTTGGCCAAAACCCTCAGCACTTCCTTGTGCCGTATCCCTCTATACCCATCCTATCCATGTGTTTGTCAAGGTGCCTTTTGAACGCCGTTAATGTATCTGCTTCCACAACCTCCCCTGGCAACGCGTTCCAGGCACTCACCACCCTCTGTGTAAAAAACCTGCCTCGCACATCCCCTCTAAACTTTACCCCAAGGACCTTAAACCTATGCCCCCTGGTGACTGACCCCTCCACCCTGGGAAAGAGTGCCTGCCCATCCACTCTATCCATGCCCCTCATAATCTTGTAGACCTCTATCAGGTCACCCCTCAACCTCCATCTTTGTAATGAAAACAGTCCGAGTCTATTCGGCCTCTCCGCATAACTAACATCCTCCATTCCAGGCAACATCCTGGTAAACCCCCTCTGCACCCTCTCCAAAGCCTCCACATCCTTCTGGCAGTGTGGCGACCAGAATTGTGCACAATATCCCTTCATGATTTAATGTGCAGAAATCTGTGGATCTCAGTCAGGTTGGTGCAAGATCAATTGTCAAATTTAAATTAGAGATTGATGCAATGTTGTTAACTATAGGCACTAAGGACAAAGCCTATGGGGTTAGGTCGCAGATCACAATGACCTTATCAAACCCCAGACAGTCTCAAGCGACTAAATAGTCTTGTCCTGTTCCTGTCTTTCCATATTCCACATGATTTAGCCAGAAAGAGGTTACGATAAGGAGGAAAAGAAAGCAAAGAAAAGGAAAGACCTACAAAAATCCAAGAGAGTCAAAAAGCGAGTTGGAGACAAGCCCAGAGATAAAGGGGATGTCAGTTTAAATTGCGTGAGGTGCAAACAGAAATAGAGAATCAGAAAGATTCAGTGAGTGTGAAACAAGTAGAGGGACACTAAGAGAAAGTGAAAATGGTTTGGTCTGTGAGCAAGAGTAAGGGAGATCTAGGGCAGCATGGTGGCCCTGTGGTTAGCACGGCTGCCTCACGGCGCCGAGGTCCCAGGTTCGATCCTGGCTCTGGGTCACTGTCCGTGTGGAGTTTGCACATTCTCCCCGTGTCTGCGTGGGTCTCACCCCCACAACCCAAAGATGTGCAGGCTAGGTGAATTGGCCACGCTAAATTGCCCCTTAATTGGAGAAAATGAATTGGGGACTCTAAATTTTTTTTAAAAGAAGACATTTGGAACCCTTCCATTTATTCGGCAAGGTAGGTTTGCGCAATGAGAGAAGCATAAGATTTTGTAAATGCTGTAGACTTTTAGGATTCACTTTCATTGAATTCAACAGAAATTATCTTCAACAGCAGATGCAATAGCCACTTTACACCTGGGAGCAATGTGTGAAAGTTCACTGAGGTGAACCGAAAGTAGAAATTTGAATTGTGCCAACAGTTAATGTTAACCCAACCCAGTGAGCAGGAAGCAGCCTCCAATTTCATAATATACAGCTCTGCCCTCCGGTGGAAAATCCTTTCAAAATATTCTGAATCTGTAATGATAGAAGGCTGAGTAATGTTTTGTTTGATTTGAAGAAGGGTTTCCATTCAAAGTGTCTTTTTGTTTTGACACTGGGGACTAAGGTTAATGTTAAACACTCCACCCTGTCCAGAAGGTATGTCAGAGGGATTAAAATCAACCAACTCCATGAACTAGCCCAAGCTTACTAACCAGTACTGAGAGTTCACTAACCAGTCTGAATACACTAACCAGCCAAAGTTCACTAACCAGTGTGAATCCACTAACAAGTCACTAACCAGCCCAACCAACCAGCCTGAGTCCACGAACCAGCCTAGGTTTTTAACCACATTGTTCATCAACCAGTCTGAGACTTTTAACCAGCCAGAATCCACTAACCAGTCCCTGTTCACTAACCAGTCTGAGACATTTAACCAGCCTGATTCCATTAACCAGTCCGTGTTCACTATCCAGTCTGAGACTTTTAACCAGCCAGAATCCACTAACCAGTCCGTGTTCACCAACCAGCCTGAGATATTTAACCAGTCTGAATCCACTAACCAGTCCGTGTTCACCAACCAGTCTGAGACTTTTAACCAGCCTGAGATTTTTAACCAGTCTGAGATTTTTAACCAGTCTGAATCCACTAACCAGTCCGTGTTCACCACCCAGCCTGAGATTTTTAACCAGTCTGAATCCACTAACCAGTCCGTGTTCACCAACCTACTGAGACTTTTAACCAGTCTGAGATTTTTAACCAGTCGGAATCCACTAACCAGTCCGTGTTCACTAACCAGTCTGAGACTTTTAACCAGCCTGAACCACTAACCAGTCCATGTTCACCTACCAGTCTGAGACTTTTAACCAGTTGGAATCCACTAACCAGTCCGTGTTCACTAACCAGTCTGAGACTTTTAACCAGTCTGAGACTTTTAAACAGCCTCAATCCACTAACCAGTACGTGTTCACTAACTAGTCTGATACTTTTAACCAGCATGAATCCATTAACCAACCCATGTTCACCAACCAGTCTGAGACTTTTAACCAGCCTGAATCCACTAACCAACCCGTGTTCACTAACCAGTCTGATACTTTTAACCAGCATGAATCCATTAACCAGTCCGTGTTCACCAACCAGTCTGAGACTTTTAACCAGCCTGAATCCACTAACCAACCCGTGTTCACCAACCAGTCTGAGACTTTTAACCAGCCTGAATCCACTAACCAAAACGTGTTCACCAACCAGTCTGAGACTTTTAACCAGTCTGAATCCACTAACCAGTCCGTGTTCACCAACCAGTCTGAGACTTTTAACCAGCCTGAATCCACTAACCAGTCCGTGTTGACTAACCAGTCTGAGACTTTTAACCAGTCTTAATCCACTAACCAGTCTGTGTTCACTAACCAGTCAGAGACTTTTAACCAGCCTGAATCCACTAACCAGTCCGTGTTCACTAACCAGTCTAAGACTTTTAACCAGTCTGAATCCATTAACCAGTCCGTGTTCACCAACCATTCTGAGACTTTTAACCAGCCTGAATCCACTAACCAAGCCGTGTTCACTAACCAGTCTGAGACTTTTAACCAGCCTGAATCCACTAACCAGTCCATGTTCACCAACCAGTCTGAGACTTTTAACCAGCCTGAATCCACTAACCAACCCGTGTTCACCAACCAGTCTGAGACTTTTAACCAGCCTGAATCCACTAACCAGTCCATGTTCACTAACCAGTCTGAGACTTTTAACCAGTCTGAATCCATTAACCAGTCCGTGTTCACCAACCAGTCTGAGACTTTTAACCAGCCTGAATCCACTAACCAAGCCATGTTCACTAACCAGTCTGAGACTTTTAACCAGCCTGAATCCACTAACCAGTCCATGTTCACCAACCAGTCTGAGACTTTTAACCAGCCTGAATCCACTAACCAGTCCATGTTCACCAACCAGTCTGAGACTTTTAACCAGCCTGATTCCACTAACCAGTCCATGTTCACCAACCAGTCTGAGACTTTTAACCAGCCTGAGATTTTTAACCAGTCTGAGATTTTTAACCAGTCTGAATCCACTAACCAGTCCGTGTTCACCACCCAGCCTGAGATTTTTAACCAGTCTGAATCCACTAACCAGTCCGTGTTCACCAACCTACTGAGACTTTTAACCAGTCTGAGATTTTTAACCAGTCGGAATCCACTAACCAGTCCGTGTTCACTAACCAGTCTGAGACTTTTAACCAGCCTGAACCACTAACCAGTCCATGTTCACCTACCAGTCTGAGACTTTTAACCAGTCGGAATCCACTAACCAGTCCGTGTTCACTAACCAGTCTGAGACTTTTAACCAGTCTGAGACTTTTAAACAGCCTCAATCCACTAACCAGTACGTGTTCACTAACTAGTCTGATACTTTTAACCAGCATGAATCCATTAACCAACCCGTGTTCACCAACCAGTCTGAGACTTTTAACCAGCCTGAATCCACTAACCAACCCGTGTTCACTAACCAGTCTGATACTTTTAACCAGCATGAATCCATTAACCAGTCCGTGTTCACCAACCAGTCTGAGACTTTTAACCAGCCTGAATCCACTAACCAACCCGTGTTCACCAACCAGTCTGAGACTTTTAACCAGCCTGAATCCACTAACCAAAACGTGTTCACCAACCAGTCTGAGACTTTTAACCAGTCTGAATCCACTAACCAGTCCGTGTTCACCAACCAGTCTGAGACTTTTAACCAGCCTGAATCCACTAACCAGTCCGTGTTGACTAACCAGTCTGAGACTTTTAACCAGTCTTAATCCACTAACCAGTCTGTGTTCACTAACCAGTCAGAGACTTTTAACCAGCCTGAATCCACTAACCAGTCCGTGTTCACTAACCAGTCTAAGACTTTTAACCAGTCTGAATCCATTAACCAGTCCGTGTTCACCAACCATTCTGAGACTTTTAACCAGCCTGAATCCACTAACCAAGCCGTGTTCACTAACCAGTCTGAGACTTTTAACCAGCCTGAATCCACTAACCAGTCCATGTTCACCAACCAGTCTGAGACTTTTAACCAGCCTGAATCCACTAACCAACCCGTGTTCACCAACCAGTCTGAGACTTTTAACCAGCCTGAATCCACTAACCAGTCCATGTTCACTAACCAGTCTGAGACTTTTAACCAGTCTGAATCCATTAACCAGTCCGTGTTCACCAACCAGTCTGAGACTTTTAACCAGCCTGAATCCACTAACCAAGCCATGTTCACTAACCAGTCTGAGACTTTTAACCAGCCTGAATCCACTAACCAGTCCATGTTCACCAACCAGTCTGAGACTTTTAACTAGCCTGAATCCACTAACCAGTCCATGTTCACCAACCAGTCTGAGACTTTTAACCAGCCTGATTCCACTAACCAGTCCATGTTCACCAACCAGCCTGAGATTTTTAACCAGTCTGAATCCACTAACCAGTCTGTGTTCACCAACCAGCCTGAGATTTTTAACCAGTCTGAGATTTTTAACCAGTCTGAATCCACTAACCAGTCCGTGTTCACCAATCAGCCTGAGATTTTTAACCAGTCTGAATCCACTAACCAGTCTGTGTTCACCAACCAGTCTGAGACTTTTAACCAGTCTGAGACTTTTAACCAGCCTGAATCCACTAACCAACCCATGTTCACCAACCAGTCTGAGACTTTTAACCAGCCTGAATCCACTAACCAAAATGTGTCACCAACCAGTCTGAGACTTTTAACCAGTCTGAATCCACTAACCAGTCCGTGTTCACCAACCAGTCTGAGACTTTTAACCAGCCTGAATCCACTAACCAGTCCATGTTCACCAACCAGTCTGAGACTTTTAACCAGCCTGAACCCACTAACCAGTCCTTGTCTGCACCACTCCCACCTGACCGCATTTTAATCACTGCAATCTCTAATACCAGCCGTGCCTCCCTGTAACCTGAGGTGCTACAATTCCAAGTTACAATTGTTGGACAGTGCTGTGTGTGGTTGTATGCATTAGGGGTCATGTGGGACTGTGAAGCCGTGATGCCATTGGCTGACAGATCCCGGGTCCTGGTTGGCTGTTGACCTCTAGCTCCGCCCTGAAGGCGGAGTATAAGAACCAGGAATTCTCCCCGCAGCTCCAGTCTGTTGCTGAACTGCGGGGAACAAGTCACGCTTAATAAAGCCTCATCGACTTCATCTCTATTCGTCTCTCTCGTAAGTCATTGTGCGCTACAATTTATTAAGCGTGACTTAAAGGACTATGGAGCTCAGGATCATCCCAGAATGCCTGAGGATCAGCCCCCACGCAGTGAACTCAGCAGCAATTTTTAAACACTGGCAGACTTGTTTCGAAGGCTACCTCCGAACGGCCCCCGGCCGGATCACAGAAGACCAGAAACTGCAGGTCCTGCACTCGAGGGTAAGCCCGGAAATTTACCCTCTCATAGAAGACGCAGAGGATTTCCAGACGGCGTTCACAGCACTAAAGAGCATCTACGTTCGCCCAGTGAATCAGGTCTACGCACGCTACCAACTCGCAATGAGACGGCAAAGTCCCGGAGAATCGATAGACGAATTCTACGCCGCGCTGCTAATCTTGGGACGGGGCTGCGGCTGCCCGCCGGTAAACACGGCTGAACACACGGACATGTTAATTCGCGATGCGTTTGTGGCAGGTATGAACTCGCCCCAAATCCGCCAAAGACTGTTAGAAAAAGAGTCGCTAGGACTCTCAGAGGCACGGGCCCTTGCAGCTTCCCTAGATGCGGCCGCGCAAAACGCCCGCGCGGACGGCCCCGACCGCGCGGCAGCCCCTTGGGCTCCGTGGACCCCCGTCGCGACAAACCCCCCCCCCCTCCCACAGGCTTGCGCGGTCCAGACACCAGGTCATCCAGGGGGGGCCCGCTGCTATTTCTGCGGCCAGGCGAAACACCCCCGGCAGCGCTGCCCGGCCCGCGCAGCGATTTGCAAGAGCTGCGGGAAAAAGGGCCATTTCGCGGCTGTGTGCCGGTCCCGGGGGGTCGCCGCTGTCCCCGGAGAAGAGAGAGTCCAGCGCATCCCAAACGCTCCCCAACCCCCCCAGCGCCCCATGTGCGACCCGCAGGCGCCGCCATTTTGGGTCCCGGCCACCACGAGGGGAGGAGGGGCGCCGCCATCTTGTGACCCCCCAGCCATGTGCGATGCATGGGGGCGGCCATTTTGTACACCCCCGCCGCCATCTTGGACGACAACAATGGACCCCAGCATCGACGGCTCCACGGGGTTCGAAGTAGACGCTGAAACACTGCGACCACGTCTGGCCTCGGTGACGCTGGGCCAAGCACGGCCCCGGACGCTCCAGACGACGACAACAACGGTGCTGATCAACGGACACGAGACACCATGCCTGATCGACTCCGGGAGCACAGAAAGCTTCATCCACCCCAACACGGTAAGACGCTGTTTTTTGACCATCCGTCCCAGTACGCAAAAGATTTCCCTAGCGGCAGGATCCCACTCCGTAGAGATCAAAGGGTTCTGCATTGTGACCCTAACGGTGCAAGGGAGGGAGTTTAAAAACTACAGGCTCTACGTCCTTCCCCAACTCTGCGCGCCCACATTACTGGGATTAGACTTCCAGTGCAACCTGCAGAGCCTAACATTTCAATTCGGCGGCCCAATACCCCCACTCACTATCTGCGGCCTCGCAACCCTCAAAGTTGAACCCCCATCCTCGTTTGCAAACCTCACCCCGGATTGCAAACCCGTCGCCACTAGGAGCAGACGGTACAGCGCCCAGGACCGGACATTTATTCGGTCCGAAGTCCAGCGGTTGCTGAAGGAAGGCATAATCCAGGCCAGCAATAGTCCCTGGAGAGCACAGGTGGTAGTAGTAAAGACAGGGGAGAAGCAAAGGATGGTCATAGACTATAGCCAGACCATCAGCAGGTACACACAGCTAGATGCGTACCCTCTCCCCCGCATATCCGACATGGTCAATCGGATTGTCCAATATAAGGTCTTCTCCACCGTGGACCTCAAGTCCGCCTACCATCAGCTCCCCATCCGCCCAAGTGACCGCAAGTACACAGCCTTCGAGGCAGACGGGCGATTATACCACTTCCTAAGGATCCCATTTGGCGTCACAAACGGGGTCTCGGTCTTCCAACGGGAGATGGACCGAATGGTTGATCAACACGGGTTGCAGGCCACGTTCCCGTATCTCGACAACGTGACCATCTGCGGCCACGATCAGCAGGACCACGACACCAACCTCCAAAAATTCCTCCAGACCGCTAAAGCCTTGAACTTCACATACAACGAGGACAAGTGCGTGTTTAGCACAAATCGGCTAGCCATCTTGGGATATGTAGTGCGCAATGGGATAATAGGCCCCGACCCCGAACGCATGCGCCCCCTCATGGAATTTCCCCTCCCCCACTGCTCCAAAGCCCTAAAACGCAGCCTGGGGTTCTTTTCATATTACGCCCAGTGGGTCCCCCAGTACGCAGACAAGGCCCGCCCCCTAATACAGACCACTACCTTCCCCCTGTCGACAGAGGCTCGCCAGGCCTTCAGCCGCATCAAAGCGGATATCGCAAAGGCCACGATGCGCACCATCGACGAGTCCCTCCCCTTCCAGGTCGAGAGCGACGCCTCCGATGTAGCTCTAGCGGCCACCCTTAACCAAGCGGGCAGACCCGTGGCCTTTTTCTCCCGAACCCTCCACGCCTCAGAAATCCGCCACTCCTCAGGGGAAAAGGAAGCCCAAGCCATAGTGGAAGCTGTGCGACATTGGAGGCATTACCTGGCCGGCAGGAGATTCACTCTCCTCACTGACCAACGGTCGGTAGCTTTCATGTTCGATAATGCACAGCGGGGCAAAGTTAAAAATGACAAGATCTTAAGGTGGAGGATCGAGCTCTCCACCTTCAACTACGAGATCTTGTACCGTCCCGGAAAGCTGAGCGAGCCGTCCGATGCCCTATCCCGCGGCACATGTGCTAACGCACAAATAGACCGTCTCCAAACCCTCCACGAGGACCTCTGCCACCCGGGGGTCACTAGGTTCTACCATTTTATAAAGTCCCGCAACCTCCCCTACTCCGTGGAGGAGGTCCGTACAGTCACCAGGAACTGCCACATCTGCGCAGAGTGCAAACCGCACTTTTTCAGGCCGGATAGAGCGCACCTGATCAAGGCTTCCCGTCCCTTTGAACGCCTCAGTCTGGATTTCAAAGTGCCCCTCCCCTCCACCGACCGCAACACATACTTCCTGAACGTGGTGGACGAGTACTCTCGTTTCCCTTTCGCCATCCCCTGCCCCGACATGACAGCGGCCACAGTTATTAAAGCCCTTAGCACCATATTCACACTGTTCGGTTGCCCCGCATATATCCATAGCGACAGGGGGTCCTCCTTCATGAGTGACGAGCTGCGCCAGTTCCTGCTCAGCAAGGGTATAGCCTCGAGCAGGACGACCAGCTACAACCCCCGGGGGAACGGGCAAGTAGAGAGGGAGAACGGCACGGTCTGGAAGACCGTCCTGCTGGCCCTACGGTCCAGGGATCTCCCAGTTTCCCGGTGGCAGGAGGTCCTCCCGGATGCTCTCCACTCCATCCGGTCGCTGCTGTGTACCACCACTAATCAAACGCCCCATGAGCGTCTCCTTGTCTTCCCCAGGAAGTCCTCCTCTGGAACGTCGCTGCCGACCTGGCTGGCGGCCCCAGGACCCATCTTGCTCCGGAAACATGTGCGGGCGCACAAGTCGGACCCGTTGGTCGAAAGGGTTCATCTCCTCCACACGAACCCGCAGTACGCCTACGTGGAGTACCCCGACGGCCGACAGGACACGGTCTCCCTGCGAGACCTGGCGCCCGCCGGCAACACGCACACCCCCCCGACACCAATCACCCCCTCCCTGCCACCGGCGCACCCCGCGACCGCCCCCTTCCCGGGAGGATCGGTTCTCCTCCCAGATCCGACCAGGAGTGAAGCTGAAGCAGAAACCGTAAAGCTCCCGGAGACGACAACGCTGGAACAAGCACCTGCACCACCACCGGGGCCGAGGAGATCGACAAGGAAGACCAGACCGCCCGCTCGACTCGTGGCATCGGTGTAACACAAGAATGTCGTGGACTTTAACGAGAATGTTCTTTTTCTTCTTACGAATATTGTAAATAGTTCACAAACCCGGTACATAGCCCAGTGTAGGGCACTGTAATGACATGCAAAAGTTTTTTTCCCTCCCAGGACCAGCCTTGTAAACCCCTACTACCATGCGAAGCACCACCCCGCCGGGGTTCATTTTTAACAAGGGGTGAATGTGGTAGTATGCATTAGGGGTCATGTGGGACTGTGAAGCCGTGATGCCATTGGCTGACAGATCCCGGGTCCTGGTTGGCTGTTGACCTCTAGCTCCGCCCTGAAGGCGGAGTGTAAGAACCAGGAATTCTCCCCGCAGCTCCAGTCTGTTGCTGAACTGCGGGGAACAAGTCACGCTTAATAAAGCCTCATCGACTTCATCTCTATTCGTCTCTCGTAAGTCTTTGTGCGCTACACTGTGTAATGATGGAGTTGAGTGTGGGAATGAAACACTGAACACTTCAGGCAATTGTACAGTCGGATTATAAATAATCATCCCTGGAAATACCAGTTAGGTAAGGAGTTTGTTTGATGTGTGGATGATATTGTTTTGTAATTAAACAGAAAACTGTCATAGGGAAGTTTGTTTTGAAAATATTTTTATTGGACATTTAAGATTTTATCAAGAAATTGCAAAGCAAAACAAAAGCACCACATGCACGTACAAAAGAAAAAAATCCAAACGACAGCCGTAACGATACCCCCGTTAACGGAAATACAACCCCCCCCCCCCACTACTAACAGCTCACAGTGACCAATTCCTTAAAGTACAATATGAAAGGCCACCATTTATTATAGAACCCGTCAATCGACCCCCTCACAGCGAACTTGACCTTCTCGAGGTATAGAAATTCCATCAAATCCCCAAGCCACGCTGAGGCACTGGGCAGAGTCACCTGCCTCCAACTCAACAGAATCCCCTGCCAAGCAACCAACGTGGCAAATGCCAGGGCATCTGCCCCCGTACCCGTCCTCAACTCTGGTTGTTCCGGCTCCCCAAATATAGCTACCAGGCTCTAAATTTACATTTAGGATTGCCAATGTGGTGCTGAAGAAAGATCCCCCAAAAGCCACTGATTTGGGACAGGACCAGAACACATGCGTGTGGTTGGTGGCCCTTCTCGGACACCGCTCGCACCTATCGTCAACTCCAGCAGAAAACTGATTGGTTCTGGCCTTGGTGAGGTGCGCCCTTCACAACACCTTGAGCTGGACCAAGCTCAACCCCGTGCTGAATGACGTAGTTTCACCCTAAGGAGGGACTCACTCCACACTTCCTCCTCCAAAATGGGTCCCAGCTCCGCCTCCCACCCGGGCCTTTACCTCTCCTACCGAGACCTGCTCTTCTCTCAAGATCCGTCCATATATCCCCGGATGTGCTGCCGTCTTGCGATCCCGCACAGGAGAGAATCCTCCCTAATAAAGTGGATGGTGGCGCTCCCGGGAATGTCAGAAATATCCGCCAAACAAAATCCCATACATGGAAGTCCCCCAACATCTCGGAATCCACAGATCCACTTCTCCAAGCTGGAAAAGCACCCCTCCACAAACAAATCCCTCACCTCTCCGAACCCTTCCACCCCCCTGATTGTGGAATCCAATTTTGCCGGCTCAAACAAATGTACAGAATGGAACCCATCTTAAAATGCTGACGGAGCTGGCACCATATTATTAAAATGGAGGCGACCACCGGGTTCGAAGAATATTTGGCCGGAGCAAGCGGCAGAGACACCGTCACCAGCGCCTCCAGTCTGGACCCTCGGCAAGACCCTGACTCCATCCGTGCCCAGGCAACTTCATGGTCACGCACACCACGCCAACACCTTTTCCGCGTTGGCCGCCCAGTAATAAAACATCAAATTCGCAGACCCTTGTCGAAGGTCTCTCACCTCCCCCCCCCCCACCCCCCACCCCCCCTCCCTCCCTCCTCTCCAGTCACATGGGGAAAATGACAACGGTGGCGCAGTGGTTAGCACTGCAGTCTCCCGGCGCCGAGGTCCCAGGTTCGATCCCGGCCCTGGGTCACTGTCCGTGTGGAGTTTGCACATTCTCCCCGTGTTTGCGTGGGTTTCGCCCCCACAACCCAAAGATGTGCAGGGTGGGTGGATTGGCCACGCTAAATTGCCCCTTAATTGGAAAAAATGAATTGGGTACTCTAAAATTTTTTTTTTTTAAATGTCAGTTGCGTTTCTTTTGTTTTGACTGTTTCCTGCATCCATACAAGTTTATGCTTCATAAATGTTGACTTTGCATTTTTGAAAGTTTAAAAAGGAAAAGGCTTACCTTTATATAGCACCTTTTATGTCCACTGATGTTTCAAAGTCAATGGGGTACTTTTGAAGCTCCGTCACTGTTGTGATGTAGGCACATTTTTAAGAAATAAAAGTGGAATAATACATATTCTGAATTTCAGCTCCAAGGAAATAGGCCATTTATAGGGTGGGTAGGGGAATCTCCTTGTACCTCTGTTTGCTCCCTCAGAATATCTGTTGTATTGTGGAGAAGCTGCTTGTGTTATAATGTTACACAAATGACAAACTGTAGGGGCCTGAAGGACGCCATGAGGATTTTAACAGACAATTTCTACCATTTAAAATGGGCCCTTACCCGTAATTTAACATGTTACGTAGCGTTTGACTGCAATTTAGCTACGGCAGCTTAAGGGTTGGCATAATGGTTAGCACCGCTGCCTCGCAGCATCAACGACCCGGGTTCATTTCTGGCCTTGGGTCGCTGTCTGTGCGGAGTCTGCACGCTCTCCCCGTGTGTGCGTGGGTTTCCTCCGGGTGCTCCGGTTTCCTCCCACAGTCCAAAGATGTGCCGATTAGGTGAACTGCCCATGCTAAATTGCCCTTAGTGTCCAGGGATGTGCAGGTTAGATGGGGTTACGGGGATAGGGTGAGGGAGCAGGTCGAGGTAGGATGCTCTTTCAGAGGGTCGGTGGAGATGGGCCCGATGGCCTCCTTCAGCACTGGAGGGATTATATGGTTCTAAAGAGGGTGATTTGGGGTCATTTGCACCAGCGCAGTTCCTACATTTCTTCCGGGTCGGAGAATCGGCGGGGGTCGGTGTGAATCCCGCCCCCGCCGTCCTCCAAACTCCCCCGCCCCCCCCAAAATTGCCCCGGCGTGAGTCGCGTCGCCCGCCTCGGAACATGGCGGGGACCGGCGTGACTCAATGGGCCCCGGGGACGCCCGAATTCTCCGGCCCGCGATGGGCCGAAGTCCCGCCCGTTCTTTGCCAGTCCCGCCGGCGTAAATTAGAGTAGGTCCCTTACCGGCGGGACCTGGTGGCGCAGGCGGTCTCCGGGGTTAATGGGGGGGCGCGGGGGGATCTGGACCCAGGAGGTGCCCCCACGGTGGCCTGGCCCGCGGTCGGGGTCCACCGATCCGGGCCTGTGCCGTGGGGGCGCTCTATCCCTCCGCACCGGAGGCCGTGGTCCTCCGCCATTCCCGTTGCGGAGGCGAAGCCCTCTGCGCGTGCTCGGGGCTGACGCCAGCACACGCTGGCGCTCCCACGCATGCTCCGACTCGCGCCGGCCGGCGGAGGCCCTTCGGTGCTGGTTGGCATTGCGCCAAGCCTCTTTCCCTCCGGCCGGCGGGGCGCAAACCACGCCTAGCCCCTGAAGGTGCGGAGGATGTTGAGGGGCTAGGCCGGCGGCGGACGAATTTCCGCCCCGCCAGCTGGCGGGAAAGGCCTTTGTTGCCCCGCCAGCTGGCTCGGAAATGACATCTCCGGGCGGCGCATGCGCGGGAGCGTTAGCGGCCACTCACGGCATCCCCACACATGCACTGTGGGGAGAGTCTCTTCCGCCTCCGCCATGGTGGAGACCGTGGCGGAGGCGGAAGAGAAAGAGTGCCCCCACGGCACAGGCCCGCCCGCGGATCGGTGGGCCCCGATCGCGGACCGGGCCACCGTGGGGGCACCCCCTGGGGCCAGATCGCCCTGCCCCCCCCCAGGACCCCGGAGCCCGCCCGCGCCACCTTGTCCCGCCGGTAAGGTAGGTGATTTAATCTACGCCGGCGGGACAGGCATTTTAGCGGCGGGACTTCGGCCCATCCGGGTCGGAGAATCGAGCGGGGGGGCCCGCCAACCGGCGCGGCGCGATTCCCGCCCCCGCCGAATATCCGGTGCCGGAGACTTCGGCAACCGGCGGGGGCGGGATTCACGCCAGCCCCCGGCGATTCTCCAACCCGGCGGGGGGTCGGAGAATTCCGCCCCTGTTCTGAGAACAAACCTCCTGACTCCCCAGAACCTGTCCACCATCGACAAGGCACAAGTGAGGAGTGTGACGGAATACTCCCCTCTTGTCTGGATGTGTGCAGCTCCGACCACACTCAACACCATCCCGGACAAAGCAGCCGGCAAATTGCTATCACATCCACAAACATTCAAATCCCTCCGCCACCAGCGAAAAGTGGCAGCAATGGGTACCGTCTGCACGAGTGACCAGAAACTGAACTGGCCATATTAATACTGTGGCTACAAGACGGGGTCAGAGGCTGGGAATCCTGGTATTACATGCCTCACAGGCACATCCATGGCCACTGGCGTATCTTCCCCAGGATCAAGGACCCTGAAGGCAGAAGCCTCACCCAACGAGAGCTGCCAACCAATCAGAGACTTGGCCATCAGACCTTCTGCTCACCGGGAGGCAGGTTGGAGTGTTCGTACGTCACCCTCCCGCTGAAATCTCTTGCTGAAGGGCACTGGGTGCTCGCACGTCATCCTCCCTCTCGATTAACTGCCCTGCACCCTCCAAACATGCCATGAGAGAGGATATAAAACTCCCCCCATAATTAAACGCTAAACTTGAAGGCCACAGTAATTTTCCTCCCACTGATTAAGGAGCTCCAGGCATCTGCTGGCATTCATCTGCAGAACGAGAGTGTTTCATAGGAGCCAGAGTGTGCTGTACCGCGCCCTACCTAATCCCATCACAGGTCCACCCAATCCTCAAGCAAATGCAGGAAGATTTCTGTTGGCAGAATCCAGACTTTGTTTCGTTTCTTTCCTGATGATATATTCCCTCTCTTCAATACCGCCCCTGTAAAAGGCATCACAGATGGCTCTTCAGGTCAAGCTGAGAACCAGGGGCGGGATTCTCCGACCCCCCGCCGGGTTGGAGAATCGCCGGGGGCTGGCGTGAATCCCGCCCCCGCCGGTTGCCGAAGTCTCCGGCACCGGATATTTGGCGGGGGCGGGAATCGGGCCGCGCTGGTTGGCGGGCCCCCCCCCGCGCGATTCTCCGGCCCGGATGGGCCGAAGTCCCGCCGCTAAAATGCCTGTCCCGCCGGCGTAGATTAAGCCACCTCTTACCGGCGGGACAAGGCGGCGCGGGCGGGCTCCGGGGTCCTGGGGGGGGCGCGGGGTGATCTGGCCTCGGGGGGGTGCCCCCACGGTGGCCTGGCCCGCGATCGGGGCCCACCGATCCGCGGGCGGGCCTGTGCCGTGGGGGCACTCTTTCCCTTCCGCCTCCGCCACGGTCTCCACCATGGCGGAGGCGGAAGAGACTCCCTCCACTGCGCATGCGTGGGAAACTGTCAGCGGCCGCTGACGCTCCCGTGCATGCGCCGCCCGGGGATGTCATTTCCGCGCCAGCTGGCGGGGCGGAAATTCCTCCGGCATCGGCCTAGCCCCTCAATGTTGGGGCTCGGCCCCCAAAGATGCAGAGCATTCTGCACCTTTGGGCCGGCTCGATGCCCGTCTGATTGGCGCCGTTTTGGGCGCCAGTCGGCGGACTTCGCGCCTTTTCGGGAGAATTTCGCCCCTGATCTCAGCACGTGGGGAATGCAGAGCGAATGTCTCTGTTTAGTGACTGTCCATACTGCAGCGATGATAAGGAAACATACATGTGTAAATGGTGCCCAGCTGCTCCATCAGAGCCTGTCGCCCAATCAGAATGGCTGTAGCATTCATGACTAGACACTTGTTAACACGCCCCCCCACTCCCCCCCACCCACCCCCGCTCGAAGCCAGTCCTGGAGATCACTTGACTCACTGGGCGTGAATCGCTGGGGGGGCGGCGTGAATACCGCCCCCGACGGCGGCTGCCAAATTCTCCGGTGGCGGGGTTTTGCCGGGGGCAGGAATCGCGCCGCGCCGGTCAGCGGCCGCTGGTAGCGGCCCCACCGCCGATTCTCCGGCCCGCGATGGGCCGAGTGGCCGCCCGTTTTCGGCTGGTCCCGCTGGCGTAAAGCAAACCAGGTCCATACAGGCGGGACTTGGCCCTACGGGCGGCCTGCAGAGTCCCCGGGGGGGTGCCCACACAGTGGCCTGGCCCGCGATCGGGGCCCACTGATCCGTGGGCGGGCCTGTGCCGTAGGGGCACTCTTTCCCTCCGCGCTGGCCGCTGTAACGGTCCAGCATGGCCGGCGCGGAGAAAACCCCCCCTGTGCATGCGGGGGGATGAGGCCAGCACACGCTGTCGCTCCTGCGCATGTGCCAACTGCGCGCGGTGCGCGTGACAATGACGCCATTTTGGAGGGGGCGGTGCATGGCTGGCCGGCGTATAACCAGCGTCAGGGCCCATTCTCCACCCGATTGGCGAACACGGTTTTGGCGTCGGGCTACGGAGAATCATGGGCGGGATTCTCCAACCCACCGCCGGGGATTTGGAGGGGGCGGAAATCGCGGGGTGCCGGGCGGGGGCCGTTTTCGGCGGGTCCCGTCGGTGTATGTTACGACAGGTACTTACCGGCGGGACCTAGCCACGCAGGCGGGCTCCGGGGTCCTGGGGGGGGGCGCGGGGTGATCTGGCCCCGGGAGGTGCCCCCACGGTGGCCTGAGCAGCGATTGGGTCCCACCAATCCGGGGGCGGGCCTGTGCCGGGGGGCACTCTATACCTCCGTGCCGGCCGCTGTATCAGTCTGCGATGGCCGGCGCGGAGATGAACCCCCCTGTGCATGCGCTGGGATGACGCCAACACAGGCTGGCGCACCCGCGCATGCGGCAACTGGCGCCAGCCAGCAGAGGCCATTCCGCGCCGGCCAGCATGGCGCAAACCACTCCGGCGCCTGAATGGCGGCCCGACACCGGACTGGTTCACGCTCTCCTTCGCACGGGATTTGCCCCCCCGCCAGTATTCAAAGAATCCCGCTCCTCATCCCTTGATTTTGATTCTCCGCTCCCTCACTCCGACGGGATTCTCTGCTCCCTCACTCCGTCGGGATTCTCCGCTCCCTCACTCCGACGGGATTCTCCGGTCCCTCACTCCGACGGGATTCTCTGTTCCCTCACTCCGGCGGGATTCTCTGCTCCCTCACTCCGCCGGAATTCTCTGCTCCCTCACTCCGGCGGGATTCTCTGCTCCCTCACTCCGCCGGGATTCTCTGCTCCCTCACTCCGCCGGGATTCTCTGCTCCCTCACTCCGCTGGGATTCTCCGCTCCCTCACTCCGCCGGAATTCTCTGCTCCCTCACTCCTGCGGAATTCTCTGCTCCCTCACTCCGCCGGGATTCTCTGCTCCCTCACTCCGCCGGAATTCTCTGCTCCCTCACTCCGGCGGGATTCTCTGCTCCCTCACTCCGCCGGAATTCCCTGCTCCCTCACTCCGACGGGATTCTCTGCTCCCTCACTCCGCCGGAATTCTCTGCTCCCTCACTCCGACGGGATTCTCCACTCCCTCACTCCGCCGGAATTCTCTGCTCCCTCACTCCGCCGGGATTCTCTGCTCCCTCACTCCGACGGGATTCTCCGCTCCCTCACTCCGGCGGGATTCTCCGCTCCCTCACTCCGATGGGATTCTCCGCTCCCTCACTCCGACGGGATTCTCCGCTCCCTCACTCCGGCGGGATTCTCCACTCCCTCACTCCGATGGGATTCTCCGCTCCCTCACTCCGGTGGGATTCTCCGCTCCCTCACTCCGCCGGGATTCTCCGCTCCCTCACTCCGGTGGGATTCTCCGGTTCCTCACTCCGCCGGAATTCTCTGCTCCCTCACTCCGCCGGGATTCTCCACTCCCTCACTCCGGTGAGATTCTCCGGTTCCTCACCCCACCGGGATACTCCGGTCCCGCACTCCGACGGAATTCTCTGCTCCCTCACTCCGGCGGGATTCTCCGCTCCCTCACTCCGACGGGATTCTCCGCTCCCTCACTTCATTGGGTTTCTCCACTCCCTCACTCCGGCGGGATTTTCCGATCCCTCACTCCGGCGGGATTCTCCGCTCCCTCACTCCGTCGGGTTTCTCCGCTCCCTCACTCCGGCGGGATTCTCCGCTCCCTCACTCCGACGGGATTCTCCGCTCCCTCACTCCGCCGGGATTCTCCGCTCCCTCACTCCGGCGGGATTCTCCGGTTCACCACTCCGCCGGAATTCTCTGATCCCTCACTCCGCCGGGATTCTCCGCTCCCTCACTCCGGTGGGATTCTCCGCTCCCTCACTCCGCCAGGGTTCTCCGCTCCCTCACTCCGGTGGGATACTCCGGTCCCTCACTCCGGCGGAATTCTCTGCTCCCTCACTCCGACGGGATTCTCCACTCCCTCACTCCACCGGGATTCTCCGCTCCCTCACTCCGGTGGGATTCTCCGCTCCCTCACTCCACCGGGATTCTCCGCTCCCTCACTCCGGTGGGATTCTCCGCTCCCTCACTCCACCGGGATTCTCCGCTCCCTCACTCCGGTGGGATTCTCTGCTCCTCACTCCAGTGGGATTCTCCGCTCCCTCACTCCACTGGGATTCTCCGCTCCCTCACTCCGCCGGGATTCTCCGCTCCCTCACTCCAGCGGGATTCTCTGCTCCCTCACTCCGGCGGGATTCTCTGCTCCCTCACTCCGGCGGGATTCTCCGCTCCCTCACTCCGACGGGATTCTCCGGTCCCTCACTCCGACGGGATTCTCTGTTCCCTCACTCCAGCGGGATTCTCTGCTCCCTCACTCCGCCGGGATTCTCTGCTCCCTCACTCCGCCGGGATTCTCTGCTCCCTCACTCCGCCGGGATTCTCCGCTCCCTCACTCCGGCGGGATTCTCTGCTCCCTCACTCCGCCGGAATTCTCTGCTCCCTCACTCCTGCGGAATTCTCTGCTCCCTCACTCCGCCGGGATTCTCTGCTCCCTCACTCCGCCGGAATTCTCTGCTCCCTCACTCCGGCGGGATTCTCTGCTCCCTCACTCCGCCGGAATTCTCTGCTCCCTCACTCCGACGGGATTCTCTGCTCCCTCACTCCGCCGGAATTCTCTGCTCCCTCACTCCGACGGGATTCTCCACTCCCTCACTCCGCCGGAATTCTCTGCTCCCTCACTCCGCCGGGATTCTCTGCTCCCTCACTCCGCCGGAATTCTCTGCTCCCTCACTCCGCCGGAATTCTCTGCTCCCTCACTCCGGCGGGATTCTCTGCTCCCTCACTCCGCCGGAATTCTCTGCTCCCTCACTCCGACGGGATTCTCTGCTCCCTCACTCCGACGGGATTCTCCGCTCCCTCACTCCGGCGGGATTCTCCACTCCCTCACTCCGATGGGATTCTCCGCTCCCTCACTCCGGCAGGATTCTCCGCTCCCTCACTCCGCCGGGATTCTCCGCTCCCTCACTCCGGTGGGATTCTCCGGTTCCTCACTCCGCCGGAATTCTCTGCTCCCTCACTCCGCCGGGATTCTCCACTCCCTCACTCCGGTGGGATTCTCCGGTTCCTCACCCCACCGGGATACTCCGGTCCCTCACTCCGACGGAATTCTCTGCTCCCTCACTCCGGCGGGATTCTCCGCTCCCTCACTCCGACGGGATTCTCCGCTCCCTCACTTCATTGGGTTTCTCCACTCCCTCACTCCGGCGGGATTTTCCGATCCCTCACTCCGGCGGGATTCTCCGCTCCCTCACTCCGTCGGGTTTCTCCGCTCCCTCACTCCGCCGGAATTCTCTGCTCCCTCACTCCGCCGGGATTCTCCGCTCCCTCACTCCGACGGGATTTTCCGATCCCTCACTCCGTCGGGTTTCTCCGCTCCCTCACTCCGCCGGAATTCTCTGCTCCCTCACTCCGCCGGGATTCTCCGCTCCCTCACTCCGGTGGGATTCTCCGCTCCCTCACTCCGCCGGAATTCTCCGCTCCCTCACTCCGGCGGGATTCTCCACTCCCTCACTCCGATGGGATTCTCCGCTTCCTCACTCCGGTGGGATTCTCCGCTCCCTCACTCCGCCGGGATTCTCCGCTCCCTCACTCCGGTGGGATTCTCCGGTTCCTCACTCCGCCGGAATTCTCTGCTCCCTCACTCCGCCGGGATTCTCCACTCCCTCACTCCGGTGAGATTCTCCGGTTCCTCACCCCACCGGGATACTCCGGTCCCGCACTCCGACGGAATTCTCTGCTCCCTCACTCCGGCGGGATTCTCCGCTCCCTCACTCCGACGGGATTCTCCGCTCCCTCACTTCATTGGGTTTCTCCACTCCCTCACTCCGGCGGGATTTTCCGATCCCTCACTCCGGCGGGATTCTCCGCTCCCTCACTCCGTCGGGTTTCTCCGCTCCCTCACTCCGGCGGGATTCTCCGCTCCCTCACTCCGACGGGATTCTCCGCTCCCTCACTCCGCCGGGATTCTCCGCTCCCTCACTCCGGCGGGATTCTCCGGTTCACCACTCCGCCGGAATTCTCTGCTCCCTCACTCCGCCGGGATTCTCCGCTCCCTCACTCCGGTGGGATTCTCCGCTCCCTCACTCCGCCAGGGTTCTCCGCTCCCTCACTCCGGTGGGATACTCCGGTCCCTCACTCCGGCGGAATTCTCTGCTCCCTCACTCCGACGGGATTCTCCACTCCCTCACTCCACCGGGATTCTCCGCTCCCTCACTCCGGTGGGATTCTCCGCTCCCTCACTCCACCGGGATTCTCCGCTCCCTCACTCCGGTGGGATTCTCCGCTCCCTCACTCCACCGGGATTCTCCGCTCCCTCACTCCGGTGGGATTCTCTGCTCCTCACTCCGGTGGGATTCTCCGCTCCCTCACTCCACTGGGATTCTCCGCTCCCTCACTCCGCCGGGATTCTCCGCTCCCTCACTCCAGCGGGATTCTCTGCTCCCTCACTCCGGCGGGATTCTCTGCTCCCTCACTCCGGCGGGATTCTCCGCTCCCTCACTCCGACGGGATTCTCCGGTCCCTCACTCCGACGGGATTCTCTGTTCCCTCACTCCAGCGGGATTCTCTGCTCCCTCACTCCGCCGGGATTCTCTGCTCCCTCACTCCGCCGGGATTCTCTGCTCCCTCACTCCGCCGGGATTCTCTGCTCCCTCACTCCGCCGGGATTCTCCGCTCCCTCACTCCGGCGGGATTCTCTGCTCCCTCACTCCGCCGGAATTCTCTGCTCCCTCACTCCTGCGGAATTCTCTGCTCCCTCACTCCGCCGGGATTCTCTGCTCCCTCACTCCGCCGGAATTCTCTGCTCCCTCACTCCGGCGGGATTCTCTGCTCCCTCACTCCGCCGGAATTCTCTGCTCCCTCACTCCGACGGGATTCTCTGCTCCCTCACTCCGCCGGAATTCTCTGCTCCCTCACTCCGACGGGATTCTCCACTCCCTCACTCCGCCGGAATTCTCTGCTCCCTCACTCCGCCGGGATTCTCTGCTCCCTCACTCCGCCGGAATTCTCTGCTCCCTCACTCCGCCGGAATTCTCTGCTCCCTCACTCCGGCGGGATTCTCTGCTCCCTCACTCCGCCGGAATTCTCTGCTCCCTCACTCCGACGGGATTCTCTGCTCCCTCACTCCGACGGGATTCTCCGCTCCCTCACTCCGGCGGGATTCTCCACTCCCTCACTCCGATGGGATTCTCCGCTCCCTCACTCCGGCAGGATTCTCCGCTCCCTCACTCCGCCGGGATTCTCCGCTCCCTCACTCCGGTGGGATTCTCCGGTTCCTCACTCCGCCGGAATTCTCTGCTCCCTCACTCCGCCGGGATTCTCCACTCCCTCACTCCGGTGGGATTCTCCGGTTCCTCACCCCACCGGGATACTCCGGTCCCTCACTCCGACGGAATTCTCTGCTCCCTCACTCCGGCGGGATTCTCCGCTCCCTCACTCCGACGGGATTCTCCGCTCCCTCACTTCATTGGGTTTCTCCACTCCCTCACTCCGGCGGGATTTTCCGATCCCTCACTCCGGCGGGATTCTCCGCTCCCTCACTCCGTCGGGTTTCTCCGCTCCCTCACTCCGGCGGGATTCTCCGCTCCCTCACTCCGACGGGATTCTCCGCTCCCTCACTCCGCCGGGATTCTCCGCTCCCTCACTCCGACGGGATTTTCCGATCCCTCACTCCGGCGGGATTCTCCGCTCCCTCACTCCGTCGGGTTTCTCCGCTCCCTCACTCCGCCGGAATTCTCTGCTCCCTCACTCCGCCGGGATTCTCCGCTCCCTCACTCCGGTGGGATTCTCCGCTCCCTCACTCCGACGGGATTCTCCGCTCCCTCACTCCGCCGGGATTCTCCGCTCCCTCACTCCGGTGGGATACTCCGGTCCCTCACTCCGGCGGAATTCTCTGCTCCCTCACTCCGACGGGATTCTCCACTCCCTCACTCCACCGGGATTCTCCGCTCCCTCACTCCGGTGGGATTCTCCGCTCCCTCACTCCACCGGGATTCTCCGCTCCCTCACTCCGGTGGGATTCTCCGCTCCCTCACTCCACCGGGATTCTCCGCTCCCTCACTCCGGTGGGATTCTCTGCTCCTCACTCCAGTGGGATTCTCCGCTCCCTCACTCCACTGGGATTCTCCGCTCCCTCACTCCGCCGGGATTCTCCGCTCCCTCACTCCAGCGGGATTCTCTGCTCCCTCACTCCGGCGGGATTCTCTGCTCCCTCACTCCGGCGGGATTCTCCGCTCCCTCACTCCGACGGGATTCTCCGGTCCCTCACTCCGACGGGATTCTCTGTTCCCTCACTCCAGCGGGATTCTCTGCTCCCTCACTCCGCCGGGATTCTCTGCTCCCTCACTCCGCCGGGATTCTCTGCTCCCTCACTCCGCCGGGATTCTCCGCTCCCTCACTCCGGCGGGATTCTCTGCTCCCTCACTCCGCCGGAATTCTCTGCTCCCTCACTCCTGCGGAATTCTCTGCTCCCTCACTCCGCCGGGATTCTCTGCTCCCTCACTCCGCCGGAATTCTCTGCTCCCTCACTCCGGCGGGATTCTCTGCTCCCTCACTCCGCCGGAATTCTCTGCTCCCTCACTCCGACGGGATTCTCTGCTCCCTCACTCCGCCGGAATTCTCTGCTCCCTCACTCCGACGGGATTCTCCACTCCCTCACTCCGCCGGAATTCTCTGCTCCCTCACTCCGCCGGGATTCTCTGCTCCCTCACTCCGCCGGAATTCTCTGCTCCCTCACTCCGCCGGAATTCTCTGCTCCCTCACTCCGGCGGGATTCTCTGCTCCCTCACTCCGCCGGAATTCTCTGCTCCCTCACTCCGACGGGATTCTCTGCTCCCTCACTCCGACGGGATTCTCCGCTCCCTCACTCCGGCGGGATTCTCCACTCCCTCACTCCGATGGGATTCTCCGCTCCCTCACTCCGGCAGGATTCTCCGCTCCCTCACTCCGCCGGGATTCTCCGCTCCCTCACTCCGGTGGGATTCTCCGGTTCCTCACTCCGCCGGAATTCTCTGCTCCCTCACTCCGCCGGGATTCTCCACTCCCTCACTCCGGTGGGATTCTCCGGTTCCTCACCCCACCGGGATACTCCGGTCCCTCACTCCGACGGAATTCTCTGCTCCCTCACTCCGGCGGGATTCTCCGCTCCCTCACTCCGACGGGATTCTCCGCTCCCTCACTTCATTGGGTTTCTCCACTCCCTCACTCCGGCGGGATTTTCCGATCCCTCACTCCGGCGGGATTCTCCGCTCCCTCACTCCGTCGGGTTTCTCCGCTCCCTCACTCCGCCGGAATTCTCTGCTCCCTCACTCCGCCGGGATTCTCCGCTCCCTCACTCCGACGGGATTTTCCGATCCCTCACTCCGTCGGGTTTCTCCGCTCCCTCACTCCGCCGGAATTCTCTGCTCCCTCACTCCGCCGGGATTCTCCGCTCCCTCACTCCGGTGGGATTCTCCGCTCCCTCACTCCGCCGGAATTCTCCGCTCCCTCACTCCGGCGGGATTCTCCACTCCCTCACTCCGATGGGATTCTCCGCTTCCTCACTCCGGTGGGATTCTCCGCTCCCTCACTCCGCCGGGATTCTCCGCTCCCTCACTCCGGTGGGATTCTCCGGTTCCTCACTCCGCCGGAATTCTCTGCTCCCTCACTCCGCCGGGATTCTCCACTCCCTCACTCCGGTGAGATTCTCCGGTTCCTCACCCCACCGGGATACTCCGGTCCCGCACTCCGACGGAATTCTCTGCTCCCTCACTCCGGCGGGATTCTCCGCTCCCTCACTCCGACGGGATTCTCCGCTCCCTCACTTCATTGGGTTTCTCCACTCCCTCACTCCGGCGGGATTTTCCGATCCCTCACTCCGGCGGGATTCTCCGCTCCCTCACTCCGTCGGGTTTCTCCGCTCCCTCACTCCGGCGGGATTCTCCGCTCCCTCACTCCGACGGGATTCTCCGCTCCCTCACTCCGCCGGGATTCTCCGCTCCCTCACTCCGGCGGGATTCTCCGGTTCACCACTCCGCCGGAATTCTCTGCTCCCTCACTCCGCCGGGATTCTCCGCTCCCTCACTCCGGTGGGATTCTCCGCTCCCTCACTCCGCCAGGGTTCTCCGCTCCCTCACTCCGGTGGGATACTCCGGTCCCTCACTCCGGCGGAATTCTCTGCTCCCTCACTCCGACGGGATTCTCCACTCCCTCACTCCACCGGGATTCTCCGCTCCCTCACTCCGGTGGGATTCTCCGCTCCCTCACTCCACCGGGATTCTCCGCTCCCTCACTCCGGTGGGATTCTCCGCTCCCTCACTCCACCGGGATTCTCCGCTCCCTCACTCCGGTGGGATTCTCTGCTCCTCACTCCGGTGGGATTCTCCGCTCCCTCACTCCACTGGGATTCTCCGCTCCCTCACTCCGCCGGGATTCTCCGCTCCCTCACTCCAGCGGGATTCTCTGCTCCCTCACTCCGGCGGGATTCTCTGCTCCCTCACTCCGGCGGGATTCTCCGCTCCCTCACTCCGACGGGATTCTCCGGTCCCTCACTCCGACGGGATTCTCTGTTCCCTCACTCCAGCGGGATTCTCTGCTCCCTCACTCCGCCGGGATTCTCTGCTCCCTCACTCCGCCGGGATTCTCTGCTCCCTCACTCCGCCGGGATTCTCTGCTCCCTCACTCCGCCGGGATTCTCCGCTCCCTCACTCCGGCGGGATTCTCTGCTCCCTCACTCCGCCGGAATTCTCTGCTCCCTCACTCCTGCGGAATTCTCTGCTCCCTCACTCCGCCGGGATTCTCTGCTCCCTCACTCCGCCGGAATTCTCTGCTCCCTCACTCCGGCGGGATTCTCTGCTCCCTCACTCCGCCGGAATTCTCTGCTCCCTCACTCCGACGGGATTCTCTGCTCCCTCACTCCGCCGGAATTCTCTGCTCCCTCACTCCGACGGGATTCTCCACTCCCTCACTCCGCCGGAATTCTCTGCTCCCTCACTCCGCCGGGATTCTCTGCTCCCTCACTCCGCCGGAATTCTCTGCTCCCTCACTCCGCCGGAATTCTCTGCTCCCTCACTCCGGCGGGATTCTCTGCTCCCTCACTCCGCCGGAATTCTCTGCTCCCTCACTCCGACGGGATTCTCTGCTCCCTCACTCCGACGGGATTCTCCGCTCCCTCACTCCGGCGGGATTCTCCACTCCCTCACTCCGATGGGATTCTCCGCTCCCTCACTCCGGCAGGATTCTCCGCTCCCTCACTCCGCCGGGATTCTCCGCTCCCTCACTCCGGTGGGATTCTCCGGTTCCTCACTCCGCCGGAATTCTCTGCTCCCTCACTCCGCCGGGATTCTCCACTCCCTCACTCCGGTGGGATTCTCCGGTTCCTCACCCCACCGGGATACTCCGGTCCCTCACTCCGACGGAATTCTCTGCTCCCTCACTCCGGCGGGATTCTCCGCTCCCTCACTCCGACGGGATTCTCCGCTCCCTCACTTCATTGGGTTTCTCCACTCCCTCACTCCGGCGGGATTTTCCGATCCCTCACTCCGGCGGGATTCTCCGCTCCCTCACTCCGTCGGGTTTCTCCGCTCCCTCACTCCGGCGGGATTCTCCGCTCCCTCACTCCGACGGGATTCTCCGCTCCCTCACTCCGCCGGGATTCTCCGCTCCCTCACTCCGACGGGATTTTCCGATCCCTCACTCCGGCGGGATTCTCCGCTCCCTCACTCCGTCGGGTTTCTCCGCTCCCTCACTCCGCCGGAATTCTCTGCTCCCTCACTCCGCCGGGATTCTCCGCTCCCTCACTCCGGTGGGATTCTCCGCTCCCTCACTCCGCCAGGGTTCTCCGCTCCCTCACTCCGGTGGGATACTCCGGTCCCTCACTCCGGCGGAATTCTCTGCTCCCTCACTCCGACGGGATTCTCCACTCCCTCACTCCACCGGGATTCTCCGCTCCCTCACTCCGGTGGGATTCTCCGCTCCCTCACTCCACCGGGATTCTCCGCTCCCTCACTCCGGTGGGATTCTCCGCTCCCTCACTCCACCGGGATTCTCCGCTCCCTCACTCCGGTGGGATTCTCTGCTCCTCACTCCGGTGGGATTCTCCGCTCCCTCACTCCACTGGGATTCTCCGCTCCCTCACTCCACCGGGATTCTCCGCTCCCTCACTCCAGCGGGATTCTCTGCTCCCTCACTCCGGCGGGATTCTCCGCTCCCTCACTCCAGCGGGATTCTCCACTCCCTCACTGCGACGGGATTCTCCGCTCCCTCACTCCGGTGGGATTCTCCGGTCCCTTCGCCGCCGGGATTCTCTGCTGCCTCACACCGCCGGGATTCTCCGCTCACTCACTCCGAGGGAATCTCCGCTCCCTCACTCCCCTATATCCCCCTCCCCCAAATCCCCCCTCCCCCATATTCCCCCTCCCCATATCCCCCATATCCCCCCTCCCCATATCCCCCCTCCCCCATATCCCCCCTCCCCCATATCCCCCCTCCCGCATATCCCCCATATCCCCCTCCCCCATATCCCCCATAGCCCCCCTCCCCATATCCCCCCTCCCCCATATCCCCCCTCCCCCATATCCCCCCTCCCCATATCCCACCTCCCCCATATCCCCAAGTGAATCCAGCCCTAACCTTAACCTCTGCAATGCACGCCCAACCGATGGCGTGCATTCATATACCTGCCTAACAGTGTTGCCTTTTACCCCTGCCACCCACCCCCCCCCCCCCCCCACAGGAGAAGCGCGCACACAACATTAGGGAGCATGTGAGGACTGGAGGAGGGCCCGCTGATGAGAGGCCACTGACCGTACACGAGGAAAGGGCCCTGGAACTGGCTGGCGGACCTGAGGACCGGGAGGTTGCTGATGCAGAGGTCGGGGGCGTACTAGCAAGTGAGCCACCGACAGCCCGTCCCCATATCCCCCCTCCCCTATATCCCCCTCCCCCGTATCACCTGATCACTGCCTGATGTCTAACCATGCATGCTTCATTGTGTATCGCAGGACCAAACGTCCAGGCACCCATCCCCGCAGATGCACACCGCCCGCAGGATGCCCCTCGGAGACCACAGGAGACGGAGAGACCCGGACCCTCCAGCATGCGACGCCCGCAGGATGCCCCTCGGAGACCACGGGAGACGGAGAGACAAGGACCCTCCAGCATGCGACGCCCGCAGGATGCCCCTCGGAGACCACGGGAGACGGAGAGACCCGGACCCTCCAGCATGCGACGTCCGCAGGATGCCCCTCGCACACCACGGGAGACGGAGAGACCCGGACCCTCCGGCATGCGACGCCCGCAGGATGCCCCTACGTGGCCATGGGAGACAGAGCGACCCGGACCCTCTGGCATGCGACGCCCGCAGCATGCCCCTCGCATACCACGGGAGATGGAGAGACCTGGAGCAACAGGGAGACGACACCCCCGTCACGTGCGGGAGCGACCACCCAGCGACGAGGGGGGCAGCCACAGGCCCCCGTCACATCCGAGCCAGGACACCACTACCCAGGACACCACTATCCAGGACACCACTACCCAGGTCACCACTACCCAGGTCACCACTACCCAGGACACCACTACCCAGGAAGACGAAATACCGGACAGTGACTCAGAGTGGATGGTTGGAGACGAACCCCCACCCCAAAGTGCCATGGACTCAGAGTGGGACGAAGAGCATGACACAACGCCACTGCTGTCACCAACACCCTCCACCATCGCAGAAACACTCACCTCGGTTGGGCACTTTAGTGATGAGGCGTCTGGTACACTCACTGGTGCGCACAACACAGCCGTCCCGGTACAGCAGGTGGAGGTAGGAGCAGCAGAGGGGCCGGGCGGTCGGAGGGCAGCCCAGCCCAAGCGAACATCTGCCGCCCAGATGGATCCCGGGTTCCTGGAGTTACCACACCCACACATAGATCCGATGCAATCACCGACCCGGAGACGAGCGAAGAGGGTCACGGCCGGCTTGCGGCGGCTGCAGTCGCAGGTGGAGGAGTCCACCCGCGTCCAGGAGCTGGGAGTGGTGCCGGTCATGCGTGCCACCCAGGCCGACACCGTACGGGTGGCGTCCGCGGTGGAGGCAATGGGTGCGACGGTGTCAGACATGGGGAACGGTTTGCGAGGCCTGGGGCTTTCCGTGCAGGCGGCGTCTGTGGCCCAAGACATGGCTGCCCTCTCACAGGAGGCCATGAGCCAGTGCCAGCGCCAGATGGCAGAGGCGCTCAACACCATGGCCCAGTCTCAGCAGGCCATGGCACAGTCTCAGCAGGCCATAGCCCAGTCTCTGCAGGCCATGGCCCAGTCTCAGCAGGCCATGGCCCAGTCTCAGCAGGCCATAACTGAGGGCATCGGCGCCAGTGGCCATGTGCGAGCCGGCGTCGCACTGTCACAGACAGGGTTTGCCAACGCCCTGGGCTCCATGGCTGCAAACCTGCAGACCCCTGTCGATACCAGCACAGGCCTCCAGGACTGGCAGTGCCAGATGTCGGGGGGGCGTCGGATGGCCAGTCCGTTCGCATCCCCCACCCATGTAGAGGCCTGGGGGCCATCGGGCACCCCGAGGGAGGAGGAGGTGGTGTGGTCCGTCCCGGCTCCCCCTGTAGGGGAGGTCCGGGAACACCGCGACACCTCGGACTCCCCCCCTTCCGTCCCAGGTGCAGCGGGTGGGCAACGGGCAGGACAGGCTGGCAGCTCGCCATCCCAGTCGCCCGGGCCGCAGCCTGGCCCATCTAGGCCAGGATGCCCCAGGAAACGGCCGCCAAAGGGATCCCGTGTCAGAGGGCAGGAATCACAGGAGTCCACCTCCAGTTCTGCTGTACCGTCTGGGGAACCACGTAGACGTAGTCAAAGGGCCCGTAAGGCCAAACAATTAGACACTGAGTAAGTTGGCACGGGTGCAGGGCACAGATGAGTTTTAGGGGCTAGGGCACGTGCATGAACTCGTTTGGTTATTAAAGTCAATGTTACACCTACAGAAGCTGCCTTTGTGCTCCGTCCAAAGCGTGTGGGGGTGTCATGTACGTTGAGCGCAAGTGTGTGTGTGAGGGGTGGTCTTACCTCAGCCCCAGGTGAGTCTGCCCCCTTCCCCCCGGGCAGAGGACGGGACCGTGCGCTGCAGTGTCACAGCCGCATGCAGGGATGGTCCGGGTGGATGGTGGTACTGTGGCCATGGGTCAGACATAGTCCAACGATGTGGAGCCAGGAGCTCACCGCAGGGCGGGTTGTCATCATCCTCCATGGCCTGCAATAGACACGCGTCCACCCGCAACTGTGTGAGCCCGGCCCGTTGTGCTGCAGGTGGATCGGCAATGGGGGGGGGTGGTGTGCATGCGGGTGGGGTGGGTGGGGTTGGGGAGGGGGGTGAGGGTGCTGGGTGGGTGGATGGGTGGGGGGTGTGGGTGGTCGGCTGTTGCCATGGTGTGCGGTCTGTGGCCATACTACCCGATTCCCATGCCCATCTAGTCAGTGAAGCGGGCGGCTATCAGTCTGTCCCGTGCCCGCTGGGCCAGCCGGTAACGGTGGACAGCCACCCGCCTGTGTCTACCCCGTCTGCCCTGACCATTACCCCCATCCCCCTCATCTGGGGAGGACTGCGCCTCTTCCTGCTGCTCCTCCACTCCGCCCTCCTCTGCCTGCGGCACATCGCCCCTCTGCTGGGCTATATTGTGCAGGACGCAGCACACCACAATGATGCGGCCGACCCTATCTGACCGATACTGGAGGGCGCCCCTAGAGAGGTCCAGGCACCTGAAACGCATCTTCAGCACGCCAAAGCACGTCTCTATCACTCCCCTTGTCGCTACATGGGCAGCATTGTAGCGGTTCTCCGCCTCATTGCGTGGCCTCCGTATAGGCGTCATCAGCCACGATCGCAATGGGTCGCCCCTGTCGCCCAGCAACCAGCCCCTCAGCCGGGGATGGCGTCCCTCGTACATGCCGGGGATGGATGACCGCAACAACACGTATGAGTCGTGTACACTGCCTGGGTAACGGGCGCAGACTTGCAGGATCATCATGCGATGGTCGCAGACCACCTGTACGTTCATCGAATAGGTCCCCTTCCTATTAGTGAACACGGCCCTGTTATCTGCAGGTGGCCGCACGGCGACGTGCATCCCATCGATCGCGCCCTGGACCATGGGGAACCCGGCCACGGCAGAGAAGCCCACGGCCCGGGCATCTTGGCTGGCCCGGTCCATGGGGAAGCGGATGTAGCGGTGCGCCATGGCATATAGGGCATCTGTCATTGCCCGGATGCACCGATGCACCGATGTCTGCGATATGCCGGACAGGTCCCCACTCGGTGCCTGGAAGGACCCCGTTGCATAAAAGTTCAGGGCCACCGTAACCTTGACGGACACGGGGAGAGGGTGTCCCCCGCCAGTGCCACGTGGTGACAGGTGTGCCAGCAGGTGGCAGATGTGTGCCACGGTTTCCCGCCTCATCCGGAGTCTCCTCCTGCATTCCCGGTCCGTGAGGTCCTGGTATGACTGCCGGGGCCGGTACACACGGGGCGCCCTCGGGTGCCTCCGTTGCCGTGGGGCCGCGACGTCCTCCTCCCCCTCCTCGTCCTGTCGGTCAGGTGTCCCTTCAGCCTGGGCGGCTGCCGCCTGCCCCTCTGCGGCAGCCAGCGCCGCCTATCTGGCACGCTCCTCCTCCTCCTCCTCCTCATCCAGGGCAACATAGACATGAGCGGCTGCCACCACGGCGGCCAACATCGCTGGATGGTCTGAAAACATGACGGCCTGGTGGGGGGGGGGGGGGGGGGGTGTGGGGGGGAGGGGAACGACGACATGTCATCATTGCCCATATCCCCTCCCCCCCCCCCAGCCAGGTGGCATGGACCGCATGGGTCCAACTGTTGGAGGCTGGCACCTGGCCAGGTGGACCAACTCACTTGCCCTCGCACCCCCCTCCCCGGCACGGACCCCCCATCCTCCACCCCGGCACGAACCCCCCCATCCTCCTCCCCGGCACGGACCCCCCATCCCCCTCCCCGGCACGGACCCCCCCATCCCCCTCCCCAGCACGGACCCCCCCATCCACCTCCCCGGCACGGACCCCCCCATCCCCCTCCCCAGCACGGACCCCCCCATCCACCTCCCCGGCACGGACCCTCCCCATCCCCCTCCCCGGCACGGACCCCCCCATCCCCCTCCCCAGCACGGACCCCCCCATCCACCTCCCCGGCACGGACCCCCCCCCCATCGCCCATCCCCCTTCCGGTCACAGACCCCCCCATCCCACTCCCCGGCACGGACCCCCCATCCCCCTCCCCGGCATGGACCCCCCCCATTGCCCATCCCCCTCCCCGGCACGGACCCCCCCCATCCCCCTCCCCGGCACGGACCCCCTGCATTCCCCTCCCCGGCACGGGCCCCCCATCCCCCTCCCCGGCACGGACCCCCCCATCCACCTCCTCGGCACGGACCCCCCCCCATTGCCCACCCCCCTTCCCGGCACAGACCCCCCCATCCCCCTCCCCGGCACGGACCCCCCATCCCGCTCCCCGGCATGGACCCCCCCCCCATCGCCCATCCCCCTCCCCTGCACGGACCCCCACATCCCCCTCCCCGGCACGGACCCCCCATCCCCCTCCCCAGCACGGACCCCCCCCCCATCGCCCATCCCCCTCCCCGGCACAGACCCCCCCATCCTCCTCCCCGGCACGGACCCCCCATCCCCCTCCCCGGCATGGACCCCGCCCCCATCGCTCATCCCCCTCCCCGGCACGGACCCCCCCATCGCCCTCCCCGGCACGGACCCCCCATCCTCCTTCCCGGCACGGACCACCCCATCCCCCTCCCCGGCACGGACCCCCCATCATCCTCCCCGGCACGGACCCCCCATCCTCCTCCCCGGCACGGACCCCCCATCCCCCTCCCCGGCACGGACCCCCCATCCCCCTCCCCGGCACGGACCCCCCATCCCCCTCCCCGGCACGGACCCCCCATCCCCCTCCCCGGCACGGACCCCCCATCATCCTCCCTGGCACGGATCCCCCATCCCCCTCCCCGGCACGGACCCCCCCATCCCCCTCCCCGGCACGGACCACCCCATCCTCCTCCCCGGCACGGACCCCTCATCCTCCTCCCCGGCACGGACCCCCCCATCCCCCTCCCCGGCACGGACCCCCCCGATCCCCCTCCCCGGCACGGACCCCCCATCCTCCTCCCCGGCACGGACCCCCCATCCTCCTCCCCGGCACGGACCCCCCCATCCCCCTCCCCGGCACGGAACCCCCATCCCCCTCCCCGGCACGGACCCCCCATCCTCCTCCCCGGCACGGACCCCCCCATCCCCCTCCCAGGCACGGACCCCCCCATCCCCCTCCCCGGCACGGACCCCCCATCCTCCTCCCCGGCACGGACCCCCCATCCCCCTCCCCGGCACGGACCCCCCATCCTCCTCCCCGGCACGGACCCCCCCCATCCTCCTCCCCGGCACGGACCCCCCATCCCCCTCCCCGGCACGGACCCCCCATCCTCCTCCCCGGCACGGACCCCCCCCCCCATCCTCCTCCCCGGCACGGACACCCCCATCCCCCTCCCCGGCATGGACCCCCCCCCATCCCCCTCCCCGGCACGGACCCCCCATCCTACTCCCTGGCACGGACCCCCCATCCCCCTCCCTGGCACGGACCCCCGTCCCGGCACTCCCCCGGAGCCCAGCCTACTCTAACCCCCCCCCCCTCCCCCCCGCCGCGCACACACACACACAACCCGAGACACACCTCTCCTCACGCAATCAGTCTGCGGCCACGCCATCGCCTGCCCAGAGCCAACCCCCCAGGCCGTCACTCACCTCCACGCTGGTCGGCGTGAGCCTGGAGCACTGGGTCACGCCGATGAAAAGGAGGTTTGATTCACGTCGACGTGAACGGTCATCACGTCGACGGGACTTCGGCCCATCCGGAAGGGAGAATGTCGGCAGGCCGAAAATCGGCTGCTTTGCGCAGACCCGTGACATTCTCCGCGGCAGCGGCGCCATTAACGCCCCGCCGACTTTTCTCCCTTCGGAGACTTCGGCAACCGGCGGGGGCGGGATTCATGGCGGCCAACGGCCATTCTCCGACACGCTGGGGGGTCGGAGAATCCGTGAATCCCGCCCCCGCCCCCACCGAAGTCTCCAGTACCGGAGATTGGGCGGGGGCGGGAATCGGGCCGCGTCGGTTGGCGGGACCCCCCGCTCAATTCTCCGGCCCGGATGGGCCGAAGTCCCGCCCAGGAATTGCCTGTCCCGCCGGCGTAAATTAAAGTAGGTATTTACCAGCGGGACCAGGCGGCGTGGGTGGGCTCCGGGTCCTGGGGGGGAGGGGGGGGGGGCACGGGGCGATCTTACCCCGGGGCTGACCCCACGGTGGCCTGGCCCGCGATCGGGGCCCACCGATCCGCGGGCGGGCCTGTGCCGTGGGGGCACGCTTTCCCTTCCGCCTCCGCCACGGCCTCCACCATGGCGGAGGCAGAAGTGACTCTCCCCACTGCGCATGCGCGGGAAACTGTCAGTGGCCGCTGACGCTCCCGCGCATGCGCCGCATTTCCGTGCCAGCTGGCGGGGCAACAAACGCCATTTCCGCCAGCTGGCGGGGCGGAAATCCCTCCGGCGTCGGCCTAGCCCCTCAATGTTGGGGCTCAGCCGCCAAAGATGCGGAGCATTCCGCACCTTTGGGCCGGCGCGATGCCCGTCTGATTGGCGCCGTTTTTGGCGCCAGTCGGCGGACTTCGCGCCGTTGGGGGAGAATTTTGCCCCTGATCTGTCAAACTGAAATACTCTATCATCAGATAGGAAACCCAGCCTTTCATTGTGTTGTTCAGCACGAGCAAGTCTCAGCCCATTCCCCCACAGGACTCACCGCCTCGTCTCTGGGTGCAGGTCTCACCAGTCTCCATTCAGCATCTCCCTCCTCTCTGAACAACTTGTCCTTGGACTCGCGTCACTTCCTCTAAATGAAATGAGTGATTCTGGGAACCCACATGGGTTCTTGTTATGCCGACGGTTTTGTGGGTTCTTGGATCTTTCTCAATTCCCCAACCCTCTTCCCTTTTTCCGGGTACGCTGATGACTGTATCACTGCGATTTCCACCTCTTGACTTAAACATGAATGTTACATCAATTTTCCTTCAAATTTCCACTGCACGGTCCATCGCCGACTCTTCCTGACTCTCCCTCCCCTTCCCACACAGGACATACACCAGCCCTTTCACCTACCCTCCCTTCTCAACGTCCAGGGACCTGAACGCGTGGCCCTGGTGGAACAGCAATTTCTTTCAATTTGCCACGCAGCATTCGCTGTTTCGGGAGGTTTTGTGGCTCAGTGGGTTGCCCCTCTGCCTCTGAGCCAGAACTTCGGGTTCAATGTGGAGGAATGTGAAGTGGTCCATTTTGGTAGGAGGAACATGGTACCATGTGGGGGCGGGGGCAGAGTGGATAAGCACATAAATCACTGAAGGTCGCAGGACCGGTTGGGAGAGCAGATAACAAAGCAGAAAGCAGAACGGTGGTTAGCGCTGCTCCCACTAAGCACCAGGGACCCAGGTTCAATTCCGACCTTGGGTCACTGTCTGTGTGGAGTTTGCACGTTCTCCCCATGTCTTTCCTCTGGGTGCTCAGGTTTCTTCCCACAGTCCAAAGATGTGCAGGTTAGGTGGATTGGCCATACAAAATTGCCCTTAGTGTCCAAAGATGTGTAGGTTAGGTTAAGGGGCTTTGGGATAGAGTGGGGGAGTGGACTTAGGTCAAAGGGTTGGTGCAGATTCAATGGGCCAAATGGATTGGATTGGATTTGTTTATTGTCACGTGTACCGAGGTACAGTGAAAAGTATTTTTCTGCGAGCATCTCAACAGATCATTAAGTACATGAGAAGAAAAGGGAATAAAAGAAAATACATAATAGGGCAACACAACATGTACAATGTAACTACGTAAGCACTGGCATCGGATGAAGCATACAGGGTGTAGTGTTAATGAGGTCAGTCCATAAGAGGGTCATTTAGGAGTCTGGTGACAGCGGGGAAGAAGCTGTTTTTGAGTCTGTTCGTGCGTGTTCTGCACTGTAGGATTCTATAATCTTTGACTTTATTAATAGGGGCATAGAGTAGAAAAGCAAGGAGGTTATTCTGAATATGTTCAACCTCAGCTTAGGAAGGACGTGAATGAATTGGAGAGAGGGCAGAAAAAAAATCACGAGGCTGTTTCCAGGGATGAGGAACGTTATGAGGATTGATTGGAGAAGTTGGGAATGTTCTCCTTGGAGAAGAGGAGGCGGAGAGAACATTTGATTGAAATGTTCAAAACCTTGAAGGGGTCCGGACAGGGAGAAACTGTTCCAATTGGTGTAAGGATTGAGAATGAGTGGGTCGCAGGTTGAAAGAAATTAGTAAACGAAGCAGAGGCTTTTTCAGGCAGTGAGTGTTGGGGTCTGGGGTCACTGCCCGAAAGCGGGGTGGGGGCAGCTTCAATTGAAGCATTCAGAGAGGAATTAGGCTGTTACCTGAACAGGAAGAATGAGCAGGGTTACAGAGGGGAGGCGGGGGGTTGACACTGAGCGAATTGCTCATTTGGTGTCCTGGGGCGACATTCTCCGACCCCCCGCGGGGTTGGAGAATCGCCGGGGGCTGGCGTGAATCCCGCCCCCGCCGGTTGCCGAAGTCTCCGGCACCGGAGATTCGGCGGGGGCGGGAATCGGGCCGCGCCGGTTGGCGGGCCCCCCCCCCGAGCGATTCTCCGGCCCGAATGGGCCAAAGTCCCGCCGCTAAAATGCCTGTCCTGCCGGCGTAAATTAAACCACCTACCTTACCGGCGGGACAAGGCGGCGTGGGTGGGCTTCGGGGTCCTGGGGGGGGCGCGGGGCGATCTGGCCCCGGGGGGTGCCCCCATGGTGGCCTGGCCCGCGATCGGGGCCCACCGATCCGCGGGCGGGCCTGTGCCGTGGGGGCACTCTTTCCCTTCCACCTCCGCCACGGTCTCCACCTTGGCGGAGGCAGAAGAGACTCCCTCCACTGCGCATGCGCAGGAACGCCGTCAGCGGCCGCTGACTCTCCCGCGCATGCGCTGCCCGGAGATGTCATTTCCGCGCCAGCTGGCGGGGCACCAAAGGCCTTTTCCGCCAGCTGGTGGGGCGGAAATTCGTCCGGCGCCGACCTAGCCCCTCAAGGTTGGAGCTCGGCCCCCAAAGATGTGGAGCATTCTGCACCTTTGGGGCGGCGCGATGCCCGTCTGATTGGCGCCGTTTTGGGCGCCAGTCGGCGGACATCGCGCCGTTTCCGGAGAATTTTGCCCCTGGTTCAAACACGATGGGCTGACTGGCCTCCTTCCACACTGTAACAATTCTGGGATTCAGAGACGGCAGATTCAGCTTTCGCTTTGCTGAACACCTACCGTGCTTCCAGTGGCTAGCTATTGGAATTGTCCCACTCTGGCTTCAGTCTCCCGCACTCTCTTCTAATGAGGCTCCATGGAAACCTGAGGAATGTTCACCGCAGCAGACCTGAATCCTTAACTCTGTTCCTCGTCCCATAGATTCTGCTGAGCCTGCTGAATTGTTCAAGCATTTTGTCTTTATACTGTTGTGCTGTGGCTCAGTGAGCGTACACAGCTATTGTGCGCCTCACTGAGTAACTAAGGGATTTTGGGAAGTAATGTTCCGTGTTCTGCACTCGGACAGAGTTAATTGCAGCCTCCTCCTGTACAATACACAGGAGTGCAATTGATTGTTTAGGGGCAGCACGGTGGCACAGTGGTTAGCACGGCAGCTTCACGGCGCCGAGGTCCCAGGTTCGATCTCGGCTCTGGGTCACTGTCCGCGTGGAGTTTGCACATTCTCCCCGTGTTAGCGCGGGTTTCGCCCCCACAACCCAAATATGTGCCGGGTAGGTGGATTGGCCACGCTAAATTGCTCCTTAGTGGACGTAGGGAAGTTGTTTCCATTAGCACGGGAGACTAGGACCCGCGGGCACAGCCTTAGAATAAAAGGGAGTCACTTTAGAACAGAGATGAGGAGAAATTTCTTCAGCCAGAGAGTGGTAGGTCTGTGGAATTCATTGCCATAGAGGGCGGTGGAGGCCGGGACGTTGAGTGTTTTTCAGACAGAAGTTGATAAATTCTTGATTTCTCGAGGAATTAAGGGCTATGGAGAGAGAGCGGGTAAATGGAGTTGAAATCAGCCATGATTGAATGGTGGAGTGGACTCGATGGGCCGAATGGCCTTACTTCCGCTCCTATGTCTTATGGTCTTATGGGGCGTCATTCTCCGACCCCCCGCCGGGTTGGAGAATCGCCGGGGGCTGCCGTGAATCCCGCCCCTGCCGGTTGCCGAAGTCTCCGGCACCGGATATTCGGCGGGGGCGGGAACCGGGCCGCGCCGGTTGGCGGGCCCCCCCGCTGGATTCTCCGGCCCGGATGGGCCGAAGATCCGCCAATAAATTGCCTGTCCCGCCGGCGTGGATTAAACCACCGTTTGAACGGCGGGACAAGGCGGCGCGGGCGGGCTCCGGGGTCCTGGGGGGGGGCGCGGGGCGATCTGACCCCGGGGGGTGCCCCCACGGTGGCCTGGCCCGCGATCGGGGCCCACCGATCCGCGGGCGGGCCTGTGCCGTGGGGGCACTCTTTCCCTTCCGCCTCCACCACGGTCTCCACCATGGCGGAGGCGGAAGAGACTCCCTCCACTGCGTATGCGCGGGAAACTGTCAGCGGCCGCTGACGCTCCCACGCATGCGCCGCCCGGAGATGTCATTTCCGCGCCAGCTGGCGGGGCACCAAAGGCCGTTTCCGGCAGCTGGCGGGGCGGAAATTCCTCCTGCGTCGGCCTAGCCCCGTTGGGGCTCAGCCCCCAAAGATGTGGAGCATTCCGCACCTTTGGGGCGGCGCGATGCCCGTCTGATTGGCGCCGTTTTGGGCGCCAGTAGGCGGACATCGCGCCATTTCGGGAGAATTTCGCCCATGGTCTTAATTGGAAAAAATGAATTGGGTACTCTAAATTTTTTTTAAAAGTGCAATCGATTGTTTGATAGGCTTTTGTTCTGAAACACAGGGAAGTTCCAGAATTGGTTACTTATTGTGAAATACGGCTGCCGATTGTATGGAAGCAAGAAAGCTATGCATTCGATTCTTTTGTTCAGTACGTGTCTTCACGGGTTCAAGCCAACTGGCATAGATGAAAGAATTAGATATAAGTAAAGAGGTGGTTTCCATGCCTTTATTTTACTTATCAGTTCCTCCACCCTGTGCTCTGGCGTGGCGGGGGGATCTGTTGGAGTTTTTAACACTCGAGAAGGTGAAGTTTGAACTGAGGGGAAGGGCGGAGGGGTTCTACAATTCATGGGCTTTGTTTATTATGCACTTTCAAGAATTGGATGACATCAAACATTGGGGGGGAGGGGGGGAGTTGGGGTGGAGGGGCAGGGTTTGGGCTGTGTATGTTGTTGGTGACCATAGATTATCATAGAATTTATAGTGCAGAAGGAGGCCATTCAGCCCATCGAGTCTGCACTGGCTCTTGGAAAGAGCACCCTACCCCAAGGTCAACACCTCCACCCTATCCCCATAACCCAGTAACCCCACCCAACACTAAGGGCAATTTTGGACACTATGGGCAATTTATCACGGCCAATCCAGCTAACCTGCACATCTTTGGACTGTGGGAGGAAACCGGAGCACCCAGAGGAAACCCACGCACACACGGGGGAGAATGTGCAGACTCCGCACAGACAGTGACCCAAGCCGGAATCGAACCTGGGACCCTGGAGCTGTGAAGCAATTGTGCTTCACCATATATGGGGTGGATTCCTGAATCCTTTTCTTTGATGTTTGTATTTAAAATGTTGGGTGTTGTTTGGGGGTTGGTGGGAGGGAGGAATTGTTGGCCAGGGGATTGACATTGTATTTGTTACCGTTGATTGTTTGTTGGTGGGAGTAAATCTGGATGAAAATGTGAAAAAGGAGAAGAATAAAAATATTTAAAGAAAAAGAATAGCTCAACAGCTGAAACTGACGTGAAATCACTCAATGATTTTCTTTTGGTGCTTTTCCTGCCAAAGTTATGGCGTCTGTGCGCACGTGTTGGATGGAGGGGGTGTGGGGGTGGTAGCTAACGGAACGGGGCACGCAAAAGCATATGGCTGTTTTGTTAGGTACCTTCTTTCCATTGTCTGTGCGCGTGCATGCGTTCCTTACTTCGGTGAAGTGGAATAAAACAATTGGAAAGTCTTGCTGAGCTACTAATGTCGTGCGAACAGAGACCGACAAAACATTCATGGTGAAATTAGTCTCTTGATTGCAACAAAACCTATTTTAAGTGCATGATTTCCAATTATATTCACCAAAGACTTCAATAGAATCAAAACTTCTCACTCTGAAAAAAGCCACATGAAGAGGCCTATATGTGAACACAGGCCAGGGAATACGAATACAGGTTTTGTTAAGAATCCAACCTTGTGACTTGTTTATAGTTGTGGAAAATGAAAATAACTGGGAATGGTTTACTCCTGAGTTTATAAGGCTTGTACCTGGATGGGATCAATGCTATTCGAGGAATGAATACCATTTCCTTGAAATCTACCTGTTAGAAAAGAAACATAAAAAGCTGTCGACAAGTAAAAACAGGGCCAGGAAAATAAATGCAAAGTTTATCAGGAGTCTGATCTTGTTGTGGTTGATTGCAGTCTATATAAGAAATAGGAACATGAGTAGGCCATTCGGCCCATTGAGCCTGCTCTGCCATTCAATAAGATAATGGTTGATGTGAATGTGGCCTTAACTTCACTTTCCCCCCTGTTACCCCTCTAACCCGCAACTCCCTTGTCGATCAAATATCCGTCTAACTCATTCTTCAATATATTCGATGACCTGGCCTCCACTCCTCTCGTTCGAAGAGAATTGCAAAGACTAATGATCCTCAGAAGAGAAATTCCTCCTCATCTCCATCTGAAATGGGAGACTCCTTATGCTGAAAGTGTGACCACCCCCCCCTCCCAGTTCAAGGTTCCCCCAGGAGAGGAAAGATCCCCTCAGCATCCACCATCAAGCTCCTTCAGAATCTTGTATGTTTCAATAAGATCGCCTCTCATTCGTCGAACCTCCGATGAGTTCCTCAAATCCGACTGCTACGCCTTTCCTCATTCCAAGAATTGAAACCTCAAGTGGGGCTTGAACCTGCAATCTTCTGACTTAGAGGCGAGTGTCCTGCTCACTGAGCTACAGCTGAGCAGCCTAAACAATTTCAGGCCGAGAATTGATCTATTGATATATATCAGGGGCGAAATTCTCCGGAAACGGCGCGATGTCCGCCGACTGGCGCCCAAAACGGCGCAAATCAGGCGGGCATCGCGCCGCCCCAAAGGTCCGGAATGCTCCGCATCTTTGGGGGCCGAGCCTCAATCTTAAGGGGCTAGGTCGGCGCCGGATGAATTTACGCCCCGCCAGCTGGCGGAAAAGGCCTTTGGTGCCCCGCCAGCTGGCGCGGAAATGACATCTCCGGGCGGCGCATGCGCGGGAACGTCAGCGGCCGCTGACGGCATTCCCGTGCATGCGCAGTGGAGGGAGTCTCTTCCGCCTCCGCCATGGTGGAGATCGTGGTGGAGGCGGAAGGCAAAGAGTGCCCCCACGGCACAGGCCCGCCTGCGGATCGGTGGGCCCCGGCCGCGGGCCAGGCCACCATGGGGGCACCCCCCGGGGCCAGATCGCCCCGCCCCCCCCCAGGAACCCGGAGCCCGCCCGCGCCGCCTTGTCCCGCTGGTAAGGTAGGTGGTTTAATCCACGCCGGCGGGACAGGCATTCCAGCAGTGGGACTTCGGCCCATCCGGGCCGGAGAATCGCGGAGGGGGCGGGGCCCGCCAACCGGCGCGGCCCGATTCCCGCCCCCGCCGAATATCCGGTGCCGGAGACTTCGGCAACCGGCGGGGGCGGGATCCACGGCAGCCCCCGGCGATTCTCCGATCCGGCGGGGGGTCGGAGAATCTCGCCCCTGAGAACAAATCCGTCTTCTCCATTTGAAGTTCGTGCCGTTGAAGATGTGGAGCATCCCTTCCTCCAACAACACCCCTTTATCCTGTCCACTATCGGCCAGTTACTGCCACCATTTGTGACCGGGCGGTTCCTCCTCCCAAGTTGCGCTGCTCGGGCGAAATTCTCCCAAAACGGCGCGATGTCCGCTGACTGGCGCCCAAAACGGTGCCAATCAGACGGGCATCGCGCCGCCCCAAAGATGCGGAATGCTCCACATCTTTGGGGGCCGAGCCCCAACATTGAGGGGCTAGGCCGACGCCGGAGGAATTTCCGCCCCGCCAGCTGGCGGAAACGGCCTTTGTTGCCCCGCCAGCTGGCGCGGAAATGACATCTCCGGGCGGCGCATGTGCGGGAGCGTCAGCAGCCGCTGACAGTTTCCCGCGCATGCGCAGTGGAGGGAGTCTCTTCTGCCTCCGCCATGGTGGAGAGCGTGGCGAAGGCGGAAGGGAAAGAGTGCCCCCACGGCACAGGCCCACCCGCGGATCGGTGGGCCCCGATCGCGGGCCAGGCCACCGTGGGGGCACCCCCCGGGACCCCGGAGCCCGCCCACATCGCCTTGTCCCGCCGTTCAAAAGGTGGCTTAATCCACGCCGGCGGGACAGGCAATTTATCGGCGGGACTTCGGCCCATTCGGGCCGGAGAATCCAGCGGGGGGGCCCGCCAACTGGCGCGGCCCGATTCCCGCCCCCGCCGAATATCCGGTACCGGAGACTTCGGCAACCGGCGGGGGCGGGATTCACGGCAGCCCCCGGCGATTCTCCAACCCGGCGGGGGGTCGGAGAATGACGCCCCTCATGTCAAACGTTTCCACCTCAGCTATTTAAAAAAAACAGGTCCAGGGAGATTTAGGGCTGAATTCTGGAGTATGTTCTAAATGAAGCGGCCTCCCTTACTCTTCCCCGGGCTTAGGTCGGACGGAAGGTAGAACTCCTTGGATGGCAAAAACACCTCCAGGTGAAACATTCAGCCCACAAACAAGACAATAAGAGATTCTGCCCTAATCCAAGGCCTGTGTTGATTTATATCAAGTCACAGTAAGGCAGTAACCATAAGACCATAAGACATAGGAGCAGAATTAGGCCACTCGGCCCATCGAGCCTGCTCCGCCATTCAATCATGGCTGATACTTTCTTATCCCCATTCTCCTGCCTTCTCCCCATAACCCCAGATCCCCAATGGTCTGCAACCTAATGAATTAAGGACGAGAAAGTTGTTCAAAGTTCCCAGTGCAGATGTCAATACAGAAATGTGCAGGACTGAGGATAGCTGGGTCTCATTTGACCCGAATGTCCATTTGGCCTTCAGGCACTCACTGCCGATGTTTCAGGCACTCACTGCCGATGTTTCAGGCACTCACTGCCGATGTTTCAGGCACTCACTGCCGATGTTTCAGGCACTCACTGCCGATGTTTCAGGCACTCACTGCCGATGTTTCAGGCACTCACTGCCGATATCTCAGGCACTCACTGCCGATGTTTCAGGCACTCACTGCCGATGTTTCAGGCACTCACTGCCGAAGTCTCAGGCACTCACTGCCGATGTTTCAGGCACTCACTGCCGATGTTTCAGGCACTCACTGCCGATGTTTCAGGCACTCACTGCCGATGTTTCAGGCACTCACTGCCGAAGTCTCAGGCACTCACTGCCGATGTTTCAGGCACTCACTGCCGATGTTTCAGGCACTCATTGCCGATGTCTCAGGCACTCACTGCTGATGTTTCAGGCACTCACTGCTGATGTCTCAGGCACTCACTGCCGATGTTTCAGGCACTCACTGCCGATGTCTCAGGCACTCACTGCCGATGTTTCAGGCACTCACTGCCGATATCTCAGGCACTCACTGCCGATGTTTCAGGCACTCACTGCCGATGTTTCAGGCACTCACTGCCGAAGTCTCAGGCACTCACTGCCGATGTTTCAGGCACTCACTGCCGATGTCTCAGGCACTCACTGCCGATGTTTCAGGCACTCACTGAATGAATGATTTCAAAACAATGAATTCCTGGGATGTGGGCCTCGCAGGCGACGCCAGCATCTATTGCCCATCCCTAATTGCCCTGGAGAAGGTGGTGGTGAGCTGCCTTCTTGAACCGCTGCAGTCCACGTGGTGTAGGCACAGCCACTGTGCTGTTAGGGAGAGGGAGTTCCAGGATTTTGACCCAGCGACAGTGAAGGAACGGCTGATAAATTTCCAAGTCAGGGTGATGGGCGATTTGGAAGGGAAATGTCAGGTGGTGGGGCTCCCAATGATGTAATGAGAATAAGGGAAATGAAAATCAGGAGAAATACAAATCACCATTTCATAACCTGCAAACTGTCTGGATTAACTGCAGCATGCAACATTGCCGACCAGTATCTTTAGGTGAATGGAAAAGGTTGCAGTTGCATTAGGCCCCACTGCACTAAGCTTTTCCTCTTTCTACCTCAGAATGGCATCCGGAACTCTCTTGATAATCTATCGTTTGTAGATTTTTTTGCACATGTAGCAGAGTAATCACAAAGGCTGGACACGAGTGGCAGCACGGCGGGGCAGTGGGTTAGCCCTGCTGCCTCGCGGCGCCGAGGTCCCAGGTTCGAGCCCGGCTCTGGGTCACTGTCCGTGTGGAGTTTGCACATTCTCCCCGTGTCTGTGCGGGTTTCGCCCCCACAACCCAAAGATGTGCAGGCTAGGTGGATTGGCCACGCTAAATTGCTCCTTAATTGGAAAAAAATGAATTGGGTACTCTAAATTAATTTTTAAAAAGGCTGGTCACAATAGCCCAGATCTCAAGTGGATCTACACAAAACAATTACTTTGCAACCTTTTCAACCGGCCGACCACTCTCCGTCATCCTGGCTATTTCCAAAATATCACTACCTCTTCCTGTTAGCAGTAACGCTTTGAATCACTTGTTTATTGCACCTCATGTAAATCCCTCAACAAGCTGATTGCACTTTCTGGTAAATGCAAGCACAAACAAATCTAAATTGAAGGCTCAATACTCTTCCATAATGGGATTCACTTCAAAAGAAGAAGAGGAGGCACTTCAGTTTTCTGGTACATTTAAGTGGATCATTTCTTGATATTGGAAATATAGTTACGTCTTCATCCCTCAAGGTGGGGGGGGGGGGGGAGAAAGGCCATTTGATGGGAGAACGTTTTAGCTCATGGGGATGAGTCAGTAAAATGACAATTCCATTGTGTGACCAACGGGAACATCGGAAGTACAGCTTGCATCGGGAGATTTGCTTTACAGCGTGGAGCAACTTTCCAACGTACGGTGGAGGGTTTGTCATTTTCAAATGAAGACTGGGTTAATTAGGAATAGGTGATCAAACAGATTCTCCGACCCCCCGCCGGGTCGGAGAATCCCCGGGGGGGGCAGCGTGAATCCCGCCTCGACGCCGGCTGCTGTTTTTCGGGTGGGGGCGATAGGCGCTCCTAGCTATCAATCTGTACCAACTTCGAATCCCGCAGGCTCAGAACCCGAACGAAAGGCCATTTGTTTCCCTGACCTGGTGGGCCAGTTCCAAGTTAAGTATAGGCCTGTTAGTTGTAGAAGACGCTTAGACGTAGAATTTGTGCATGAGTAGCGATTACCGTGTATAATAAATGTGCTTTGATTTAAATCTTACTAATCGGTGTACTGGATTATTGATCATTACTCGGACTTGAACCTCGTGGCGGTATCAGAAAGATACCTGGCAACTCGAGAGCAAGGGTAATAAAACAGAGCAATTGAACGAAGGCAAAATTAGCAACAGTGTGAATCCCGCCCCCGCCGGCTGCCAGATGCTCCGGCGCTGGGGATTTGGTGGGGGCGGGAATCGCGCCGCGCCGGTCGGTGGCCGCTGGCAGCGGTCCCCCCGGCGATTCTCCAGCCCGCGATGGGCCGAGTGGCCGTCCATTTTTGGCCGGTCCTGCCGGCGTAAATTAGAGTAGGTCCTTACCGGCGGGACCTGGCGGCGCTGGCGGCCTCCGGGGTCCTCGGGGAGGCGCGGGGGGATCTGGCCCCGGGAGGTGCCCCCACGTTGGCCTGGCCCGCGATCAGGGCCCACTGATCCCCGGGCGGGCCTGTGCCGTGGGCCACTCTATTCCTCCGCACCGGCGGTTGTAGCGGTCCGCCATGGCCGGTGCGGAGACGAACCCCTCTGCGCATGCGCTGGAATGACGGCAGCACACGCTGGCGCTCCCGCGCATGCGCCAGCCGGCGGAGGTCCTTCGGCGCCAGTTGGCGTGGCGCCACGCCTGTTCCCCGCCGGCCGGCGAGGCGCAAATCACTGCAGCGCCGGCCTAGCCCCTGAAGGTGTGGAAGATTCCGCACCTTTGGGGCAGCCCGACGCCAGAGTGGTGCAGGCCACTCCTCGCAGCCAGGACCCCCCGCCCCGCCGGGGAGGGGAGAATCCCGCCCAAGGTTTGTGAGTAGCAGGAAGCGACACAGAAATTAAATTAGATTTTCAGCACAAAATCAAACCCAACTAGTATACCAACTGGTGTTTGAGTTTCACCGAGCCCGCACTCACCTGATCGCATTGTACCTCCTCAACAAAATATTCCATTTATCTTTCTCTTATGTAATTATCCAACTTTCCTTAAATGTATCTATGCTATTCACCTCAACCACTCAGTAAATAATGGGCGGCACGGTGGCACAGTGGTTAGCACTGCTGCCTCACGGCTCCAGGGTCCCGGGTTCAATTCCGACCTCGGGTCACTGTCTGTGTGGAGTCTGCACGCTCTCCCCGTGTCCGCGTGGGTTTACCCTGGGCGCTCCGATTTGCTCCCACAGTCCAAAGACGTGCAGGTCAGGTGGATTGGCCATGGTAAAGTGCCCCTTAGTGTGCAGGTTAGGTTGTGGGGTTAGGGGGATAGGGCGGGGTGGATGGACAAGTGTAGAGCGCTCCTTCAGAGCGTCAGTGCAGTCTTGATGGGCTGAATGGCCTCCTTCTGCACTGTGGGGACTCTATGGAAACATAGCACAGACAGACATGGTTTCTGGCACTTCTTAGCACTGGTTTATGATGCGGGAAAATACATCAATAATATATATGAATACTCATCATAAATAAAGGAGAATGGACAGTCAACGTCAGCAGTATGCACCCGGCAGAGATGATCTGCACATTCTGACACCGCATTTCCTGATGTCCAGAAAATTATGGCTGGCTCCGCCAGCAAACCGAGATTAAAAAGTCACCTGAAGGAAAGTCATCGAGCTGAACTCTTTCTTCTTTCTCCTCTAATACTGCCGGCTTGCGTGTTCCCAAGATTTTCTGCTTTTATACTCATTGGTCACATATCAGTTCCGTTGCATCATGTCTCGCATTTTCCGGGTGTCCTTTATTGATGCCTCATCAAACAATACTAATTAACATTGCAGTCGCCCAGTCACATTGAAGCATTGACTTTCAATTACAATAACCACGGGCAACTGGGTTCAAAATGTTAAACTCAAGACTTTTGCACTTGTGAATTAAACATCGCTCTGATTGAGGGACACAATCACCGCCCCAACGAGTTTTAAAAATAATATTTTATTGAGGTATTTGAACATTTTTATAAAAGTAACATAAACAATGACATCAACATGGTAAGATAAATATCCCCCCCCCCCCCCAGGCCAATCTTCACGCACCCCAACCATACAACAACAATCCGCCCCCCCCCCCCCCCCCCGAAAACTTGCTCATCCTAGCCACTGTCATGTGTGCCCGGTGGACTACCTTAAATTGTATCAGGCTAAGCCTGGGACATGATGAGGAGGCATTAACCCTGCTTAGGGCATCTGCCCATAGACCCGCCTCTATCTCTCCTCCTAGCTCGTCCTCCCACTTGCCCCTAAGCTCCTCCACCGGGGTTTCCTCTGCCTCCGACAGCTCCTGGTAAATATCCGATACCTTGCCCTCTCCCACCCAGGTACTGGAGACTACTCCATCCTGTATCCCCCCTGGCGGCAGCAGCGGAAAGGCTGGTACCTGCTTTCTCAGGAAGTCTCACACCTGCAAATACCTAAACCCGTTCCCTGCTGGCAATTTAAATGTATCCTCCCACTGCCCCAACGATAATGTTTGCTTTGGCCCCAGCAAGTTTCACTCAGGGGAAGGTGACAAATGATTGGTGATGTGAAAAACACCGCTGTGCGCACGCAATTCAGCTGCCATTGGTGTGAACCCACCTTAGGAGATTTTCAAATCAGCCACGATCTTGTCAAATAGTGGAGCAGGCTCGAGGGGCTGAATGACCGCCTCCTGCTCCTTGTTTGTATGATCACAAGAAACAGAACTTTAAAAAAGTGAATTTAGAGTACCTAATTCTATTTTTTTTCCAATTAAGGGGCAATTTAGCGCGGCCAATCCACCTCCCCTGCACATCTTTGGGTTTGCGGGGGTGAGACTCACACGGGGAGAATGTGCAAACTCCACACGGACAGTGACCCGGGGCCGGGATCGAACCCGTGTCCTCGGCCCCGTGAGGCAGCAGTGCTAACCACTGCGCCACCACGCCGTCCACCACAAGGAACAGAACTAAAATGAGATTGCAAACAAGTGTTAAGTATTCAAATATCCTGTAAATCTCAAGGTAGCATCAAAGAGCTTGTTATTGAGTGGAAGACAAATGAAGAGAAATGAAAATCAGATTCATCCAAGCAGTGTTTCAAAAAGAAAATAATTCTCAGGTTTAGAGGCTGGCATTGATGGCCCGTCTCGAGTTTCACTTCATAAGGTGATAGTGGGCTGCCTTCTTGAAGCACAGCTGTCCATGTATAAAGGTGCCGCTACAATATTGTTCGGGAGGGGAGTTCCAGGATTTTTGATCCAGTGACAATGCTCAAGTCAGGATAGTGTGCAAATTGCAGGACTTGGTGATGGCAAGGTCATCCCCATTGCACCCACTGCGCTCGTCCATCTAGGCAATGAAGATGTGTGGATTTTGGAACTCGCTCACATGTCCTGGTGGTCAGAAGCTGGGAGTAGGGTTTCCATCTAGCCCCTCACTTGTGGGGCAGGAGACCCGAGAGAGAAAACGAAAGAAGAACCCAATGGTTCAACAAGCTTTCATCTATCGCTGCATAGCGTGAAAAGAGCCCTTTACAGGACACTATCAGCAACTCTGAGCAATATCACATGATTTAATATTGGATTAATCTGAACTGTTTCCAGCTACAGGATAGTGACAGAATATAACTGGCAATTTGAGGCTGTACAAGACTGACTCAAGGTGACTCATGTTTCAGTCTAACCCTCTGTCGTCCTTCAGGTGCAGCATCTCCCAGTTCCTCATCGGAGTTCTCTTTGAGAAAACTGTGGGTATGACATGACGGTACACTGCCAATCCCAATATGGCAGAGTATGGTGCAGTATTCCATCCCAATTCTCTTAGAGCTGGTGCACTTTTGTCTGCTTCCCTCGCTTGTTATTCCCAGAGCAGGTCGCGAGTCTGTTGCCAGATGCTCCTAGCTCGAGGGGCGCCACTCCACGTCAAGAGTAGTCGACCAGGAGTCTCTCCCACTCTTACCGCCAGTCATCGGCATACTGGAAGGATTTGCAGGTTGACACAAGCCACCTGGGGTGCCGGCTGGGTTACGAACGCACCTTCCTCAGCCATCAATTCCGGAGGTGGGAGTTTCTGGCTCAGAGCCCGGGGATAGTACCCTCTGTGCCCCCAGGTCTCCCCATGGCACAGCATGGCATAGTGCCACCACTGCTTAGGTGAAGCCTTAGGGCGGCACGGTGGTGCAGTGGTTAGCACTGCTGCCTCACAGCGTCGAGGACGTTCGATCCCGGCCCTGGGTCACTCTCCATGTGGAGTTTGCACGTTGAAATGAAATGAAAATCGCTTATTGTCACAAGTCGGCTTCAATGAAGTTACTGTGAAAAGCCCCTAGTCGCCACATTCCTCCCCGTATCTGCGTGGGCCTCACCCCCACAACCCAAAGATGTACAGGGTAGGTGGATTGGCCACGCTAAATTGCCCCTTAATTGGAAAAAAAATAATTGGGTACTCTAAATTTATATATTTTTTAAAAGTGAAGCCTTGACATTTTTTTGGAAATCATTCCAGAAAGTCACCCGGATTTTAACAGGTTGGAGTAAAAGCCCAAATCACCACTGTCCTCAGCGCTGCTATTCCTTAAACTGCTCCAAGTTCCCATAATCATTTCTCAGCCCTTCCAATGATAAGACTTCCCCAAAAGAGACAAAGAGAGGATTACATAATTACAGTAATCGCTGACAATTCCCAGGTTCTTACCAGGAGGGAGGAAATATGAAAATAAATTGGAACAATAAAGCAGAATTGCTCAGTCATTACTCAGTCTGAGGTGGGGTTGGTTGTTGAAAGCAGCTTGGAGAGGTTGTTCACAAACCCTCGTTGCTTTATATGTGGTGCTCCCGTGCTGGCAATGGCTTACGGTGTAACTTTATTGTTGTGCCAGATCAAGCAATTACACCATGTTGTAACAGAAGCCGTTTCACAAAGGGCATTAAAGATTAAATATTTTTCGACAGACCAGGGTCGAGATTCTCCGAGCCCCCCCGCCGGGTCGGAGAATCGCGGGGGGCTGCCGTGAATCCCGCCCCCGCCAGTTGCCGAATTCTCCGGCACCGGATATTCGGCGGGGGCGGAAATCGCGCCGCGCCGGTTGGCGGGCCCCCCCCCCCGCAATTCACCGGCCCGCATGGGCCGAAGTCCCGCTGCTAGGATGCCTGTCGCGCCGGCGTGGATTAAACCACCTACCTTACCGGCGGGGCAAGGCGGCGCAGGCGGGCTCCGGGGTCCTGGGGAGGGCACGGGGCGATCTGGCCCCGGGGGGTGCCCCCACAGTGGCCTGGCCCGCGATCGGGGCCCACCGATCCGCGGGCGGGCCTGTGCCGTGGGGGCACTCTTTCCCTTCCGCCTTCGCCACGGTCGCCACCATGGCGGAGGCGGAAGAGACTCCCTCCACTGTGCATGCGCGGGAATGCCGTCAGCGGCCGCTAACGCTCCCGCGCATGCGCCACCCGGAGATGTCATTTCCGCGCCCGCTGGCGGGGCACCAAAGGCCTTTCCCGCCAGCTGGCGGGGCGGAAATCAGTCCGGCGCGGGCCTAGCCCCTCAAGGTTAGGGCTCGGCCGCTCAAGATGCGGAGCATTCCGCACCTTTGGGGCAGCGCGATGCCCGACTGATTTGCGCCGTTTTGGGCGCCAGTCGGCAGACATCACGCTGATACCGGAGAATTTCACCCATGATTACTAATGTTACTTCCCACTGAAACGTAGCCCCTGATCAGAGTAATCTACCGCTGTTTGCAGAGACCCTCTACGCAGCGAAGGTTGAAAACTCCTCTCCACTCAACAGGTGATTAGCAGGCCTGAAAACGAATATTTCCTGGCTCCCAACCAGTATCTTTGAGTGAAAGGTTCTTCCGAACAGAATTTTAACACAATCGTAGACATCGGAGTGTGTGCATTTCATCAGGAAGTGGGAGCACAGAGCAGCTGATGGAAGGGAAGTAGAATGGGAGTTTTAGTTTTGATATCTACGACGTTAGAGATTTTTGCATCTTGTAATAATGTAGCCCAGCAATAGTTAATGTGATAACCGAATCACTTTATTGGCGCGATTTAACAGAAAGAAAACCCAGTCCCACGTTCAGCACGTTTAGTAGAGTGTTTCCCTAAGGCTTGTAGTGCCGGGAATAACACTGTTATTAAACGGGATTCTGTTCTTTGTTTGGGCCTTAGCGAGGGAGACCCCACCGAGACCGCAGATACCTTCATTTCCTGCATTGAGGATTTCAGCACGACCTTGCACTTCCAACTCGACCTGGATCCCCACCCCCCAAAGCCCCAACCTACTGATTAGGGCCCCCCCCCCCCCCGAGGCCCCTCACCCCACCTCATAAGGGCTCAATGCCCGGCATGGGCAAGGTGCCACCTGGGCACCTTGGCACTGCCAGCCTGGCATGCCCCTGCCAGCCTAGCAGTGTCACCTGGGCACCCTAGCAGTGGCAGGGTGGCACCCAGGTGGCATTAACCAGGGTGCCTGGATGGCACTGACAGGGCAGCAATACCAGGGCACCAGGCTGGCAATGCCAAGATGCCCAGGTGGCATCAGTGCCAGAGTGCCTACCCTGCCCAGAGGCAGAACCAAAGTGCCATTTGGCTTGGTCCACGTTTGTGGAGACGAGTGCTAAACGCGACCGGCTCAGCGTGTGCGATCGGGCGGAAGGCAGCAGCTATTGAATGACAGAAGAGACTCATTGAATGCTGATGGGACAAGGAAATACCTTAGAGAAGTTATGCGACTGATGGGAAGAAAAAAACCGCAACAAGCAAAACAAAGGAAGCAAAATGGGGCAGAGATAATGGTCGGAAATTGTTGAACTACCCAGAACTTCTGTTCTCCAGGTGGTCGTAACCTGCAGGTATCCTCCCGAGATGCACTGTCAACGTGGGAATTGCTCTGAAACTTGGACTTCCAATGGGCAATCACCCTGCGTGTGGAAGTCTCCCGAACTGTCCCAAAGTCAGAGTCAGATTCGGAGACTTTGAATGGTTAGAACTTATTTAGTAGGATAGCTATTGAGGAAAGGTTAAAAGGATTAAAACCAGTTCTAAGTCGTGGATATCTACACCACTGACACTGCCAATCCCCATTGGAAGCTTCCCAGATTCAAATTCCACCTCCCCCATCCCCCCCATCTCCCGCCACGGGCACATCCTACCCCCTCAACCACTTCCCTTTTCTCCATAGCTTCTCAGAGTGGCTTTGGGCACATTTAGATTTACTGGAATATCATCATAGAATTTACAGTGTAGAAGGAGGCCATTCGGCCCATCGAGTCTGCACCGGCTCTTGGAAAGAGCACCCCACCCAAGCCCACACCTACACCCTATCCCCATAACCCAGTAACCCCACCCAACACTAAGGGCAATTTTGAACACTAAGGGCAATTTATCATGGCCAATCCACCTAACCTGCACATCTTTTAGCACAGGGCTAAATCGCTGGCTTTGAAAGCAGACCAAGGCAGGCCAGCAGCACGGTTCGATTCCCGTAACAGCCTTCCCGAACAGGCGCCGGAATGTGGCGACTAGGGGCTTTTCACAGTAACTTCATTTGAAGCCTACTTGTGACAATAAGCGATTTTCATTTCATTTCATTTCATTTTGACTGTGGGAGGAAGCCGGAGCGCCCGGAGGAAACCCACGCACACACGGGGAGAACGTGCAGACTCCGCACAGACAGTGACCCAAGCCGGGAATCGAACCTGGGACCCTGGAGCTGTGAAGCAATTGTGCTAACTACTGCGCTACCGTGCTACCCAATATGGCAGCTAGTACCGCAAAAAGGGGGATAGGGCTTGGTTTCCCCTGATATTCCAGAACAGCTCCATATTTGTCAGGCGGCCTGGTTCCGAAGTCCAGGCGAGACACGTGGAGCTCCATTGCAGGGTAAGTAAATGGGAGCAGTGGGGCAATCCGATGGAGATTGCCATTTCTTGGAACTCCAACGTTGAGTCCAGGAGGCTGGAAGGTGCCGAATCAAAAGATGAGGTGCTGTTCAAGCTTGCGTTGGGTTTCACTGGAACAGTGGAGTAGGTCGAGGGCAGAAATGCCAGCACGAGAGCAAGGTGGAGAATTAAAATGACAGACCGCTGGAAGCCTCAAGCTGTGCTTGCGGACTGAACAGAGGTGATCAGCAAAGCGGTCACACAATCAGCGCTCGGTCTCCCCAATGTAGAGACCACATTGAGAGCATTGGGTACTATACCCTAGACTGAAAGAGGAACATGTAATGGCTGCTTCACCTGGAAGGAATGTTTGGGGGAGGGTTCTTGATCAGAGAAAGAGGAGGTAAAAGGACAGGTGCTACATCTCCTGCGTTTTCATGGGAAGATGTTTTGGGAAGGGTTCAGGGTGATGGGAATAACGGAGGAGTGGACCAGGATATCAGGGGGGCAACAAGCCCTGAAACGAATTTTGAAATTGTGGCTTTGCCCGATGAGGGGGGCAAAGGTTTCAGTGAGCACATGGGTGAACGCAACCTGGTTTGAGTTAGGACAGAGAGAGAGTGGTTTTGGGTGAATTTAGGAAGAGCTGAAGGTGTGAGTCTGCCCAAGAGAGCACTAGAATGGTCAGGCCTGCGGAAACAGGGGCATGGGTGATGCCTTCTGCAGCGAAGCAGCTGAGGCAGGAGGTGGAAACTGGCGTTCTTTATAATGGGGGTGATATGGACAAAGAATGGTTTCCTGGACTGGAAACACAAATGTCACGATTGCGTGGCGAGTCACTGAGTCCAAAGAGAATGGAAAGCAAAAACGTAAGTGTCGGATTGAAATGGGTGTATTAAAATTTGAAAGATTTGTTCAGTTAATTTATCACAAGTTATCCACACAAATGATGCTCTTCTGATGTTTCGCGCCCTTTCACTCTCCACATTTGGAAACTTCATAATTAACCATCAGCAGCCACAAAAACTTCACTCCCATCAGCGGTCACGGTCCAATTGTTAGAGACATGAATTCACTTTAGCATCCATTCCAAACGCAGCATTGTAACATGATCTCCTGTACACTGTGGCACGCAAGCAAATCCACATTACACAGCATGTGAGGGCTCTTGCCCAAGTACAGAACTTCAGCTGTCAGTCCATTTGTCAAAATCTAGACGCTTCTGTGGGTTGGTGTAAACTTGTTTTTTGCCGAAGCTGAAATTATTCCGAAATGCAGAACAAGGTGCAAACGATGAACGGCATGACAATTTGGAAAGGGCAGTGGAAAATATTTCCAACATCAAACGAGCAGAGGGCCCAAGCGATAGGCCAGAAATTGGGCGCGAGTCCAAAATGGAAGCAAACGGTGCCAAGATGAGGCCTGGTGCCAGGCTTTGCTACCGGCCCTTATTGACATGCATTTATCTGGTGGGCTGTCGGTGGCGAGCAGGAGATCTGGGGCGTCATTCTCCGACCCCCCGCCGTGTTGGAGAATCGCCGGGGGCTGCCGTCAATCCCACCCCCGTCGGTTGCCGAAGTCTCCGGTACCGGATATTTGGCGGGGGCGGGAATCGGGCCGCGCCAGTTGGCGGGCCCCCCCGCTGGATTCTCCGGCCCAGATGGGCCGAAGTCCCGCCGATAAATTGCCTGTCCCGCCGGCGTGGATTAAACCACCTTTTGAACAGTGGGACAAGGCGGCGCGGGCGGGCTCCGGGGTCCTGGGGGGTTCGCGGGGCGATCTGATGCCGGGGGGTGCCCCCACGGTGGCCTGGCCCGCGATCGGGGCCCACCGATCCGCGGGCGGGCCTGTGCTGTGGGGGCACTCTTTCCCTTCCGCCTCCGCCACGGTCTCCACCATGGCGGAGGCGGAAGAGACTCCCTCCACTGCGCATGCGCGGGAAACTGTCAGCGGCCGCTGACGCTTCCGCGCATGCGCCGCCCGGGGATGTCATTTCCGCGCCAGCTGGCGGGGGACCAAAGGCCGTTTCCGCCAGCTGGCGGGGCGGAAATTCCTCCGGCGTCGGCCTAGCCCCTCAATGTTGGGGCTCGGCCCCCAAAGATGCGGAGCATTCCGCACCTTTGGGGCGGCGTGATGCCTGTCTGATTGGCGCCGTTTTGGGCGCTAGTCGGCGGACATCGTGCCGTTTCGGGAGAATTTCGCCCCTGGTGCGGATCACTATCTTGCTGGTCATTTGGGTCACATGCAAATATTCATTCAGGCACAGCAGAGCTCGACTAAATCCACCACCAGGCATCTACTACATGTTCTGGGCATTTCATCTGAGATCCCATCTGGATGGTTAATGTCAGTCAATCAGTTCCTTGCCGTCCAATGACATTGAGTTGTAGAATGATATCCTCCCAATGTTGTACTGCTGACACCCACAAACGCAATGATAGTCACATCTAGAGTAGCTTTTCTGCCAATGTTGCTGTTGAAATCTTCATTCATACCTTGATTACTTCCAGACTTGACTATTCCAATACTCCACTTTCAACTTCAACTCATCCAAAACTCTCTGCACATATCTTACCCAGTGTCAATATCCATTCACCCATCACTGACCCAGTGTCAATATCCATTAACCCATCACTGACCCAGTGTCAATATCCATTCACCCATCACTGACCCAGTGTCAATATCCATTAACCCATCACTGACCCAGTGTCAATATCCATTCACCCATCACTGACCCAGTGTCAATATCCATTCACCCATCACTGACCCAGTGTCAATATCCATTCACCCATCACTGACCCAGTGTTAATATCCATTCACACATCACTCTGACCCAGTGTCAATATCCATTCACCCATCACTGACCCAGTGTCAATATCCATTCACCCATCACTCTTACCCAGGGTCAATATCCATTCACCCATCACTCTGACAAAGTGTCAATATCCATTCACCCATCACTGACCCAGTGTCAATATCCATTCACCCATCACTCTTACCCAGAGTCAATATCCATTCACCCATCACTGACCCAGAGTCAATATCCATTCACCCATCACTGACCCAGTGTCAATATCCATTCACCCATCACTGACCCAGTGTCAATATCCATTCACCCATCACTCTGACCCAGAGTCAATATCCATTAACCCATCACTGACCCAGTGTCAATATCCATTCACCCATCACTGACCCAGTGTCAATATCCATTAACCCATCACTGACCCAGTGTTAATATCCATTCACCCATCACTCTGACCCAGTGTCAATATCCATTCACCCATCACTGACCCAGTGTCAATATCCATTCACCCATCACTGACCCAGTGTCAATATCCATTCACCCATCACTGACCCAGTGTCAATATCCATTCACCCATCACTCTTACCCAGAGTCAATATCCATTCACCCATCACTCTGACCCAGTGTCAATATTCATTCACCCATCACTCTTACCCAGAGTCAATATCCATTCACCCATCACTGACCCAGTGTCAATATCCATTCACCCATCACTGACCCAGTGTCAATATCCATTCACCCATCACTCTTACCCAGAGTCAATATCCATTCACCCATCACTGACCCAGAGTCAATATCCATTCACCCATCACTCTGACCCAGTGTCGATATTCATTCACCCATCACTGACCCAGTGTCAATATCCATTCACCCATCACTCTGACCCAGTGTCAATATCCATTAACCCATCACTGACCCAGTGTCAATATCCATTCACCCATCACTGACCCAGTGTCAATATCCATTCACCCATCACTGACCCAGAGTCAATATTCATTCACCCATCACTGACCCAGAGTCAATATCCATTAACCCATCACTGACCCAGTGTCAATATCCATTCACCCATCACTGACCCAGTGTCAATATCCATTCACCCATCACTGACCCAGAGTCAATATTCATTCACCCATCACTGACCCAGAGTCAATATCCATTAACCCATCACTGACCCAGTGTCAATATCCATTCACCCATCACTCTGACCCAGTGTCAATATCCATTCACCCATCACTGACCCAGTGTCAATATCCATTCACCCATCACTGACCCAGTGTCAATATCCATTCACCCATCACTGACCCAGTGTCAATATCCATTCACCCATCACTGACCCAGTGTCAATATTCATTCACCCATCACTCTGACCCAGAGTCAATATTCATTCACCCATCACTGACCCAGTGTCAATATTCATTCACCCATCACTCTGACCCAGAGTCAATATTCATTCACCCATCACTGACCCAGTGTCAATATCCATTCACCCATCACTGACCCAGTGTCAATATCCATTCACCCATCACTGACCCAGTGTCAATATCCATTCACCCATCACTGACCCAGTGTCAATATTCATTCACCCATCACTCTGACCCAGAGTCAATATTCATTCACCCATCACTGACCCAGTGTCAATATCCATTCACCCATCACTCTGACCCAGTGTCAATATCCATTCACCCATCACTGACCCAGTGTCAATATCCATTCACCCATCACTCTGACCCAGTGTCAATATCCATTCACCCATCACTGACCCAGTGTCAATATCCATTCACCCATCACTGATCCAGAGTCAATATTCATTCACCCATCACTGACCCAGTGTCAATATCCATTCACCCATCACTGACCCAGTGTCAATATCCATTCACCCATCACTGACCCAGTGTCAATATCCATTCACCCATCACTGACCCAGTGTCAATATCCATTCACCCATCACTCTGACCCAGTGTCAATATCCATTCACCCATCACTGACCCAGTGTCAATATCCATTCACCCATCACTCTGACCCAGTGTCAATATCCATTCACCCATCACTGACCCAGTGTCAATATCCATTCACCCATCACTGACCCAGTGTCAATATCCATTCACCCATCACTGACCCAGTGTCAATATCCATTCACCCATCACTGACCCAGAGTCAATATCCATTCACCCATCACTGACCCAGTGTCAATATCCATTCACCCATCACTGACCCAGTGTCAATATCCATTCACCCATCACTCTGACCCAGTGTCAATATCCATTCACCCATCACTGACCCAGAGTCAATATCCATTAACCCATCACTGACCCAGTGTCAATATCCATTAACCCATCACTCTGACCCAGTGTCAATATCCATTCACCCATCACTCTGACCCAGTGTCAATATCCATTCACCCATCACTGACCCAGTGTCAATATCCATTCACCCATCACTCTTACCCAGAGTCAATATCCATTCACCCATCACTGACCCAGTGTCAATATCCATTCACCCATCACTCTGACCCAGTGTCAATATCCATTCACCCATCACTCTGACCCAGAGTCAATATCCATTCACCCATCACTCTGACCCAGAGTCAATATTCATTCACCCATCACTGACCCAGTGTCAATATTCATTCACCCATCACTGACCCAGAGTCAATATCCATTCACCCATCACTGACCCAGTGTCAATATCCATTCACCCATCACTCTGACCCAGAGTCAATATTCATTCACCCATCACTGACCCAGTGTCAATATCCATTCACCCATCACTCTGACCCAGTGTCAATATTCATTCACCCATCACTCTGACCCAGTGTCAATATCCATTCACCCATCACTCTGACCCAGTGTCGATATTCATTCACCCATCACTCTGACCCAGTGTCAATATCCATTCACCCATCACTCTGACCCAGAGTCAATATCCATTCACCCATCACTCTGACCCAGAGTCAATATTCATTCACCCATCACTGACCCAGTGTCAATATCCATTCACCCATCACTCTGACCCAGTGTCAATATTCATTCACCCATCACTCTGACCCAGTGTCAATATCCATTCACCCATCACTCTGACCCAGTGTCGATATTCATTCACCCATCACTCTGACCCAGTGTCAATATCCATTCACCCATCACTCTGACCCAGAGTCAATATCCATTCACCCATCACTCTGACCCAGAGTCAATATTCATTCACCCATCACTGACCCAGTGTCAATATCCATTCACCCATCACTGACCCAGAGTCAATATCCATTCACCCATCACTCTGACCCAGTGTCAATATCCATTCACCCATCACTCTGACCCAGAGTCAATATTCATTCACCCATCACTCTGACCCAGTGTCAATATTAATTCACTCATTACTCTGACCCAGAGTCAATATCCATTCACCCATCAGTGACCCAGTGTCAATATTCATTCACCCATCACTCTGACCCAGAGTCAATATCCATTCACCCATCACTGACCCAGTGTCAATATCCATTCACCCATCACTCTGACCCAGTGTCAATATCCATTCACCCATCACTCTGACCCAGTGTCGATATTCATTCACCCATCACTCTGACCCAGTGTCAATATCCATTCACCCATCACTCTGACCCAGTGTCGATATTCATTCACCCATCACTGACCCAGTGTCAATATCCATTCACCCATCACTCTGACCCAGAGTCAATATTCATTCACCCATCACTGACCCAGTGTCAATATCCATTCACCCATCACTGACCCAGTGTCAATATCCATTCACCCATCACTCTGACCCAGTGTCAATGTCCATTCACCCATCACTGACCCAGTGTCAATATCCATTCACCCATCACTCTGACCCAGAGTCAATCTCCATTCACCCATCACTGACCCAGAGTCAATATTCATTCACCCATCACTCTGACCCAGTGTCAATATTAATTCACCCATTACTCTGACCCAGTGACTATATCCATTCACCCATCACTCTGACCCAGAGTCAATATCCATTCACCCATCAGTGACCCAGTGTCAATATTCATTCACCCATCACTCTGACCCAGAGTCAATATCCATTCACCCATCACTGACCCAGTGTCAATATCCATTCACCCATCACTCTGACCCAGTGTCAATATCCATTCACCCATCACTGACCCAGAGTCAATATCCATTCACCCATCACTGACCCAGTGTCAATATTCATTCACCCATCACTCTGACCCAGTGTCGATATTCATTCACCCATCACTGACCCAGTGTCAATATTCATTCACCCATCACTGACCCAGTGTCAATATCCATTCACCCATCACTGACGCAGTGTCAATATCCATTCACCCATCACTGACCCAGTGTCAATATCCATTCACCCATCACTCTGACCCAGTGTCAATATCCATTCACCCATCACTCTGACCCAGTGTCAATATCCATTCACCCATCACTCTGACCCAGTGTCAATATCCATTCACCCATCACTGACCCAGTGTCAATATCCATTCACCCATCACTGACCCAGTGTCAATATCCATTCACCCATCACTCTGACCTACGTGGATTCCTGGTCCCTCAGCATCACAAATTTAAAATTCTCATCCTTGTGCTCATATCCATTCATGGCTTTGCGACTCCCAATCTCTACAATCTCCTCCAGGTCTATAACTAATAATAATAATGTTTATTGTCATAAGTAGGCTTACATTAACACTGCAATGAGGTTACTGTGAAAAGCCCCTAGTCGCCACATTCCGGCACCTGTTCGGGTACACAGAGGGAGAGTTCAGAAAGTCCAATTCACCTAACAAGCACGTCTTTCGGGCCTTGAGGGACGCAACCGGAGCCCCCGTATGAAACCCACGCAGACACGGGGAGAACGCGCAGACTCCGTACAGACAGTGACCCAAGCCAGGAATCGAACCTGGGACCCTGGCACCGTGAAGCAACAGTGGTAACCACTGTGCCGCTCACTTCCTGTCCCATCAACATTGATGTTTTAAGCACTTCTCGCTGCTCTCGTCTCTCCAGTGACTGTACCGTGCATTCTGGATTCTCTTCCTGAACCCATCTCTCCTTCTACCTCTTTCTCTCTCTAAAACCTTCCTGAAAACATACCACCTTGGTTAAGCTTCTGTTCAGCCCTCATAATATTTCCTTTTTTGACTGTTGATTGAAGTGCTCAAGGACATCTTTCTATGTTAACTATGCAAACGCAAGTTTAAAAAAATTTTTAAGTGCCCAATTCTTTTTTTTCCCCCCAATTAAGGGGCAATTTAGCATGGCCAATCCACATACCCTGCACATCTTTGGGTTGTGGGGGTGAAACCTACGCAGAGAGAGTGTGCAAACTCCACACAGGCAGGGACCCGGGGGCAGGATCGAAACCGGGTCCTCAGCGCCACGAGGCTGCAGCGTGAACCATTGCACACCATGCCGCCCTATGCAAACACAAGGGGCGTCATTCTCCGCCGGCGGGAGTCTCTGTTCTGCCGGCGCCCGGGGGTTTCCCGACGGCGTGGGGCTGCCCCACAATGGGAAACCCCATTGACTGGCCGGTGTTACGGAGACTCCCGCCGGCCGGTCGGGGCAGAAATGTGGTGGGGCGGGTAGGAGAATTTCGCCCAAGGTGTCATTAATGAAGACATTATTGATACATTAATATTGGGACATGGCTCCCCCTTTCTCTCCAATGCACCAAAATTTGAATAGAAGCAAGTTGGCAAATGATGCACACACGTACTACTTTAAGCTGGGTCTTCACTTGTCTGTCTGCAAATGGAACACCGCTCTCCAAATTGATGCCTTCCCATGATCTTTCTGATGGTGAGAGCATTAGGTTTGGTGCCCCCAGTTGATGACAAAGATAATACACAACAGTAAGATGTACTTGGTAGCTGGGGAGAGATTTTCGGCAACAGTAGTGCCCCCAAAAGCCTGCTGATGCCTCTGACTCACAGGTCAAATTGGGAGGTGCCTCAGTTCAAGGGCATCAATGCAAGTTGCTTGTAAGCCTGCCCTTGCCTACTAGTGCTGATGCTGCCTCATCGCGCCTGCGCTCGGCAGTTGTGTTTCTTGCCGTCTTTAGCACATGGGAAAATTGCATCCCCTCTCCTCCAGCCTACTGGGGTAACATTTGGAATTAGCCTGATCGCGTGACTGCTAAAACCTATTAGAGGATGTTGAACGTAGCTGGTGGATGGCTCGTGAAGTATTCCATCTCGGGTATAAATGCAAGGTGTCCTGTGGGAAAAAATTCACATCCTACTTTTCCGATGGGAATAAACGATCGACCAAAGCTTACCTGAATGGTCTTCTCCTACATCATAAATCTCCCAAGGTGGTAAGGATTGACTTCCTGTGTTACAATATTCCCCAAAATATGGATCAGTCAACACAAGACATTTGTGCAGGAATCATAGAGCCCTTGCACCAACATAATTAAGGATAGAATTTTTATTTATTTTTTTAAATTATAAATTTAGAGTACCCAATTCATTTTTTCCAATTAAGGGGCAATTTAGCGTGGCCAATCCACCTACCCAGCACATCTTTGGGTTGTGGGGGCGAAACCCATGCAAACATGGGGAGAATGTGCAAACACCACACGGACGGTAACCCAGAGCCGGGATCGAACCTGGGACCTCGGCGCCGTGAGGCTGCAGGGCTAACCCACTGCGCACCGTGCTGCCCTAAGGATAGAAATATTGTACTTTAATAAATACCTGATTATTTGCAGGGAGGAAGAGAAAATGTAATTAATCTGGTGTTCTACTTCTTAGTTTCTAAGTTTTTATTAGTTTGAATTTGTGTCACACCTAACCATCAGGCAACTGTGAAAAGCCCCTCGTCGCCACATTCCGGCGCCTGTTCGGGGAATTGAACTGTGCTGCTGGCCTGCCTTGGTCTGCTTTAAAAGCCAGCGATTTAACCCAGTGAGCTAAATCAGCTTGATTTCCTACTTAAATTTCATCCCACTTCTTATTTGAAGTGCACATTTATAAACTGAAAAGTCAGTGGTTGTAGTTAATAATTTAATCAATATCATGAACAGTTTGCGCCATTTAGAGCAGCTTGTTTGGCAATTAAACATCTGTACATGTTTTACAGATACCATAAAGCAGTGCTTATCAAACTTTTTTGCCTGGGATCCATTTTTACCAACAGGTCATCCTTCAGGACCCATGCTGGCCGACCTTCACGACCCACCATTTTCACTTACCGTTGATGCGACAGGTGAGCCTGCTTGGTCCTCATGATTTCACTTGCTTTCAATGTTACATTTCTTTCTTTAAAAAAAATAAATTTAGAGTACCCAATTCATTTTTTCCAATTAAGGGGCAATTTAGCGTGGCCAATCCACCTACCCTGCACATCTTTGGGTTGTGGGGGCGAAACCCATGCAAACATGGGGAGAATGTGCAAACACCACACGGACGGTAACCCAGAGCCGGGATCGAACCTGGGACCTCGGCGCCGTGAGGCTGCAGGGCTAACCCACTGCGCACCGTGCTGCCCTAAGGATAGAAATATTGTACTTTAATAAATACCTGATTATTTGCAGGGAGGAAGAGAAAATGTAATTAATCTGGTGTTCTACTTCTTAGTTTCTAAGTTTTTATTAGTTTGAATTTGTGTCACACCTAACCATCAGGCAACTGTGAAAAGCCCCTCGTCGCCACATTCCGGCGCCTGTTCGGGGAATTGAACTGTGCTGCTGGCCTGCCTTGGTCTGCTTTAAAAGCCAGCGATTTAACCCAGTGAGCTAAATCAGCTTGATTTCCTACTTAAATTTCATCCCACTTCTTATTTGAAGTGCACATTTATAAACTGAAAAGTCAGTGGTTGTAGTTAATAATTTAATCAATATCATGAACAGTTTGCGCCATTTAGAGCAGCTTGTTTGGCAATTAAACATCTGTACATGTTTTACAGATACCATAAAGCAGTGCTTATCAAACTTTTTTGCCTGGGATCCATTTTTACCAACAGGTCATCCTTCAGGACCCATGCTGGCCGACCTTCACGACCCACCATTTTCACTTACCGTTGATGCGACAGGTGAGCCTGCTTGGTCCTCATGATTTCACTTGCTTTCAATGTTACATTTCTTTCTTTAAAAAAAATAAATTTAGAGTACCCAATTCATTTTTTCCAATTAAGGGGCAATTTAGCGTGGCCAATCCACCTACCCTGCACATCTTTGGGTTGTGGGGGTGAAACCCACGCAAACACAGGGAGAATGTGCGAACTCCACACGGACAGTGACCCAGAGCCGGGATTGAACCTGGGACCTCGGCGCCGTGAGGCAGCAGTGCTAACCACTGCACCACCGTGCTGCCCGTCAATGTTACATTTCTGCCAAGGACTTCAGCTGATGATAAAATTGTCAAGAGGTTTGTCCTCAAACTCGCCATGCATTGACTTCAAATGCCTTTGAAGTTTTGAGGGTTTTAAACTTTTATTTGCCAGTACTTCCCTACATATAACACACACGAGCTTTGGATCCTGATTTGCAGTGGCACAATTAATAAACCCATACCTTAAAAATTTATCTTTATGCTGCTTTGTTCCTGATTTCAGCTTCTTCTTAGTGGGTTGTTCACCAGAGGCCCTGGGACTCACATTAACACTCCTGGCAGCTACAAAATGGAGGAATCTCTCTTGCGCCCAGTGCACGTGGATGTCAGTGTCCGTGTCCTGCTCCCTGCCGTCATTTCTGGAGAGAAGGCTCCATCGATGTTTAAACAGAATCCGCTACTGGGTCAGCGCACTGACGTTGTGAGGAAGTAGCCTGCCTCGCTGGGCAGGGGCACACATACACGGGGCGGCTGGCATGTTAAAAAACCGGTGGCGGCTGTGGTGGACTTCTTCCCACGATCGGGAAAGCCGCGACCGATGGCCCCGCGACCCACCCACGGGCCGCCACCGAGTTTGAAAATGACTGCTGTAAATCAGTGGTGGGCAACTTAGGCTAGTGAGTGGGGCGGCTGAGTGACGCCCTTCATCTCAGTGGGCTGCAAGATTGAAACCGGGCATGTTCGCAAACCGTGATGCTCAAATAAGATTGAATCCATTTAGTACACACCGAATATTTCATAACAAGTAATAAGAAATGCTTAATTATTCAGATATTAATAGAACTATCAAGTTCAAATTAAACATTCATATTTCAGACGCAGAGGAGTGTCCAGCTCTCACAGTCAATGTTGTGAGCAATCAACATGCACCTCACTCCACAGGCCTTTGCTTTATGTGCGTATCACTTCAGGTTACCGCTAGGAAAAAGGTTATGTGGATGGAAACCAACGGAATGTGCCAACTCTGCATGTGGGCAAAACGTCTTGGGGGCCGCACTCGGAATCCTGATGGGCCGCACGTGGCCCCAGCTCACAGGTTGCCCCCCCCTCCCCCCACGGCTATAAACAGAGCACAATCCTTGTAATACCAGCTACCATTAGTTGAGCACTTGGAATGAAGTAAAAAGTCCCCGATTCCTGATTTAAGAAACTTTGGAGGGAGTGCACAGCAAACTATTTCCATGAAATGTTAAGTGGTTTGCTCAACTCAAGTTTAAAAAATGTGGGGAAAAAAGCAAGGTCAAAAATAGTATTTTGCACATAATACACGACTAAATGTACTACAATAGAACTGGGGTGTGGCACTGATCTAACAGAGGTTCAAGCCACTAGTGATTGATTATCTGATTGCCAAAATTGTGGGGTCAATTTTTAAACTTGGAACTGGTTCGGAGGAAGCCAGGTGGTAGGGTGGGCAGGAAATGTACTCCTTGCCCCACATGGTGGGTGACTCATGTTGGCCGTATTTTTAGAGGTTTCAGTACTGCTGTATCCAACTGCCCTGGATACCCTCATCACTGGTCACCTGACAGTCTAAACCTCGCTGTGTATCACTTGCTCACACTAAATGGAAGGCAGGCTCTTCATTACTCAATTGGATGCTCCCATCTTTAATGCTTTTAGAACTCCATTGGAAGTGTTCAAAAAAGTGAAGACACTGATATTTTTAATGCCACTATGACTTTTCTCCAGAGCTGTTTGCGCAGTTTGAGAGATTTCTTTTTCCTTTATTTTTGTCTTAATTTTTTTTTTAATTTAAAAAAATACATTTAGAGTACCTGATTCTTTTTTTTCCAATTAAGGGGCAATTTAACGTGGCCAATCTACCTATCCAGCACATCATTTTGTGTTGTGGGGATGAGACCCACACGTACACACAAGGAGAATGTGCAAACCCCACACACGGGGCCAGGTTCGAACCCGGGTCCTTGGTGCAGCGAGGTAGCAGTGCTAACCACTGGGTCACCGTGCCGCCCAGTTTCCTAGCTATTAATCTTTGATTTCTGGAGGATTCAGGGCAGCCCTGCTGCCCTATTAAGGCCAAAGCATTTTAACTCCTGCTGATCTCACTTCCTTCTCAGAATGTGGCTGAAGAGGGACTCATAGCAAATGCCAGTAGGTGGAGAGTAGGTGGCCATAACCACTGCAACTTGATAGCTACACAAGTTGGGAATGACAGCTAGGTCTGCAGTTTCGGAGGGCAAGAGTTTCTTTTGGGCTCATACCAGAGTTACAGCAGAACATTCAAGGGGATTTCAGATTTAAAAAAATAAATTTAGAGTACCCAATTATTTTTTTCCAATTAAGGGATAATTTAAAGTGGCCAATCTACCTAACCTGCACATCTTTGGGTTGTGGGGGTGAAACCCACGCAAACACGGGAAGAACGTGTAAACTCCACACAGTGACCCAGAGCCGGGATCTAATTTGGGGGGGGGGGGGGGGTCTTCAGATTTAGTACATTCAACAAATACTGCAGGCACTGTGCATCTCTGTTGGCACTTTATGATATAATCCATCTGCTTTAAATTCCCCTTGTTCGGTAAGAACTTTACTACTCACTTAATGCTCAAGGCAGTTCATTAGTGAGTAACAAGGCCCAGTTTTAATGTGCTATGTTCAACAAGATGGTCTGAGCGCTCCTGGATGATCGCAAAGAAGGGGGAAAATCCAGCAGGATTCTCACTCCCAGTTATCCAGTGACTCCTGCTGTGGGAGAAGGATTGGGCCCAGCTGTAATGTCCTCACTGTCAAATAACGAGTCAGCATTTACGATCAATGCTCATAACATTAGTAGCACCCGCGGACAAGTACCAAAGGATGCTCAGCACACCTGAAACTGTACCCTAGCAAAGAATCAATAGCTTCAATGGAGGAGGAAAAACCCTTTTGAATATGGTTTTGGTATGACTCTTTAAGGAGGAGTTTAAATAGTCTTCTGCATTGCATGCATAGTGTAGGAGTGAGTGAAACACACCAATCCCATCATATAATTCAGAAAACGTTTGATGCAAATTCAGATAAACAATTAGAGCTTTCTTGGAGCTGCTCTGGAGTTCATGGTGCCACCTGAACTCTTGATTGAGTTATCATCTTTGAAAGTCACGCAACGTCCCACAGCTTTCCACAAAAAATGTACATTAACATTTTTGGTGTGCCCTATTTTAATGACCTGAAAATATTTTGCCTTCTTACATGACTTGTTTGGCAGGAGACAGTAAGTGCACAGACGAGGCTCAAAGGTCACAGGCCTGAAATGCTAACTGCTTCCCTCCAAGAGATGGTGCCAGTTGAGTGTTTCCAGCCTTCTGTTTCATTTCAGATTTCCAGCGTCTGCAGTATTTTGGTTTTGTGTGTGTCCTAGGGTGTATTGTCTTTAGTGGCGAGTTCCCCGATAGACAATGCTGACGGTGAATCAGAGCATACACCTCTATTTTGGCAGGTACATCATAAACTATATTATAACACCGTCACATAGCATATCTCCTGTGGTACTGTTCCTGCAGAAAAGTAATCTTTTTCTAAAATAAATTTAAAATACCCAATTCATTTTTCCAATTAAGGGGCAATTTAGCGTGGCCAATCCACCTAGCCTGCACATAGAACATAGAACATACAGTGCAGAAGGAGGCCATTCGGCCCATCGAGTCTGCACCGACCCACTTAAGCCCTCACTTCCACCTTATCCCCATAACCCAATAATCCCTCCTAACCTTTTTGGACATTAAGGGCAATTTAGCATGGCCAATCCACCTAACCTGCACGTCTTTGGACTGTGGGAGGAAACCGGAGCACCCGGAGGAAACCCACGCAGACACGGGGAGAACGTGCAGACTCCACACAGACAGTGACCCAGCGAGGAATTGAACCTGGGACCCTGGCGCTGTGAAGCCACAATGCTATCCACTGTGCTACCGTGCTGCCGGCATTGTTTCACCCCCACAACCCATCTTTGGGTTGTGGGGGTGAAACCCACGCAAACACGGGGAGAATGTGCAAATTCCACACGGACAATGATCCAGAGCCTCAATCGAACCTGGGACCTTGGTGTCGTGAGGCAGCAGTGCTAACTCACTGCGCCACCGGGTTGCCCTAATAGAAAAGTAAATTTGCTGTAACCGACCCTCCACTTGTCTTCCTTCACAGCCCAATGTGACCCACACCAAGTGATGCTCACCTAAACTTGCAGTTTAACCCCGGTGGTGACCTGAGCTAGTCCCCAGTTCCTCAATGTCTCCAATTTAAAATTCTCATCTTAGTTATCAAATGTCACATAACCTCACTCCCCCCAAACCCCATGGCTTTCAGAAGCCCTACAACCTTCCAAAAATCTGCGTTTCACCGAAGCTGACCTCGGGTGCATACCTCAATCTCATCATACAATCGCAGGCCGTCTTTTCCTGGGTCTTGGCATAAAACCCCGGACTAAACTTTTCCCTAAACCTCACTTCCCCGCTCTTTAAAAAAAATAAATTTAGAGTACCCAATCCATTTTTTCCAATAAAGGGGCAATTTAGTGTGGTCAATTTACCTGCCTTGCACATCTCCGGGTTGAGGGGGAAAACCCCACGCAAACACGGGGAGAATGTGCAAACTCCACACAATGACCCAGAGCCGGGATTGAACTTGGGACCTCGGCGCCGTGAGGCAGCAGGGCTACTCACTGCACCACTATGCTGCCCACTTCCTTGCTCTCTTAAAACACCTTTGCTACTAAAACCCAATAAAAAACACTTATACAAAAACCTTCCCTAAAATCTACTTTGTTGACCAAGCTTTTAATCACCCCTCCTATTGCCTGCCTTCACACTTCTGATATTAGATTGTTTATCTGTAGTGCATCTTTATTGACCGGTGTTGGGAGTTTTCTAAACTCATACTGCAACCTGCTGGGAATTATTGGCACGGGTGCTTGATGGAAGTCACGTTTGCTGTCGCTAGCAGCAACACGAACACGAGCACTCAGCTTGTCAGAGACACTTCCTCCAATGGGAAACTTGTTTGACACATTTTAAATATATTGGAAAAATTCATGCATGTGCAAGGTCAATGTCTGGGAACTTTGCTTTACATTACACATCTGATTTGCAGTTCAAAGACTCCCAAAATTAGTGAGAATTTATATGGTTGTGCAGAGGATTTTCGAAGTAGTATTTTAAAATAACTTTGACACCAAAGGAAAATACTGTAGCTCCTGGAATTCTGAAAAAAGTAGTAATTGACCTGATAGGTTAACTTTATTTCTCTCCGACTTCCGTTGGTAGCCATGGAAAGAGTGGTCGTCCATTTGGTGGCTCCCACTCGAGGTAGATTTTTTTTGGTCCTTCCCCACCCGAACTGGATGGTGATTGAGGGCAAAAGGTGCATGCATGTAAAAGTGGCCTTGCTGAGCGAACCGCAACGCAACCACCGTCAATCTTCCCCACGAGGCATTATTAGCCAATTAATTTGATTGCACGGTCAACAGCCTACATATTGAATGGATTAGCAACCTCGAGCTAGGAGCAAAAAATGAACACATTTGAAATGCAAAAGAAAACTTACATTTATTGCCATTGCTTAGATGACAAACAGGTTACATTTGTATGTTTTCCTGTTGTGTCCCTCTTCGTGCATTGTGGAATATCCAAGTCACACAACTCTTGCCTGTGTACCTGAGCTCATAGTGCAAACACAAGCCTAAGTCTGAAAGGAACCTTCATTTTGAAAACAAAGAGAGAAAATTTCCACATATACATACACAGCAAACGACTTGGTTAAAACATAATGCAAATTTTCCAATATACATAGTTTATAATTTCTTTTACACTTCTCCATTCAGGCAGTGCCATAAAGAAACCCCATCCAGTTTGAAATACTGCACTGTAACTAAAATGGCATTAATGTAAATATAGTATTGCTTAATCTGAAGTAAAGAAAGTTTTTTTTTAAAGAATCTACACAGAATGCTTTATTTACAATGATTCTTTTGATCTATCATACAAAACTCGTTGAGCGCTGGGAAAATGTGTTCTGTACATTAAGTCCATTTGCTGTACTAATACATCCTTTGCTGTGCAACAATGAAATACATTCTGTATACTACCTATGCACTGTTTCTTACACAGTGTTACTCAATGCAGTGACGGGGCGTGAATGGTCCTAAGTTCATATTTGCGGTTGCAAATTCAGTACACGCCATACTAGGGATGCCTAGGAAAGCCTTCATGAATGAATATGCCACACATCAAGCTCTGCAACTAATTTTACTGATGTAAAGACGCGTCAAAATCTCTCCCGGGAGGAAAATGCACCTTTTTCTTTTTGATCGTGGCCGAATAAGTTATATTCAACCTTGTTCAGCTAAATCTTCGGTGAATCTCGTATCTGGTGGCTTGTCGAATCCAAGAAACCCAGTTAAATAGTTGATACCAACAATCTACGCTACCCTACGAGGCAGCAGAAATCCAAATTGGCCCATCTCCTTCCTGCCATGAGGTTGAAATGCTGCGGGACGCGTCTTAAACCCACGTGAAGAATTATTTGGCAGAAATGGTTCTTCACGTCTGTACTAAATATGCATCTGCCCAGTTCGCTCCAAAAGGGGCATTTTGCTTCCTTCCATAACTGCAGCTCTTCCATTAGTTCGTAATTTTTGGTGAACACCAATGTTTGCGCAAGAAATTTAAGATCAGATATACAACAGCTTTATAATTTGCACAGTTGCCAGTAAAGATTCAGTATCGGTATAAGTAACTGAGAGGCTATAATCCAGTGAGCATTCTGAACTTCTATAAAGTTGTCAACTTGCGTATTACTACTCTGATAGCAACAAATGTAAAAGGGAAAATTAATTTTGTTTTACTTGTCACATGCTTGACTTGTTAGTTCCAGTTGTCTGATCATTTGAGTGACAATTATTATCGCTCAAACTACATGCTTTTCTAGATTGATCTTGGCCTCCGCTATCTGCCTAACGTTAAAGTTTTACAATGTTTATTTAAACCTATACTCAAGTGACGAGGCCATGACAAAAGGCTGTAAAGTTGTACATCCGGTCTATCCACCATTGTCTCGGTATGTGGAATGAAAATGTTCATGTGAATGTGCTCCAGTGGCCTGGTCACCTTATTCCATTTTCCACTTGCGGGAATAGTAGGCAGTGACCATGTGATCTGCTGGAGTTAAACTGCTCTGATAGGCAGATAGACCGTAGGCAATGATGTCATTGCTGTTAACACCGAGCACATGCTGTAGTTACAGATTTTGAGCTGAATTTTCCGATGGTAACAGTTGAATTGGGGAAATTAATCAAGGATGTTTTACACCACTCCATTGTGCAGTATAAACATAGGGAGCTTGGGACAGAGGTGTTGATTTCAGAAGCTTTGTGGACTCACTGACAAAGTTAAGTGAGTTTTCTATGTGATAAAATAGCCGGTGGAATTTTAAGATTCTGGTATTAGTGTTTTTAAGAATATTCTTTATAAAGGGTGACTAAGTCAGCTCAATATAACTGTGACACTATATTCTGCAATGTACAACTACAGTATCAGTGGAGGTTAGCCAGATGCTAACTGTGCAGAGTAATGAACACGGACTATCTGGTTACCTTTACACTGCATTGAGGGCTATTATAGTGAACAATTTAAGTTATAGTTCAGCTTCTGAAATATCAGCTGCAACATGCAGTAGTGTCCAGCAAAGAAAAACATTCAAAACATAAGTGGAACAATCTATTTCCGTAACGTCAGAGCTAACCAGGGTGTCTGGAAAAGAGGAAAGAGTGCTCATAAATATTAATAAGCTTTCCGTAATCGGCAAGACTGCCACTAAAAACCGATAACTCCGATAACTGAGATTTCTGGACTGTAGCTGTATATCAGATTACAGTACACTGAAAAACTAATGTCAAAACATTCCAGAGTTAAATATGCCAATAAGATTGTTGTTTCCTTATTTATTTTGACCACATGGATCTTCTGACTTTACAGATAAGATCAGTCGCGCATTCCCATCTTGTGGGCAGGTTACTTTGTTTTTACTATTCATCTTACTGGAATTGCATTTTGCCTACTTTGTTACATATCGTCCATCTATTATAATTGAGAACTAACGACCTTGCGCATTTTTGATCTTGCTTTGATTTTGTTCGAACAGCGTAGGAACTAAGGCAACATGTCGAGACCCAGGTGGCTGACGGCTAATTATAAATACAAGCTCTTTTCGTCATCTGTCCATGATTTTCAATCTCACAGCATTAATCCCAAAAGTTAAAATGGAGCAGATCCTACAGGGGAAACTGCGGACAAGCCAATCAGTTGGGGGGAATGAGGCAAAATGATGTCTATGTGTAACTGCAGGATCACTGGTGAGCCAAACTGAAACTTGGGTTTGATTTGTTCTTTTTTTAAAACAAAGTTGTACAAGGTTAATCCAAAAGTTTGCCCTTCAGGAGGTCCAAAATAGTCCTCTTTTCGTAAAGCACCATTTTCCACATGCAGTTGTCTTAATAATGGTGTGTATGGCCTCAGTAAGAGCTCAGTTTCTTAGTTTACGCCATTTCTCACCCATCCATTCTCTTGTTAAGATAACTTTTAAAAAATGCCTGACCATTCCAGCGATCACAGAAGTGGATGTTCGCAACACACAAGGAATACTCAATAATTTTCCTTCTGTGGAAAGGTAAGAGGCCTTTTACTTGGTACTGTCCTTCTTTCCCCACAAGTTTCATTGCTCAATATGTTTTAGAACACATACTCCTCCACTGGCAGAATATGCATGGCTGATGTCTGATGGTCTGAAATGATGGTGCGTGAACATGCAACCCCCCCCCCGGCTGACTTGCAGAAGTCCCAAAATGCTCATGTTATCCAGCTGCCTGGGCATGTTCGTGAGTTAATGGGATAATTCTCCAGCAAACGCCCAAATTTTAAAGCTTCCAGAAACAACCTCCATACATAGTATTTCTACTATAGACATATCCTAAAACTGGATGATAGTGCTTTACCTGCTAGTGATAGCAACAAGTATTTTAGTCTTTAAACTTTATAAAACTTGTTCATCTCTGAATGTGTTACATGTATAAATCGTTAAATATTGTAATAAAAAACTGTGTGGGGCAGATAAATGTTCAAGTGCAATTAGTGAAACACGTTTGAGGTCTATTAAAATGAATTAAAATTTGTGAGTCAATCTATTTGGTGCATCTATTCTTACCTAGCTGCGATGGGGGATAAGTTTCATTTCATTTTTAAAATCTGCAAAGTTAATGGATTTTAATTAACAATTATTCAGGTGGGGGAAAGTGGTAAAACAGCTAAATTTCCAAACTGTAGTTTATAAAATACTTCATCTAGTTGGATATGAATTGAGTGAATATAGTGATAAAATGTACACGGGGGAAAAACACAGGTCTGGGTTGTACATATTTGTAAAGGGGAGATAGAACCGCTGTCTCACCCGCTCAGTCTGAGTCAGTCACAGTGCTTTACTAGGCTTCAGTAGTAAAAGACAAATGTACATAACGTAGATTTCTCGGTCAGCTGTAACTCCACAGTAACTGTAGGAGCAAGGTTTCCTCGTTACAGAATCTACAGAAACTTGCAAACAATTGTTGGGCCCCACAGATCTACTAGCTTCTCGGTTTGAAGACTGTAGGTTTTAGTTTCCTTGCTTTACAAGCCTGCCTCACTCTACATAAACCCAGCTGGAATAAAGGTTGTGTTGCGTTCATTGTGAGGGGCTTGCCGCTGGCTCCGTTGCTTCAGAATCCTCATTTTCTTTAGCGTCTTTTTGTTTTGTCCCATTGGATATGGTGGGTGGCTGGGTTAAAGTGCTCACACTGCGGATTTGCTGCTCGTCAGTAGGTGGTAAGAGTGTTAATGACTCCACGCTCAATGTGTCCGTGTTGTCATCTGAAATGAGGGATATGGTTGGTTGGTGGGCTGGAGTCAGACTTGGTGCCAGGTTAGTCACTCCAGGTTCAGTACTGCTGGGCAGATGGTCTCTGATTCGGCCACTGTCTGCTGGAGGTGGCGAAGAATGGGCTTCATTGACAATCCCCACTTCATCTGGAAAGGTTAAATGGGACTGTTCTTGAATGTCGGATCCATCTAATGTCAAAGAAAGAGAGTTTGTAACTCATTTTCATTCAGCAAAATTCCAACTTACATTGCGCATTTCAAATATACACTATTGAAGACTTCTGGCTTCGTTTGAATGGCTTATTATTTTTCTACTTAATTAATAGCCACAAATCTTAATTTGGAAATTCCGGAATTGCAAGTATACACGAGTATTTACCAAACATTTTAAGAACTTTTATCTGTTTTATCAGAAAGGGGACAGATAAAGGCCTGTAACTTTCCAGCAATTATAGAATCATAGAATTTACAGTGCAGAAGGAGGCTATTCAGCTCATCGAGACAGCACCGGCCCTTGGAAAGAGCACCCTACTTAAACCCACACCTCCATCCTATCCCCGTAACTCTACCATCCTTTCTGGACGCTCAGGGTAATTTAGCATGACCAATTCACCTAACCTGCTCATCTTTGGACTGTGGGAGGAAACCGGAGCGCCCGGAGGAAACCCACGCAGACACGGGGAGAACGTGCAGACTCCGCACAGACAGTGACCCAGCCGGGAATCGAACCTGGGACCCTGGCGCTGTGAAGCAGCTGTGCTAACCACTGTGATGCCATGTCGGCATTCATCAGAATTACAGAGGATCCCCGAGATGGTGGCCAAGACTCCAAGGGGCAACTACAACATCAAAATTAAAAAAAAAACATTTACATAATTTACACTTTATATCCTTCACATTTAAACGCCCAGTTCCTTAACCAATTGTCAATTCCATTCCTAAGGTTTTCAGTTGACATATAATAAGGAAATTTATGATTAGCATTTGATTTAATCTCAAAAGGCTTCATTTTACACTCGCATTGAATTTCCCTGTAAGATAAAAAAAAAAGCAAAATTTATGACAGCAAGGCAGGAGAAAAATAACCGATAGACAACATAGAAAAGCAAAAGTACAGAAGGTGAAACATGAAGATGACTGATTCAAGCAATGTGTGAACTAATGTCCAAGAGAAATTTGTTACAAGATGTTAGCGTGACAAAACTGTGACTTCATTTTCATATGCAGGTATAAATTCTCTATTTTCCCCTCTTCTCTCCAATCACAAACCTACCAAGACAGTTGCTGCAAAGTGCACAATAATGAGCTGACGATGATTCCCCCATTCCCTCCCCCTGGCATTCCCCTGCTTCCTCTCCACTTCTGCCAGACAGGAAAGAGAAAATCTACAGAACAAGCGTTTGAATTTGCATCTGATATACCTCAATACATGTGATACTGTCCTGAAACTGTGAAACATTTTAAGCTGTGCGATGTGTACACTCTGATTGCTTGGAGTGCTGCAAACAGCTTAAGGCTGTTTGAGGTCGGGTGAAGTCGGCTGGAAACTACAACCGCTGAACAAATAATCTTAGCGAGGTTAAATGTGCCTTTCAACATTCCAAATAGATAACAATCCTCGGGGGCAAATGGCATCCAGTAAAGGGGAAAGGTGTTAGATAAGCAAAATATTAACTAAGTTTAAGGAACTTCCCTTTCCACGACAGCCTACCTGCAGGTGGGAGCGATGAGGTACCAGACTTCTCCATTTTGTATGACCCCAAGACAAGACACCTTGAGATAGCTCAACTTGAATCAAATAACCTGACCAGAAAGAACGTTTCAAAACTGTCAACCGACCCAGTGGTGTGACAGGTAGCAGTATTACTGGAGTTTGGGCATTCTGGTTGGATGTCAAGTATACAGACAGTTATTAAAAAATCCAGGTTGGATGCACGGAATGAAGTGGATATTCTGGGTATGACACTGAGCCAATCCAGGGTTCATCTTTTATACACTAGTTGAAATCTAGCCAAGATGCATTTTCAGAGTGAGTTTTGGCAACGTAATGACAAAATTCCACTTTTTGCTTTTCTGTCAAGCCTGACAGTTAGTGAGCAAACAAGGATTCATTGAAACTGCCTCAATTCCCATTAGCAGTCAATGTATAGTACCTCCCTTACATTTACCAATATCCAAAATAGCCAGTGCAAACAGTACAAATTTAATCAAAGTAAACACTAAACTCAATTTCGATAATAAGGTCCTTCAATCTTTTTGGATCAGTTGAACCGATGAATGGGCGTTTTAATGTCATTCATCTTTCACTCCCATCTTTTTAAAACAAAGTTCTGCTAACCTTTGATCTGCTCATCAATCATGGTTAAAAACCACTCTAGGCTTTATTTCTTAATCCATAGAACAAGCTCTCCGAAGTTGGTGCATAGTTTCAAGAGTTACAATGCCTGAAGATGAAACTGTGAATTGCAGGCTGGTAGATTGGTTCGGGTGCTATAAGAACATTTGAAATAGAGCAGAAAGAGAGAAGTATGCCACCCAGACTGCCCCCCCGCCCCCCCCCAAACTCAATAACCTGGATTTTGCTGTAAAACATCTAACAACTCAATCTTCATTGCTAAGGCCAAGAATTCCAAAGATTATTGAAACTCAGAAGAAGCTCCTTGTTGCATTTTGTTGTAAATGAGCACTGACAAACAGAAACACCAGGCAGAATCTTCTTCTTGTGTCAGGGATTCCAACAACAGAGGCCATAGTGTGCTGCACGTCTGATCAGGGGTGGGGAGGCTGAGCACATGCGATCGCGCAATGGCCAGCCAATTAGATATGCAGAAGCGAGAAACCCGGTCAATCATGCAATAGGGTAGGGCAGGAAGTCACAGGCCTCGCTGCCGTTGAAGGTCAAGACACCATATTTAAATTCCCACCAGGCAAGCAGCCAGTCCCCGAAGTCAGTCAGGCTACTCACGAGGTGTTTGTAATCCCTGGCTATGCTGTGACCATCCCCCACGCACCACCAGAATGCTGGAACTGCCTCCCATTACCCTCGACCTGCCACTCACCATCTTCGACCCTCCTACTATCACTGACCTGCCATCTACTACTTTCAACTCTCAGGATTTCACCGCTGACCTTGCCTGGAGAACCCCTGAACTCCTACTCACGAATAACCTACTGTCTGTAGACTGTCAGACTACAGACCGTCTCTGGGTCACTGTCCGTGTGGAGTTTGCACATTCTCTCCGTGTTTGCGTGGATTTTGCCCCCACAACCCAAAGATGTGCAGACTAGGCGAATTGACCACACTAAATAGGCCCTTAATTGGAAAAAATGAATTGGGTACAAAATTAAAAAAAAAAGAACCTTTGTAGGGCTGCTAGCTTCCGCCTTGTCCCAATCCGTCTTAATGCATCAATGACCCCTCTGCCCGGTTCAATAAAGCTCCTCAAACAAGAAAAGCAGCTCCTACCCAGTCCAAATGCACCATCTCACTGATTCATTCCCACCCGTAACTGGTCGTGAGTCTCAAACCAGTTTCTTGTTTGCTGCTTATTTAATTCTAAAGGTAAAATTTAATCTGGCAAATCTGCTTGCATGGCACATTAATGTCTTAAAAAGAGGTTCCCGAAGCTTACCAACAGGAAGCATGATCCACCCTCAATTCGTCACCAAATTAATAACTAAATTGCATCCCACCATCAGGAGGTTGACATTGTGCCTCCTGTTGAATTACGTGGCCCTGCTGCTGGCAGCTTCACAAGGTTCCACCCACCCTCTCTGCATCTACCACCTCAAGCCCCCTCGGAACCTTTAATGTTTCAATAAGACCACTTCTCATTCTTCAAAACTCAAAGAGGAATTGGCCCAATCTGCTCAACCATTCCATACAAGGCAATCCCTCATCTCGAGAACCGACCTAGTAAGTCTTCTCTGAAATGCCTCCAATGCAAGTATACCCCCCTCCTTAAATAAGGAGGTCCAAACCGTACGCAGCACTCTATAGGTGTGGCCTCACTAATTCCTTGTACAGTTATAAGACTTCCCTACTTTTACACACGATTCCCATTACGATAAAGGCCAACATTCCTTAATTATTTGCTGTGCCGCCATGCTAATATTCTGATTAGTGTACAAGATGCCCCTTACATTGTAGTATTTCACAGTCTCATTCCATTCAAATAATATTTTGCTTTTCTAATCTTCCCACCAACGTGGACAACATCACATTTTTTCACATTAGACTCCATCTGCCAAAGGTTTACCCGTTCACTTCACATATCCATATTCCTTTTTTATCCTCCGAACTCGTCAAAACTTGCTTTCCTTCCCATCATTGTATCAGCGAATCTGGCTACAAGACACTTGATCCTTTATCCGTCATTAATATAGTTTGTAAACAGTCAAAGTCCTGGCACAGGCCCCTGCGGCACGCCACCTGAAAACAATCCCTTTATCATGATTCTATTTTCTGTTAGTTTGCCAATCCTCTATCCATGCTAACATATTACCCCAACACCATGAGTTCTAATCTTGTGTAGTACCTTTTGTGGGGCATCTTATCGAAAACCACTACACAACATCTACTGAGTCCCCTTTAGCTATTCGGCTTCTGGCCATGTCCCAAACATGGGCTGAACTCCAGAACCAAGGTGAGAGTGACCCCCCCTTGACATCCAGTCTGCAATTGGACATGTGGCACCAGAAGGAATGTACCCAATGGGAATCCAAGGGGAAAAACTCTCCATTGGTTGGAGTTATGCCTAGCACAAAGGAAGATGGTTGTGGTGGTTGAAGGTGAATCACTCAGTTCCAGGAAATCACTGTAGGAGCTCCTCAGAGTAGTGCTCTAAACCCAACCACCTTCAGCTGTTTCACCAATGATCTTCCTTTCATCGTAATGGCAGAAGTGCGGGTGGTTGCTGATCATTGAACAGTGTTCAGTACCATTTGCAACCCCTCAGATACTGAAGCACTCTGTGTCCATGTGCAGTCATACCTGGACAACAGTTGGGCTTAGGCACAAGTGTCTGACAATGAACATTTCCAACAAGAGAGAATCCAACCATCTCCCCTTGACCTTCAATGGCATTACCGTCATTGAATCCCCCATTCACCAGGTATTTAAATACTGTGGCTACAAGAACAGATCAGAGGCTGGGCAAGTAACTCATCTCTTGACTCCTGTACATCATGAGGTCAGGTGTGTGGAAGAATAATTTCCACTTGCCTGGGTGAATTCTGTTCCAACACCACTCAAGAAACTCTACGTTATCCAGAACAAAGCTGCCCAATTGATCGCACCCCATCCACCACCTTAAAAATTCTCTCCCTCCACCACTGACACACAATATACAAGATGCACTGCAGCAACTCGCCAGTCCTTTCTCTCGCACTTTCCAAACACCCAAGCTCTACCACCTTGATGGACAAGGGCAGCAGACACATGGGATCACCACCACCTGCAAATTTCCCTCCAAGCCAAACACCATCCTGACTTGGAACTATCACTGTTCCCCACTGTCGCTGGATCAGATAGGTGTATCTGCACCACATGGATTTCAGCAGCTCAAGGCCGTAGCCTTGTTGAGAGATGAAACAACTCTTTCCAATGTCTGCCATTGCTCATCTATTGTTTTACCTTTTAATCTATTTCTCGTCCAATCTAGTCAACTCTACAATCATAACTTTGTGTTTGCCTTTATTTAAGTTCAAGAAACTAGTTTCAGACCCAAAGTTCCTTCCCCTAAAATTCCAAATGTTATGATCACTCTTACCTTTAGGGTTCTTTATAATGAGATCTTTAATGAATGCTGTTGCTATACATTACCAGGTCTAAGATGGCCTGCTCGCTCGTTGATTCGAGAATGTATCATTCTAAGAAACTGTCACAAATACATTCTATGAACTCATTCACAAGGCTACCTTTGTCAATTTGATTAATTAAATCTATAGGAGGATTAAAATCATCCACAATTATTACAGTACCTTTCTCAGCGCCAACCACTGCACCACTGTGCCGCCCAGTCCACGCTAAATTACCCCTCACTGGAAAAAAAATAATTGGGTACTCTAAATGTTTTTTAAAAAGAGTCCAGAGTGGGTGCTTTTCCACACCACAATCAAAAGGAAAATCAGCACCGTACTTGATAACACTGCCAAGTTCAGCTTCAGTCATTGTCTAACTAACATCTTTTGTGTTATAGGTGATAACTCTTGAATATTGAAACTAGTAGAATGTACATTCATCCCAAATTAATAATTTATAACCTTGGCTGCAACAGAAAGGAGTCCAGGAGCTAAGTGCTCCACGGCAGAGACAGAAGGGTGGGAACGATGGACAAAAATCATCCTGGCCTATTTTTGCATCTAACAGCAGGACGGAAAGTACATTTTCTGAGGCTGATTACCACCCATCAAGGTGAGAGGATGGTCCCCAGGAAATGTGTCCTGTGGAACAACATAATTTGTGGCACCATCACGTCACTGACTTGAACATAACTACGTTAACCACACTGCAGAAACTCTACCTGCTGAAATAGTGAAGCTCGTTGACTAATTAACTACCGTCAAGCTGTTTTTAACTGGATCTTTTCCTGAACACCCATCACATATTGCTGCATATTCCTAGACATACCAGCCGTAAGAGTAACACTACCTAGCCCAAATCCAAGAGCACAATCTAATTACTTTGAGTTTTGTGCATCTTATGCGAAGTGTTCGAAACAATAGGTGCTGAATGGATCAGCTTTGTGGGCACATTTTTCAGCTGCAGGATAATTTCCTGTCAGTGCTTCAAATAGTTAAAAGAATCCTCCGGCACCTCTCTTCTCGTTTAAATCATTTTCCTGCTGGATCTGTTGCACCAACAAACTCGAGAATCATGTTAAAAACATCTTCACTTAGCACTGTTAAGTCTGATATCACACTGTCTTTACAGGCAGTTTTCAGACAACCGGATGCAGTACCTGTCGCGGCACTTTGTGGGGTTTGTACTCTTACTACTGTGATGGCCATTTTGACCCTTGCAATGAGAAGTATTTTAAAAAGGTTTGAAAAGTGATGAAAAATGGGTGTTGGAAAGAAATAACAATGGGAAGACAGACCTAGAGACAGATCGAAGCAAACAAAACGACCAGAACAAATCAGAGATGGAACCATTGAGTTTTATCAACTGGATCGTGGATTGTTACGAATCAAGATAGGCTCATCAGTAAACAGGGACAATCCAGGGCTGGAAAATTCCACTCGCCAAGTTGTCCGGACTGGAAGTTACTGCACAGCGTTGATGGTGCAGGAAAGAAAGCAACTTGCCAACTTAAGTACACCATCAGTGTGGATCACCCTCTATCTCCAGTCCTATGATGTTTATTTCTGAATTTTTAATGCCCCACCCGAGCTCTTCCCTGCAGCACTTGCCATTCTTTGACTGCATCGAATATCTGTTTTGCTTTTTTTCCTCAACAATTAATTGCCCCGGTTTCTGGCGAGTGAAAAGGCGTAGCAGTTGTATTTTTAAAACTCCGAAAATAAGATACAAGTAACGGTAAACAATTGTTCCAGCCCTGGCATAAACTCGGCTATTGTCAAATATTGAACCACATTCCTTTAGTTTGTCCATAAAAATTTCAACCTGAAACTCTGTGAATGCACACATTACTGACCTGGCCCTCAATTTGAAGAATGTGACATGGATAACAATTAATTTTAATTATTCAGGGAGAATAATACTGACTGTTTATGAATGATGGTCTACACGGGTGCTTTTTATTTTCCTCTAGCCCTTTTGTGTGGTTACTCGAGAGCACCTACTCAGATTGGGTTCTGACAGTTCAGACACTAACTCCTTAATCCAAATGGGAATTTTTAAAAAGTTTGCCCGTAGACGTAATTTGCAGCAAAGCTTTACTGAAACCTGAAACAAAAAAGTTTTCACTTCCTGCCGAGTTTATTTTTAATGCTATTCTTATTTGTATCTTTTTTGAATTTGATATTCTTGCCTCAGCCTCAAAGAGGTTTGTAGATTTTATTGGAGCAGAAGTAGGAGTTTTAATTATCAGTGATCTTTAACTTGGACATGTTTCAGCATTGCTTGATTGATTATTCCTCTGTGAATTACTTTGGACTGTTTTACATTAAAGATATGGTGCAAATTGCTGTTGTATCACACTTAGCGGCTCCTCCAAGTGGCTATGATGTTATAAGATTTGACGGATTGATCAAAAAAGACTCATTAAAATGACAGAAAGACGGAGGTGAAACAAGGTACACTGTAATTAATAACTGACAGCGCTGCTGGTTTGGTTTTTCAAGCGGGAAGTCTGATGGTGAAAACGAGTGAAAAAACACCAGACTACATTGCTTCATTCGGATGAAACAAAACTTAGGGATCTAACTAATAACTCCGGCACGGCAGATGTTAGTGGTGAGCAGACTTGGGACCCAAAACATACAATCAGCTGATTGGAGTGCAAGTATTACTACTTGGCTTGGAGTTACCCTAAAAGAATTGTGATAGAAATCATTTGTTACAGGAGTAAAGTAACTGAGTAGCTTTGGCTGCCTAATTTTGTGTGCTTTTCTCGATCAGCGTTTGGGTTAAATAGATTTAAACGGATTCAGAGCTACAAATATAGGGTCCAAAAATGTAACATTATAGCAACAGATTACAATGCTGCACTGAAAGATCGGATTCCAATATTTCAGTGCTGAAAATATCAAATCCAGTGCCATACAAATCTTCCTATTAAATCCATTAATTTACTAAGTAGGTGCATTTTGAATTATTAAAATACTTTTATTCCTCATGTGATGTCTGTGTTTAATAAATGTTGCCAAGGAGTTTTCACTTGTGGCTGTTGAGGGTGCTTATCTATTATTGTTTTATAAATTTAGAATACCAAATTCATTTATTCCAATTAAGGGGCAATTTAGCTTGGCCAATCCACCTACCATGCACATCTTTGGGTTGTGGGGGTGAAACCCACGCAAACACGAGGAGAATGTGCAAACTCCACACGGACAGTGACCCAGAGCCAGGATCGACCCTGGGACCTCAGTGCCGTGAGACTGCAGTGCTACCACTGCGCCACCGTGCTGCCCGAGGGTGCTTATCTATGACCTATGTTCTAACTGGATAACCACAAATCTTTTGTACCACTTCACTCTATGGTTTTTTAATTTCCCCCTCCCAAATACAGAGTCACTCTCTGAAATATTCCATTGATTTATTTGCACACATTTTAATCGGTTGATATTTTCAGGTTCAATTTTGAGGATTGTGGTCATATTGCTAATGCATATATTCTTGCATGCCATAAAAGGTTACTTGGTCTGCAATCAATTAAGTAGACTATACGAATATTGAAGAATAAACTAAATGATGAGAGGCTGGGGCAATGTAACATAAACCTGCCTGTGGTTTGCACTGTGAGAGCTGTTGCCTGGGGGCCTAAACCCAGTGTCCGCCACGACTCTCAGCCTCTGAAAGACTAAATACTCGCCGTCTTCCTCTCCTGCCAGACCTTACTAAAAAGGAGCAGAACAGAAGGACAGATCACAGGGAATGTACGACAATGGAATAGAAAGAAGTGGATTTGCTCATGGGTACATTTCAGCAGCTAACAAACAATAATGGTCACTTAAAATTCAGTCCACAAACAATGGCATGGCATTTCAACATACAAATGATGCTTCTTAGCTCTTAACTACAGGCACCTCTAGGCCTTTTAATGGATTAACTTGGCTTTCATCCAACTAGCAGTTAAGAGCTACAGAGGCAAGTTAAGACAGAAAAGCAATATGCACATAAAATAGCAAGCTCAAAAAACTGTATTCCTGTAAACAGCAAAAGAATTGGATTAAGAAAGCATGCCGTCGTTTTAGACATTTTCCTGGTTAGTAAGCTGAAAGGAAAACAGTATTAGCACTTTAGACAATACCTTTTGAAATAAATACCAATAAATTCATTAACATCTTATAATGAAATACCAGTAAATTCATTAACGAATGAACTCAGTGGCGTGTCAGATAAAATTAAATCAACTTAAACCCATTCTTTCCAGCCTTCTGAAAGTCATATATTTAATATAATTTACTGTTCAACAGCATCTATTACATCTGTATCACTGGATACAATTCAAAAAAGCATCTGGTACAATGTAGCACACTAGAATATTTTTTCTACTAACATTACAAGATAAAATGCTGTCCATTTAGGGCACCTATGAAAGTTCGAATCCACCAAAGCATATTGGCTGCGCTTTGCACCGATCATTTCAAATGCCGTAGTAATCATTCCAAAGAAAACTGTCAGAAGATGGATTTCCCCTTTCAGTATCTCTTACAAAATCCAGTTCGCCCATTAATAATAATCTTTATTACTGTCACAAGTAGGCTTACTTTAACACTGCAATGAAGTTACTGTGAAAAGCCCCTCGTCGCCACATTCCGCCGCCTGTTTGGATACACAGAGGGAGAATTCAGAATGTCCAATTCATCTAACACGTCTTTCGGGACTTGTGGGAGGAAAACGGAGCACCCAGAAGAAACCCATGCAGACACGGGGAGAACGTGCAGACTCTGCACAGACAGTGACCCAAGCCGGGAATCGAACCCAGGTACCTGGTGCTGTGAAGCAACAGTGCTAACCACTGTGCTCCGTGCCACCCATTACTAATGTGTCCCTTGATCTACACTGCCCCCTGATCTACACTGAAGAATGAGAGGTGATCTCATTCAAACAGTTAAAATTCTAAAGGAGTGGACTCTGATAGTTTATTTTCATCGGTTGCGGAATCTAAAACACAGGGGCAGAGTCGCAGGATAAGGGGGCCGATCATTTAGGACTGAGGAGGAGGAGAAATCTCTTCACTCAAAAAGGTTGCGAATCTTTGGAATTCTCCAACCCAAAGGGGTGTGGATGCTCCATCAATGAAGACATTTAAGCCTAGGACAGACAGACGTTTGGTCTCAGGGAATTAAGGGATATGGGGATCAGGCAGGAAAATGGAGTAGAAACCCAAGATCAGCCATGATCATAGTGAATGACGGAGCTGGATCAATGAAATAGGCTGTTTACTCTTACTCCTACCTCCTGTTCTTATACTCCCTAACACCTACCTCTTTGACCAATTTTCTGGTTATCCACCCCAAGATCTATAAATCTTGAGTGGTGTCAAATTTTGTTTTGTAATGTCCCTTAAGTACCATGGGACATTTTATTATGCTAAAGTTTTTCTTAAATACCGATGTTGCTTTCACTGGAGGAAGGGAAACTCTGGTTATGGAAAGAGTTACTGAAAAGTCTCTGGAAGTATTCATCTGGATAGAATTCATACTAAACTGCGCTCCTTTTTATTTGATATCTGAAAGAACATTAAGAAACACAGGTTTTCTTTAAGGGCATGGTTTGCTTTGCACTTTCGGCTCTCGCCATATGGCGTTTTAAACTTGTTTTGTGACTGGTCTTTCGCTTCTAAGTTGTGTGCGCGTTGGTCATTCCCAAAGCTTTGTGTGATATTGGAGTAAAAAAATACTTTTATCCACGGTTTACCTTCTGAAGATGAACTTACAGGAAATGGCCAGTAATAATCTTCAGTAAGCAATACACTTCAGAATGTTATTTTTGCTGGATGTTAAGACCCGACAGTCAGAAAAATGATTGCGATAAGTAATAATAGTGTATATGAACCTTGAACAATGACGAGTAAAATTGATCAATTTGTGCCACACTTTACTGTATTTTCACATTTCTTGCATTCAAAAACACTGATGCAAAAAATGTCCACAAGTTCCTATTCATGTTCAACCTTTTGTCAGGAAGCAGAGGTCGCTTTTATCATTGTATTGTTGAATATCAGAAATAAGGTATAGATTTGAGTTTAATTTAGTGTTTCTGTGTAAGGGTAACATTTTCTCCAAGCACAACTTCCCACTACTGTCCTTGACTGGCCCTACTCTTACCCTAGTCATTCTTTTATTCCTGACATATCTATAGAAAGCTTTAGGGTTATCCTTGTTGCATTATACATTACATTTTCCCACCAGGGTGTTTGGAAATAACAGTGTAACTTTTATATTGATGTGAGAGAGGTGAAAACAGTTGCACTCCAGATAATGAGCCTGTAGGCCAAAGTGAAAAGGTATGTGGAAAATTAGAAATTTATCCCGCCAGACTGAAATCTCAATATCTTTCAAGGGTAAAACTTCAAATAGTTTTGTTCCTCGCACTCGCAAGTGGCATACTTTTTCACATTCAACCCAACTTCCCATTCAGTATTCAGCTTAAAGCACATGTAACATAAAATACAATTCAAGACAGTTAACTTCAACACTTGCCTCGTTTCTTGTGAATTTCCGTGCATAGAAGTGTCAGCACATTGCTAACGCCACCCCCAGTGGGTCAGAAGGTTGTGGAATCACCTGCCAGACCTGAGCTCATATCCTAAATTGACTCTACACTTTTGCATTGGGAAAATTCCTTCAGAATGTGTCACCATTCAGACATTAAACAAGTCCCTGTTGCCGGCAGGCAAAGTACGTGGCACATCTTTGAAGAGGGGATCTCAAGCTATCCTTGTGAACCCGCAACCCACGCAGTGTAGCCACCTGAGCTGGCCACTTCCCGACTTAAAATGGAGAACCGCAAAGGCTGAAGGGAAATTCAGCCAACACAGGCAAAGACTAGCAAATACAGAGATCATGTATATTGGAACCTGCAAAACAACCAGACAGCACTGAAACCAGCAGCCATCTGCATAGTAATGTGGCAGCCATCTACATAGTAATGTGCGATTCCCAGGCACAATGGCAACAGTTAAGATAAACAAAGCCAAGCCAGACTCCTCGGCGCCAGCAGGAGCCAAGACAAAGGAAGGCCAACAGACACTTAGGACCGCCCAGCGATCAGGGAACCGCTCCAGCATTGGAGAAATCGATCCAAGTGATCGGAAAGTAGTCCAATCACTTGGAACCAGGTACGGGTCTGCCCCGAAGGGCGGGAAGCCCCTGGGGACTATAAAGTAAAGCCCCCAAGTTCAAATCGTTCTTCTTTGGCAGGGTCATTCAGCAACTTGAACCAACCCTTGACAGTGACCTGTCTTGTTGCCTCCAAGCAAGTAAGTCTCAAGTCAACGCTCGCTACGAGATCGGCGCTCCTAGCTACCAGTCCATACCAGCTTTTGAATCCCGCAGACTCAGGACCTGAACGAAAGGCCATTTGTTCCCCTGACCTGGTGGGTCAGTCCGAAGCTAAGTATAGGCCTGTTAGTGATAGAAATAGCCTAGAAAGTAGAGTTTATGCATGAGTTGCGATTTACTGTGTATAATAAATGTGCTTTGATTGAATCTTACTAATTGGTGTGTTGAGTTATTGATCATTACTTGAACTTGAACCTCGTGGCGGTATCATAAAGATACCTGGTGACTCTAGAGCAAAGGTTATAAAACAGAGCCAATTGAACCAACCAAAAGTTAGCAACAGCAGAAAAGAACCCTGATTAACTGGATGATCACCTTATTCCTGTCTGGGACCTGGTTGTTTACAAATCAGCTCCTGTGTTTGCCTGCAAATGACAACATTTCAAAGTAATTCACCGGCTGCGACGACCTTTGGAACAATAAAGGTGCGATAGAAAATTGTAAATTGCTTCTTTCTGATCAAAGTGACTGGGGAGCTGAATATTCTTCTACTTTGAGCATCAAACGTCAGTATTCGGAACTCTCAGATCAGGCATACGAAAGGCCAAAGGAGGCTTTATTTTGCACCTCTCGACTAATCACGCCAGAGCAACCCATCAACCAGCATGACATTTTCCACATTTACACTGGACGTTCTGTGATCCATGAGTGAGAATTTAGTGTCAATTGTTAGATTTGGTGAACATCATGCTGTGGGCCACTATTCAGTAGGAACGTGGTTGATAGTACTCAAATTAATTTTAAATAGGATGCTTCCAATCCGTAGAAGGAACCACCTCCCCTCAATAAATCCAAATATCCACCTTGCAAACTTACAATTCAACCAAGCATTATTCTGTGTGGAGAGGCAATATTTTACACTCGCCAAAGACATAGATTTTTGCTCCATTGATGTCATGATAAACCAAGTCTGTGAGCAAGTGCTCCACGGGTAGGTATTACCATTATCTCCCTCGTCCTGTGCTGTGAAAGTGAAAAGATTGGTTACCTGAATTCAATTAAGCACTATTTTAAGTTCAGACAACTGTTAAATGGCTCGAGTGAAATGGGTTCTTTTGAAACTAGCGGGGTAATTGCTCGTTATGGAACAATCTCCAACCCCATGCACAAATGCACGTCTTTCACCTTGCACTCATTCCAAGTCGTTCGCATTCTTGACTGGACTTATGGTCAGTAAAAATGACAGCAGGTCAGTGAATGCGAATAAGTTTGATCTTGGTGAAACACTGGTTCCACTGCTTTATGGTTCTCTTGTCATGTGAAATGTAATCAACAATTTAATTAACCTATGGGCCAGGAATGGGTGGTAAGGCATTAAAGGGGAACACTAAGAAAAAGCAGCATAGGGAAAGCTAGAAGTACAAACAAACACCCAAGATCTGAAGGATATTGGGTAGCTGCTAATAGCAACATCGATGCTTATATGTCAGAGTATTATTGCGATGAACTAAGACTTAATTCTTAATTTTCTAAAGAAAGATGCTTATATATCTATTGGTTTTTCAGTCAACTCTGTTTTCGCAAATTATAATTTTAAATTATTGATTAAAAGTAACCATGATGAAAAACACAATAGAGATCAGGGCACAACACTTACTCCATTGCAGAGAAGTTTAAAAATAAAACATCTATCCCAAAATGATTGAAAACTTTACCTCAGGAACTAATAATCATAGCTCGATCTGAAACAGGATTGCCTTTGGGCCCTTGTTGTTAAGGTTCAATATTATATTTTTAAAAATACAAATTGGTTTGATGACTGGAAGTAATAGTTTCCTAAGCGACTTCACTCATTAAATAGCTTTTTAACGTAACAACCAGTTAGAAAGAAAGACTTGCTTGTTAGAAGTACCAAAAATAGTTTTGGGGATTTCTAGTGTAATACCCCCATTTGTATGACCCACTAGATTGAAGTAACTCAGAACTGTAAAGATATTGCACCTTGAACATGAACTTGTATTATGATTAATAAGCTGTATCATTCAGTGTTCAATGGCTGTCCGTATAATTAATTTATTGTCTATTAGGCTTAAGATCTTAGCCTGAAATACATGAATTAAAGATTTGTGAGATGTAAATCTGATGGGAGATATGGCCGTAGAATCACAATAATATGGGACAGAAACATAGAAAACAGGAGCAGGGATGGCTATTCGGCCAGTCGAGCCTGCTCTGCCATTCATTACGATCAAGATTGATCATCCAATTCAATAGCCTAATCCCGCCTTTCCCCCATATCATTTGTTCCCCTGCGCCCCAAGTGCTATATCTAACTGCTTCTTGAAAACATACAATGTTTTGGCCTCAACTACTTTCTCTAGTTGCAAATTCCACAGGCTCACCACTCTCTGGGTGAAGAAATGTCTCCTCACCTTAGTCCTAAATGGTCTGCCTCATATCCTCAGACTGTGATCCCTGTTTTTGGACACGCCCACTATCGGGAACATCCTTCTTACATCTACCCGGTCTAGTCCTGTGAGAGCTTTATAGGTTTATATGAGATTCCTGCTCCTTCTTCTGAACTCCAGCGAATATAATTCTAACTGACTCAATCTCTCCACATGTCTGTCCTGCCATCCCAGGAATCAGCCTGGTAAACCTTCGCTGCACTCCCTATAAAGCAAGAACATCCTTCCTCAGATAAGGTGGCCACAACTGAACACAATAATCTAGGTGCAGCCTCCCATGGCCCTGTATAATTGCTGCAAGACATCCCTGCTCCAGTACTCAAATTCTCTCACTATGAAGTTCAACATACCATTCGCCTTCTTTACTGCCTGCTGCACCTGCATGCTTATCTTCAGCGACTGATGTACGAGGACACCCAGGTCTTGTTGTACTTTCCCCTCTCCTAATTTATTTATTTATTTTAAATTTTAAGCACCCAAATATTTTTTTCCAATTAAGGGGCAATTTAGTGTGGCCAATCCACCTACCCGGCATATCTTTGGGTTGTGAGGGTGAGACCCACGCAGACAAGGGGAGAATGTGCAAATTCCACACGGACAGTGACCCGTGAGGCAGCAGTGCTAACCACTGCAATCCCATGCCGTTCCCCTCTCCTAATTTATGGGCAGATTATAGACTGCCTTTCTGTTTTTGGTACCAAAGTGGATAACCTCTCATTTATCTAAATTATACTGCATCTGCTTCATTTTCCCACTCACTCATCTTGTCCAAATCACACGGAATGATCTCTGCACCCTCTTCACAGCTCACCCTCCCACCCAACTTGGTGTCATCTGCAAATTTGGAGGTATTGAATTTCATTCCCACATCCAAATTATTAATATACATTGTGAATAGCTGCAGTCCCAGCACCCAGTCACTGCCGGCCATTTCCGAATCCTCGTTTCTCGTCTGCCAATCAGTTTTCTATCCACCTCAAAAGATTACCCCTAATCCTGCGCGCTTTAATTTTACACGCTAATCTCTTGTGGGATTTTGTCGAAAGCCTTCTGAAAACCCAAATAAACCACATCCACTGGTTCTCCCTCATCAACTCTACTAGTTATATCCTCGAAGAATTCCAGTAATTTGTCAAGCATGATTTCCCCTTCATAAATCCATGCAGACTCTGTTCAATCCTGCCACTGTTTTCCAAGTGCTCTGCTATAAAATCTTTGATAATGGATTCTAGCATTTCCCCAACGTCAGGCTTATTCCTCTATAATTACTTTTTCTCTCTACCTCCCTTTTTAAATAGTGGGGTTACATTAGCTACCCTCCAATCTGTAGGAACTGTTCCAGAGTCTATAGAATCTTGGAAGATGACCATCAATGCATCCACTATTTCTAGAGCCACTTCCTTACGTACTCTGGGAGGTAGATTATCGGGACCTGGGGATTTATCAACCTTCAACCCCATCAATTTTCCTAACACTATTTCTTTGAGAAGGTGACTGAACAGGTAGACGAGGGTAGAGCAGTTGATGTGGTGTATATGGATTTCAGTAAAGCGTTTGATAAGGTTCCCCACGGTAGGCTATTGCAGAAAATACGGAGGCTGGGGATTGAGGGTGATTTAGAGATGTGGATCAGATATTGGCTAGCTGAAAGAAGACAGAGGGTGGTGGTTGATGGGAAATGTTCAGAATGGAGTTCAGTTACAAGTGGCGTACCACAAGGATCTGTTCTGGGGCCGTTGCTGTTTGTCATTTTTATCAATGACCTAGAGGAGGGCGCAGAAGGGTGAGTGAGTAAATTTGCAGACGACACTAAAGTCGGTGGTGTTGTCGACAGTGCGGAAGGATGTAGCAGGTTACAGAGGGACATAGATAAGTTGCAGAGCTGGGCTGAGAGGTGGCAAATGGAGTTTAATGTAGAGAAGTGTGAGGTGATTCATTTTGGAAGGAATAACAGGAATGCGGAATATTTGGCTAATGGTAAAATTCTTGGAAGTGTGGATGAGCAGAGGGATCTCGGTGTCCATGTACATAGATCCCTGAAAGTTGCCACCCAGGTTGATAGGGTTGTGAAGAAGGCCTATGGAGTGTTGGCCTTTATTGGTAGAGGGATTGAGTTCCGGAGTCATGAGGTCATGTTGCAGCTGTACAAAACTCTGGTACGGCCGCATTTCGAGTATTGCGTACAGTTCTGGTCACCGCATTATAGGAAGGACGTGGAAGCTTTGGAACGGGTGCAGAGGAGATTTACCAGGATATTGCCTGGTATGGAGGGAAAATCTTATGAGGAAAGGCTGATGGACTTGAGGTTGTTTTCGTTAGAGAGAACAAGGTTAAGAGGAGACTTAATACAGGCATACAAAATGATCAGGGGGTTAGATAGGGTGGACAGTGAGAGCCTTCTCCCGCGGATGGAAATGGCTAGCACGAGGGGACATAGCCTTAAACTGAGGGGTAATAGATATAGGACAGAGGTCAGAGGTAGTTTTTTTACGCAAAGAGTGGTGAGGCTGTGGAATGCCCTACCTACAACAGTAGTGAACTCGCCAACATTGAGGGCATTTAAAAGTTTATTGGACAAGCATATGGATGATAATGGCATAGTGTAGGTTAGATGGCTTTTGTTTTTTTGACTTCCCATGTCGGTGCAACATCGTGGGCCGAAGGGCCTGTACTGCGCTGTATCGTTCTATGTTCTATTAATATTGATCTCCTGTGATTATCACAGAATTTACAGTGCAGGAGGCCATTCAGCCCATCGAGTCTGCACCGGCTCTTGGAAAGAACACCCTACACCTCCACCCTATTCCCATAACGCAGTAACCCCACCCAACACCAAGGGCAATTTTGGACACTCAGGGCAATTTAGCATGGCCAATCCACCTAACCTGCACATCTTTGGACTGTGGGAGGAAACCGGAGCACCCAGAGGAAACCCGCGCACACATGGGGAGGATGTGCAGACTCCGCACAGACAGTGACCCAAGCCGGAATCGTACCTGGGACCCTGGAGCTGTGAAACAGTTGTGCTATCCACAATGCTACCGTGCTGCCCAGTTATCCAGAGACCCAGGGTAATGCTCTGGGGACCTGGATTTGAAACATACCATCGAAGATGGTGAAATTTGAATTTGGTAAAAATCTGAAATGGGGACCATGAAACCATTGTCGATTTGTTGTAAAATCCCACCTGGTTCACTTAATGTCCTTTAGAGAAGGAAACTGCCATCTTTACCTGGCATGGCCTACTTGTAACTCCAGACCCACAGCAATGTGGTTGACTCTTAACTCCCCTCTGAAATGGCCTAGCAAGCCACTCAGCTCAAGGGTAATTAGGGATGGGCAATTAATGCTGGCCTCTTCAACCATGTCCATGACCCACGAGTCAATAAAAATCTTTTTCAAAATCCACAGCAGAATACTGTGCGCAGGCAAGAACAGACCAAAAACCCTCCCCAGACATTTGTATTGAATGATGAAAGGGGAGCAGGTTACATTATAGGGGCTGGTTTAGCACAGTGGGCTAAACAGCTGACTTGTAATGCAGAACAAAGCCAGCAGCACGGGTTCAATTCCCGTACCGGCCTCCCCGAACAGGCGCCGGAATGTGCCGACTTAGGGGCTTTTCATAGTAACTTCACTGAAGTCTACTTGTGACAATAAGCGATTATTATTATTATTTACAAACAAGTCTGGGTGGTCTGGTGAACCCAAATCGAGCCAAGGTTGATAGATTTAGTCTTTAATGTCCTTTGATTGCAAGAATCCAATGTGAAATTAGTTTGAAAATGCTACTGCTTCTGTATTCCGTACTGCACACGTAGGTTAAATTTGGCTTTGCGTTCTTTGGCAATATTATTCTTGTAGATTTCAAAGCTGAAAACCTCAGAGGTCACATTGAATTTTCTGACAGTTTGAGGGCTCCAAACACACAGCCTGAAGAATCCATTCTTTAAATCCATCCGTGAGATTACAATTACGGGTGTTCTTGCAACTTCTCAGGTTAATGTGGAATTAATTTTTTCGGCAAGGCTGCCTTGATTGAAAAATATGAAGGAAATACTTCTTGCTAAAAATGAATAAGTTTGTGGTAGTACCAGGTATTGCGGTACCTAAGAGGCTGATGACCATTGGTTCGACCCAGGAGTCTACCATTGGCTGTTGCTATGTAGCTCCGCCCTGACAGGCGGAGTATAAGAACCGGTGCCGTCCCAGCAGCCTTCACTTTCTGTACCAAAGCTGCTGGGGAACAAGTTCCAGTAGATTAAAGCCTTCAGTTATGAAACCACTTCATCTTGAGTGTAATTGATCGCGCATCAACGTTAAGCGGTGGAATGTTGAGAAATGTTAAATGAAAGATACTGGAATGCGTGGTTGTAAATTTGTACTGATCTGAGTCCACATTTGAAGGTGGTGTGAAATGTGGAACAAGAGGTTTGCTGAGACTGTACTTTCCCAGTACAACAGCAGTGATTCGGTTTAGTATGTCACAGTGGTTGACAGAATAAAAATATATTATGCTCCCATAAGTTAGTGGACACCAAAATCACATTGCATTGCAATGTTAAAGAGCTGTCCTTATTTCATGTAAAATGATCAGAGCTTTACAGCTGTAATGTTAGTTGCAAATTAAACTTCTTCTGAATTTAGTCAAGTTGCAAATTGGAGAATTCAAATTCATGAATTGACAAACTGATTACATTTAATTTATAAATGACCAGCCAATCAACCAAGAGCTTTAGATGTCACAAAGGAACTGAACTGTGTTTAAGCTATCGTTCACAGAAAGGCCTTTAACCAGGGGTGGAGAGATGGAGTAGAAGATGGCATATAGCTAGGTACAGATGCCTTTACATATAATGGATGAGTCAAAGGGTTTATTTAAATTCAGTACTGCAAAAGCAAGCTCTGGAATTCACAAGAAGAATATTTGCACAGAATATCCCTGCAAAATTTAGCTTCTTGTCCAAGGGATAACAAACTACATCCAAGGAACACAAATCAATACAACATTATTAATATTTCAGACCCATTAGGTCAATGCTGTTGCCATCGAACCATTGTATTGAATCTTTTGCTCAACATTTACAAATCTGGGTGCTGTGTTTATTGACTGGAAACAACTCATAAAATATTATCCCATAAAACATCCACCAAAATGACTTGAACAACTGTAGTACAGGCGAACAATGAAACGTTCTGACTAAATCGTTCCGGTCAGGCAAGATTATGGTGACTGAGAAGAGGCTCATATATAAACAGTTGATGCATACAAAGTGTTGTCAGCACCCATTTGAAAAACATTCTGCTTCAGTCACATAACAACATAAACATCTCTAGTCTGTTCTATAACCAATTTCTTACAAAGATATGTTCAAATTGGCATTAATAAAAACTTACAGCCCTCAGAGAACTCTGTGCTCCCCTAATTCTGGCCACTCCTGCATTTCAGATTTCCACTACCCCACCACTGACACAATGACTTCAACTATGGGCCCCTAGTTCTGGAGCCCCCTGCATAAATCTCTCTGCCTCTCTCCTCTTTTACTCCTTAAAATCTATCTCTTGGCTAAACGTTTGGTCACATATCCCAATAACTCCTTTGATGTCAAATTTAAATTTGACAACATAATAAAATGGCTTTATAGAAATGTTAAGAGTGCTTTATAAATACTAATTGTCAATGTAAAACAAACTCCTACGTTTATGGGAGTGTGCACCTGAATGATACAATCCATATGAATGATTGTTTGCTACAATCCATATGAATGTTTGCTACAATCCATATGAATGATTGTTTGCTACTGGCATAGCACTTGGGCTGCTCCATCGAGCCTGGGAATTCTTGGGGATGGAAAAAAACAGGGCTCCTGCTTCTGGGTGAATCCGATACCTGTAGAATTATAAGCAAGCAAGAAGCAAGTGCATTCAGGAATACAGGAGAGGGAAGAAAACTGTCAGGAAACAAGGAAGGAGTAAAGATATCGTGCACTGCAGGTTGCAACACACAGTTTAAGATTCCCATAATACCTGTCGACTGATACTTTTACCTTGTGGCATGGGATGAATCAAAATGACCTCAGATGTGGTACTGCTTTTAGTAGTCCTAAGTTGTATTCTAAGATTACTGCAGAGTAAATATATGATTTTTGATAAAATAAAGTTTACTTTTTGATAAAATAGTTTTGTGTACACAAACCGCTTATCATCATTTTATGTGGTGCCGCTGGACGGTTTGCACATAAAAGTTAACCAGACAGAAAATAAACATATTTAGACAATAGTTGCCATAGGATCAGTGGCGCTATCCTTATCATTGCCACTTGGGGCTAAATTGCACAAAACTGGGGAAATAATGTGATGAACCTCCTATGTGCATGTCACATGGGAGGTAGGTTTCAGGTCCTGTGTTTCTTATTCACTACTTGGCTCAATCGCAACTGTGGCATCTTCAGGACATGTGCAGAGAAGGACAAATGCTTCCTTGCAAGCGGAGAGACTGGCCGTCTCCTGTGCCCCCATGATCAAGTTACATCATTTTATTGGTGGGTTAAGGTGCTGCATTGTGGGGTGATTCTGTCAACCACTGTGATATACTAAACTAACCGAATCGCTGCTGTTTTACTGGGGAGCTTTCCAAAAGAAAGTGAAATCTTTTGTGTTTTGCAGAAATTCAATTGTGCCGATTCCATCAAATAGCAGATTGGTCTCCTGCCATTTGAATCATAAACCTGTGATAAAGCTTCAAGGATAGCGACATTATCAATAAAAAGCAATCACTTCTCAAGAGTTAGATCCCTTCACCCTTTAGGGGCAGGTTAAATGTAGCTGGTCACTTTTTCCCAAAAATCTGTCACAACCTTTACACATCAAGCGGTTCAGTACATTTTAACCATCTCTTAAAATTGCTACTTTGTAAATCAGGCATTGGAGCTCAGCAATCTTGGAACACAAAGTCCTGTCTGTAGAAAAGGCTACTCAAATCCACAGTAGGGAGTAAATACTAGTGTTATCAAAGAACCATCTGTTGTGTTTTTTTTGTGATGCTTTCTTAAGCTTTGCAACATCATTTTCACATGATTATCACATGCTGAATTAATTTGAGCTACTTCTTAGAAACAGGACAATTAAAATATTACTTTACACACTTGCTCTCCAACTTCCAAGGAACTCATTTTGGTTTCTGCTACAATGTGCAATATTACACAACACGGTCACAGAAATACCACCAGCATGAATTTTGTACTTTGCTTTGGTTAATTAGCCTGCTTACATTTCAAAAGAAAGCAGAAACAAACTCTGCTTTGGAGAGCAAGTTTCATTGTGCTTCCTTGTGAGTGCAGCCTGAATGGGCCATCAGCTTAAGTGAGCTAATGGGGTGCGGGGTAAGAAGGCTTTTAAAATCGAAATTTGATACACTTACGTATTCATTACCATAGCAGGATAAAAGGCAATTTTATGGATTGTTCTACCACTTATCAATGCATTAACCAAGTCAATCTGTTCAGGATCTGAAAGATGCAGCAGAATTTACCTGTGGGGCTCTGAGTTGCGGAGGGAGTGGAGGTTGCGCTGGTGGTGATGGTATCGCTGCAGCCTGTGCTTGTAGTGATGGTACCACTAGAGGGTGGGGAAGGGGACGAAGCTGGAGAGGGGCTCTGCTGGTTTATGTGCTGCGCCACTGCAAATCCTAGAAAGCAGTTAAAGAAAACGTGTTTTTTTTTTTTACAATACAGGCCCTTCGATAATTTCCAACCTAAACAATTCAAGCTTGAAAGATTTCCTCCACCCCCCACCCCGCGGTCACATTTCTCTTTAGTATTGCTGTCACCCAAACTTTTAATCTACAGGACCTCATTTTTAATTATTTCATGGAGCGAGATTGGCGATTTAAAGAAATTCCATTTACGATGGCAATGAGTTAAATACAAGAAAGCAGCCCATTTCAGCGAATTTGGTGCAATCTATATTATTCAAGTATTGAAACATGACAAAGTGTTGCAGTTTAACTGTTTGTGCAACGTCCTAAGAGAGACCTCAAGATCAGAACTTGTCACTGCTATCCAATTTCAGCGCACCCTGACTAAAATAGAGAATAGTCTCACCCACATTGGCAAGTGTGGGTGAGCATTCAAGGACTTGGTCGTTAGAAATTAGAAATGTTGCCTGGCTCTAATTCATAGCTCATATGAATTTAAAAATCCATCTGGCCACCTGCTCAATTCTAAGCTTATACGTCAGGAGTACGAGGAGGATAAAATCCTATAATTTAGAAAACTTTTCAAAAACTTGGAAATCTAACATCTCTCTAATTCCACCGTGCAATGTTACCGTAGATTTCTAAGCTATATCACTGCATAGAAATGCATTGTCGAGTAAGACAGTTGAGCTTCAAGTGTTTCTGAAGCAGATACAGAATTCAAAATGTGGAAGAGAATTTCAAAACATCGAAAATAACAATTCTTGCATCAGCTACTTTAACTGGAACAGCCTGAGCCGGCCCGATCTGCAGTAGGTGACCTTAAGAGAGATCTTATCAGGAAATCAAAATGCGTTAAAATAATGCTGAGACATCAAAAAGTTTTCCTTAAGGAGGTGGTAATGTCACGGCAGCTTAACAAGGTTTCTAATTTAATCCAAACCTGATGACTTCTTAACCAAATATGGCACGCCTAGATTTGAAAAAACCCCAGCACATTTATGAACACACAATTGTTAGATTATTTACTGCAGACTCAAGATTTTAAATGAAAGTTCAACCTCTACATACAAATATCAGTCATCCACAAAGATAAAGTAAATGTTGCTGAATACAGTTCTTTCAGAAATCTATTTACATGCTCACTTTGGATCGCACCAAAGGGTAAGAAAGAGAAAATAAACTTTTTTTATATTAAGTGTGAGTTTCTTTCAAAAAGATACAAATACTTTGTCTACAGTGACTGACTGAACATTCGTTCAGCTTCCACATACACCAAGGTGAATGAAATGAAATGAAAATCGCTTGTCACAAGTAGGCTTCAAATGAAGTTACTGTGAAAAGCCCCTGGTCGCCACATTCCGGCGCCTGTTCGGGGAGGCTGGTACGGAAATTGAACCGTGCTGCTGGCCTGCTTAGTCTACTTTAAAAGCCAGTGATTTAGCCCAGTGTGCTAAACCAGTCCCTGGTTTGTGTAGGGCAGGTCAGCGTGTACCATTATTGTACCAAAATGTTTGTTTTCCTGGGCTGCTAGGTCAAGTCATTAATGCGGAGTGCAGGCATGCAGTTAGAATCCTTAAAAAAAAAGTCAAGTGAAATCTGATGAGGGGGTTATCGACCTGAAACGTTGACTGTATCTCTTTACACAGATGCTGCTAGATCTGGTGAGTATTTCCTGTATTTTCCTTTTGTACTTCAGATTTCCAATATCCACAGTATTTTGGCTACTGCCCCCGAGGTGGAGGAAGCCCTGCACCCTACCATTCTGTCAATAAAGCGTGTATTGAAGTATAATTGAATCCAAAACCGAACAACATATCTCATAAAGGCCCAAAGGAACAGGCCAATGGGGCTTGAGCGCAAGAAGGAATAAGGAACAGTTACGTACAGTTTTGCTCCTTTAAGGTGGTAGGCATGAACTGCGTGTTCAGTGCAGCAGACTGGTGCCACTGACACTTTTGAAGCACTCCTAACTGCCACCAACCTGGATGCCCAAGGCCCTTTATCCAGGAATATTAGAGGCAGGAATTTGGTTAAGGACATTACCGCAAACCTTGAAATCTCAACCATGCATGTTTGCAAAGAAAATTATCCAAAGCTGCTGTCTTGACCCTTACGTTGAAGGCAGTCATTGCAAATTTTTGGAAATATTACATAGTGCCATCTTTTTCAGTTTAATCACTATCCCTGGCTGCCAAAGAACCATGCTTTTGAAGCCTTGCTCATTTAGAAATTTGGCCCAGTTAGTTTGGTACAATGATACTCATTTCGAAGGCACTTCGAAAATACAACCTTCTGCCCAGTTATAAAAACCTTTAAAATCCTTTTCCAACATAATTGATGTTTTCAGGACTTTGGAGTGAAAGGGTTTGGGTTCAGTTGGAAAATAAAATATCAAGCAGTCTTCCAGGTGCCTCCTTTGTGGGAATCCTGCATAATACGTTTAATTAAAAGTCGGAATTTCATTTGTCCCAGTTTTCCCATCCCATTTTGATGTGGCACATGGGTCCTCTTCTATCCATGGATACTGCAAAGGCTATGGGTCCTGATAATATTCCGGCAATAGTACTGAAGATTTGTGCTCCAGAACTTGCCGCATCCCTAGCCAAGCTGTTCCAGTACAGCTACAACACTGGCATCTACCCGGCGATGTGGAAAATTGCCCAGGTGTCCTGTACACAAGTAACAGGATGAACCCAACCCAGCTAATTACCACCCTATCAGTCTACTCTCCATTAGCAAAGTGATGGAAGGAGTCATCAAGCAGCACTTATTCTGCAATAACCTGCTCACGGACGCTCAGTTTGGGTTCCGCCTGGGTCACTCAGCTCCTGACCTCATTACAGCCTTGGTTCAAACATGGACAAAAGCGCTGAATGCCAGAAGTGAGGTGAGAGTGACTGCCCTTGACATCAAGGCAGCATTTGACCGAGTATGGCATCAAGGAGCCCTAGCTAAACTGGAGTCAATGGGAATCCGCTGGTTGGAGTCATACCTGGCACAAAGGAATATGGTTGTGGTGGTTGGAGGTCAATCATCTCAACTCCAGGACATCACTGCAGGAGTTCCTCAGGATAGTGTCCTGGGCCCAACCATCTTAAGCTGCTTCATCAATGACCTGCCTTCCATCATAAGGTCAGAAGTGGGGGTGTTTGCGGATGTCTGCACAATGTTCAGCACCACTCGCGACTCCTCAGATAATGAAGCAGTCTGTGTCCAAATGCAGCAAGACCTGGACAATATCCAGGCTTGGCCTGACAAGTGGCAAGTTACATTCGCACCACACAAGTGTCAGGCAATGACCATCTCTGACAAGAGAGGATCTGACCATCGCCCCTTGACGTTCAATGGCATTACCATCGCTGAATCCTCCACAATAAGCATCCTGGGGGTTACCATTGATCAGAAACTGAACTGTACTAGCCACATTAATACTGTGGCTACCAGGGCAGGTCAAAGGCTAGGAATCCTAAGGTAAGTAACTCACTTCCAGACTCCCCAAAGTCTGCCCACCATCTACAAGGCACAAGTCAGGAGTGTAATGGAATACTCTCCACTTGCCTGGATGAGTGCAGCTCCAACAACACTCAAGAAGCTCAACACCATCCAGGACAAAGCAGCCTGCTTGATTGCTCCCCCTTCCACAAACATTCAAACCCTCCACCATCGACGAACAGTGGCAACCGTGTGTACCATCTGCAAGATGTACTGCAGTAACTCGCCAAGGTTCCTTAGATAGCACCTTCCAAACCCACGACCAGTACCATCTATAAGGACAAGAGCAGCAGATATTTGGGAACCCCACCACCTGGAGGTTCCCCTCCAAGCCACTCACTACCCTGACTTGGAAATATATCGCCGTTCTTTCACTGGGACAAAATCCTGGAACTCCCTCCCTAACAGCAGTACCCACACCTGAAAGACTGCAGTGGTTCAAGAAGGCAACTCGTCACCACCTTCTGATGGGCAACTAGGGATGGGCAATAAATGCTGGCCTAAACAGCGACGTCCACATCCCGCAAATGATTAAAAAAAAAGACCACATCGCTAAAATAGTTAGGCTGGACGAGAACTTCTTAAAGTTCTCATTCTCCCCACCCATACAATACGGTTTGTCTAAGATGGTTTGAAAATTGAAGGGGGGAAAAAAAAAAAAATCAATGCTAGATTTCACAGGAGAATTGCGAAAACTGCAAACACTTTTCAAAATTATTGCGATCATCTGGGAAGTACAATATTTTACACCGCTGTAGAACCAAGGTACAGAAAATAGAGCACCAAGATGAAGAGCAAGGGAAGCTAAATAACTCTGAACATTATTCATTGTGTCGTCAGAAACACAAGTGATGCAGAAGGGATGAATGATTTACTCGAGCAGGTGGAGGCTGATGGTATAAGGACAAGAGCAGCAGATATTTGGGAACCCCACCACCTGGAGGTTCCCCTCCAAGCTAATCTGGACAGAATTAAAATGTTTCAACGCAAGAGTTCATGGTTGTGTTTCAAACTGCTGCCTGTCCGAGGAATGTTCCCGTTTTACAAATTGGCTACATCTTTCAATACTACAAAGTACAAGACAGCTTACTAATGGTACTGTCAAATTAAGCATTCAAACAAAAACTGCAGAAATTAGAAATTTGAAACAAAAACAGAAAATGTTGCAAACACCGGACAAATCAGTCAGCATTTGTGGAGAGAAGACAAGTCGACATCTTGGAGGTATAAAGAAGGGTCGGCACCCTTGTCTTGTTTGTTCTGTCCACAGATTGCGATCGACATGTTATGCATTTCTATGCATTTCAAACACTTCCTATTTTAAATTAAGCACAAACTGAATTGAAGAACAACATTTGAAAATACAGAACCTCCATTTAACTCCCATGTCATTATATTCACAACAACACACACATTAATGCTATCGTCCTGGTTATGATGATGAATAATGACTGACGATAGATATTTTCTGTTGGAACCAATCTCATTTTAACAAAGTCTAGCCACAAAGCAATTAGATGCCGTTTGTGTAAAACACTACCATTGGTCCCAATTGCCAAGCCCGATCGACACTGCTGAACTATTAGAGAAAAATCATTAACACTAATTCTAGTAGTGCTATCAGGGGACGAGTGAAAGTAGATCAATCAATTTATTAAGAGTCTGCCTCATTACACCACATTGTTATATAGCTGTTAGAAATGATACCATTAACGTGTGTAGGAGAATTAACCTTCTTAAAGTTATTAATTAGTAGTACTTACCTTCCACCGAGAGGGCATTAATAAAGTAAAGAACAAGTTTAAAGCTTTGATCAGAGTTGCTTGATAGCAGCCTAATGTTCATATATGTTGCCACAAATGCTTTTATTTAAGATCCTACGAGTGGATACAGGTGCAAGTGTTTACAGAGAAATCTAACGGAGTAAAGTATCAGGAAGGCTCTGATAACATTGCTGTACACCAAAGGCATTTAGGGGTACAGTATTAGTGATTCATTGAACTATACTATTTCATGTATGCAGGTGAGTTTATATCCGTCTGCAGCAGTGTTACGGAGTTCTTTTGCAACGTGGCGAGTCACATGCAGGTTTGTACTTCAAACGATGAAGCAACAAAATCTATTCACCGCTGCACGAGTATTAACACAAGAGATGTGACTAAGAAACATACAGAACGGTGTTTGGGGTGTATGGCGCCTGAATCAATGGTCAGACACTTGTTTCTATGATTCACTAGAGGTGGTGTTACACTACAAGTGCTGGCATTGTTGCTATACAGATTAACCAGTATAAATGACAATGCTAAAACAAACACTCAAGACCGTTCACAGATTAAATAGCTAAAAGCAAAGGTGCAGATGGTGGGCAGAACTTTTTAAAATAATCTTTATTAGTGTCACAAGTAGGCTTACATTAACACTGTAATGAAGTTACTGTGAAAAGCCCCTAGTCGCCACATTCCAGCGCCTGTTCGGGCACACAGAGGGAGAATTCAGAATGTCCAATTCACCTAACAGCATGTCTTTAGGGACTTGTGGGAGGAAACCGGAGCACCCAGAGGAATTCACGCAAACACGTGGAGAACATGCAGATTCCGCACAGACAGTGATCCAAGGCGGGAATCGAACCCAGGTCCCTGGCGCTGTGAAGCAACAGTACTAACCACTGTGCTACCGTGCCGCCCACAGCAGAACCTGCAGTAGCACTTGTTTGACTGCATTGATGTTAGTTGCCTTACAGTATTGCATAACAGCTCTTATTCATTCACTGGTCTGGCCAGTAAATGGTGGAAGGTTTTCATACAATGGAAGGATCACTACTGAGCCCAATCTCAACCTTCCACAATATTCAAATTCATGAACATAAAAAACAGAATTGCTGGAGAGCTGCACTCCCTGGAACTCTCTCCCTAAATCCATCCAGTTGTCACACTCGCCACTCTCAAAAACCATTGAGATTTAGCCTCACCAATCAACCTGATTGATCCGCTGATTACTGTCCAGCATTGGTTTCTTTTCAGCTTGGGATATACTATGCCAAATGCACCTCAGAAATTTTTTTTTTTTTTTTTTAAATAATATTTTATTGAAAATTTTTGGTCAACCAACACAGTACATTGTGCATCCTTTACACAACATTGTAACAATACAGATAATAATGACCTTTTTTATTTAAACAAAAACAACAACAAATAAATAAATATTAAATAACAAAAAATAGAAACTAGCCCTAATTGGCAACTGCCTTGTCTCAGGCCACACCCCCCCCCATCCCCCCCATCCCTCCCCCCCAAATCCTGGGCCGCTGCTGCTGCCTTCTTTGTTTTCCCCCATCTATCTTTCCGCAAGATATTCGACGAACGGTTGCCACCGCCTAGTAAACCCTTGAGCCGACCCCCTTAGGACGAACTTAATCCGCTCTAACTTTATGAACCCCGCCATATCATTTATCCAGGTCTCCACCCCCGGGGGCTTGGCTTCTTTCCACATTAGCAATATTCTGCACCGGGCTACTAGGGACGCAAAGGCCAAAACATCGGCCTCTTTCGCCTCCTGCACTCCCGGCTCTTGTGCAACCCCAAATATAGCCAACCCCCAGCTTGGTTCGACCCGGACTCCTACTACTTTCGAAAGCACCTTTGTCACCCCCATCCAAAACGCCTGTAGTGCCGGGCATGACCAAAACATATGGGTATGATTCGCTGGGCTTCTCGAGCACCTCGCACACCTATCCTCCACCCCAAAAAATGTACTGAGCCGTGTTCCAGTCATATGTGCCCTGTGTAATACCTTAAACTGAATCAGGCTTAGCCTGGCACGAGGACGACGAGTTTACCCTGTTTAGGGCATCTGCCCACATCCCCTCCTCGATCTCCTCCCCTAGCTCTTCTTCCCATTTCCCTTTTAGTTCATCCATCATAGTCTCCCCTTCGTCTCTCATTTCCCTATATATATATCCGACACCTTACCGTCCCCCACCCATTTCTTTGAGATGACTCTGTCCTGCACCTCTTGTGTCGGGAGCTGCGGGAATTCCCTCACCTGTTGCCTCGCAAAAGCCCTCAGTTGCATATACCTGAATGCATTCCCTTGGGGCAACCCATATTTCTCGGTCAGCGCTCCCAAACTCGCAAACTTCCCATCCACAAATAGATCTTTCAATTGCGTTATACCTGCTCTTTGCCACATTCCATATCCCCCATCCATTCCCCCCGGGGCAAACCTATGGTTGTTTCTTATCGGGGACCCCCCCAGTGCTCCGGTCTTTCCCCTATGTCGTCTCCACTGTCCCCAAATCTTCAGTGTAGCTACCACCACCGGACTCGTGGTATAGTTCCTTGGTGAGAACGGCAATGGGGCTGTCACCATAGCCTGCAGGCTGGTCCCCCTACAGGACGCCCTCTCTAATCTCTTCCACGCCGCTCCTTCCTCCTCTCCCATCCACTTACTCACCATTGAAATATTAGCGGCCCAATAATATTCACTTAGGCTCGGTAGTGCCAGCCCCCCCCTATCCCTACTACGCTGTAAGAATCCCTTCCTCACTCTCGGAGTCTTCCCGGCCCAAACAAAACCCATGATACTCTTTTCTATCCTTTTGAAAAAAGCCTTCGTGATCACCACCGGGAGGCACTGAAACACAAAGAGGAATCTCGGGAGGACCACCATCTTAACCGCCTGCACCCTCCCTGCCATTGACAATGCTACCATATCCCATCTCTTGAAATCTTCCTCCATCTGTTCCACCAACCGCGTCAAATTTAGCCTGTGCAATGTGCCCCAATTCTTAGCTATCTGGATCCCCAGGTAACGAAAGTCTCTTGTTACCTTCCTCAACGGTAGGTCTTCTATTTCTCTACTCTGCTCCCCTGGATGCACCACAAACAGCTCACTCTTCCCCATGTTCAATTTATACCCTGAAAAATCTCCAAATTCCCCAAGTATCCGCATTATTTCTGGCATCCCCTCCGCTGGATCCGCCACATATAGTAGCAGATCATCCGCATATAAAGATACCCGGTGTTCTTCTCCTCCCCTAAGTATTCCCCTCCATCTCTTGGAACCTCTCAGCGCTATCGCCAGGGGCTCAATCGCCAGTGCAAACAGTAATGGGGACAGAGGACATCCCTGCCTTGTCCCTCTATGGAGCCGAAAACATGCCGATCCCCGTCCATTCGTGACCACACTCGCCACTGGGGCCCTATACAACAGCTGCACCCATCTAACATACCCCTCTCCGAACCCAAATCTCCTCAACACCTCCCACAGATAATCCCATTCCACTCTATCAAATGCTTTCTCGGCATCCATCGCCACTACTATCTCCGTTTCACCCTCTGGTGGGGCCATCATCATTACCCCTAACAACCTCCGTATGTTCGTGTTCAGCTGTCTCCCCTTCACAAACCCAGTTTGGTCCTCATGAACCACCCCCGGGACACATTCCTCTATTCTCATTGCCATTACCTTGGCATCCACATTGAGGAGGGAAATTGGTCTGTAGGACCCGCATTGTAGCGGATCCTTTTCCTTCTTTAAAAGAAGCGATATCGTTGCTTCTGACATAGTCGGGGGCAGTTGTCCCCTTTCCTTTGCCTCGTTAAAGGTCCTCGTCAGTAGCGGGGCGAGCAAGTCCAAATATTTTCTGTAAAATTCAACTGGGAATCCGTCCGGTCCCGGGGCCTTTCCCGTCTGCATGTTCCTAATTCCTTTCACCACTTCTTCTACCGTGATCTGTGCTCCCAATCCCATCCTTTCCTGCTCTTCCACCTTGGGAATTTCCAGCCAATCCAAAAAATCCATCATTCTCTCCCTCCCATCCGGGGGTTGAGCTTCATACAATTTTTTATAAAATGTCTTGAACACTTCATTCACTCTCTCCGCTCCCCGCTCCGTCTCTCCATCTTCGTCTCTCACCCCCCCATTTCCCTCGCTGCTCCCCTTTTCCTCAATTGGTGTGCCAGCAATCTGCTCGCCTTCTCTCCATATTCATACTGTACACCCTGCGCCTTCCTCCATTGTGCCTCTGCAGTGCCTGTGGTCAGCAAGTCAAATTCCACATGCAGCCTTTGCCTTTCCCTATACAGTCCCTCCTCCGGTGCTTCCGCATATTGTCTGTCCACCCTCAAAAGTTCTTGCAGCAACCGCTCCCGTTCCTTACTCTCCTGCTTCCCTTTATGTGTCCTTATTGATATCAGCTCCCCCCTAACCACCGCCTTCAACGCCTCCCAGACCACTCCCACCTGAACCTCCCCATTGTCATTGAGTTCCAAGTACTTTTCAATGCATCCCCTCACCCTTAGGCACACCCCCTCATCCGCCATTAGTCCCATGTCCATTCTCCAGGGTGGACGCCCTCTTGTTTCCTCCCCTATCTCCAAGTCTACCCAGTGTGGGGCATGATCCGAAATGGCTATAGCCGTATATTCCGTTCCCCTCACCCTCGGGATCAATGCCCTACCCAACACAAAAAAGTCTATGCGTGAATAGACTTTATGGACATAGGAGAAAAATAAGAACTCCTTACTCCTAGGTCTACTGAATCTCCACGGGTCCACCCCTCCCATCTGCTCCATAAAATCCTTAAGCACCTTGGCTGCTGCCGGCCTCCTACCAGTCCTGGACTTCGACCTATCCAGCCTTGGTTCCAACACCGTGTTGAAGTCTCCCCCCATTATCAGCTTTCCGGTCTCTAGGTCTGGGATGCGTCCTAGCATTCGCCTCATAAAATTGGCATCGTCCCAATTCGGGGCATACACGTTTACCAACACCACCATCTCTCCCTGTAATTTGCCACTCACCATCACATATCTGCCCCCGTTATCCGCCACTATAGTCTTTGCCTCGAACATTACCCGCTTCCCCACTAATATAGCCACCCCCCTGTTTTTCGCATCCAGCCCTGAATGGAACACCTGCCCTACCCATCCTTTGCGCAACCTAACCTGGTCTATCAGTTTCAGGTGCGTTTCCTGTAACATAACCACATCTGCTTTAAGTTTCTTAAGGTGTGCGAGTACTCGTGCCCTCTTTATCGGCCCGTTAAGCCCCCTCACGTTCCACGTGATCAGCCGAGTTGGGGGGCTTCCCACCCCCCCCCCTTGCCGGTTAGCCATCATCTTTTTCCAGCTTCTCACCCAGTTCCCACGCAGCTGTATTTCTCCCAGACGGTGCCCCCCCGCCCATCCTTTCCCGTACCCACTCCCCCCTTTCCCCAGCAGCAGCAACCCAGTAATTCCCCCCCCCCCCCCCCGCTAGCGTAATTACTCCCCCCATGTTGCTCCCAGAAGTCAGCAAACTCTGGCTGACCTCGGCTTCCCCCCGTGATCACGGCTCGCCCCATGCGGCGCCCCCTCCTTCCTGCTTCTCTATTCCCGCCATAATTATCATAGCGCGGGAACCAAGCCCGCGCCTCTCCCTCGGCCCCGCCTCCCATGGCCAACGCCCCATCTCCTCTCCCTCCCCACCTCCCCCCATCACCACCTGTGGGAGAAAGAAAAGTTACCATGCCGCAGGATTAATCATACAATCCCTCTTCGCCCCCCCCCCCACCACTTTGTCCAAACGTTCATTTTCGTAGTCCAATCATTCCAATTTTTCTTCTACAATAAAAGTCCACGCTTCATCCGCCGTCTCAAAGTAGTGGTGCCTCCCTTGATATGTGACCCACAGTCTTGCCGGTTGCAGCATTCCAAATTTTATCTTCTTTTTGTGAAGTACCGCTTTGGCCCGATTAAAGCTCGCCCTCCTTCTCGCCACCTCCGCACTCCAATCTTGATAGACGCGGATCACCGCGTTCTCCCATTTACTACACCGAGTTTTCTTCGCCCATCTAAGGACCATTTCTCTATCCTTAAAACGGAGAAATCTCACCACTATGGCTCTGGGAGCTTCTCCTGCTCTCGATCCTCGCACCATAACTCGGTATGCTCCCTCCACCTCCAACGGACCCGTCGGGGCCTCCACTCCCATTAACGAGTGCAGCATCGTGCTCACATATGCCCCGACGTCCGCCCCCTCCACACCTTCAGGAAGGCCAAGAATCCTCAAGTTGTTCCTCCTTGCGTTGTTTTCCAGTGCCTCCAACCTCTCCACAGATCGTTTCTGGTGTGCCTCCTGTATCTCCGACTTCACCACCAGGCCCTGTATATCGTTTTCATTCTCTGCTGCTTTCGCCTTCACGACCCGAAGCTCCTGCTCCTGGGTCTTTTGTTCCTCTTTCAGCCCTTCAATCGCCTGTAATATCGGGGCCAACAACTCTTTCTTCATTTCCTTTTTTATCTCCTCCACGCAGCGTTTCAAAAACTCTTGTTGTTCAGGGCCCCATATGAAACTGCCACCTTCCGACGCCATCTTGGTTTCTGCTTGCCTTCCTTGCCGTTGTTCCAAAGGATCCGCTGCAATCCGGCCACTTTCCTCTCCTTTTTCCATCCGTGTCCAGGGGGAACACCCTTCTGGTTTACCGCACGGTGTTTTTAGCCGTTAAAATTGCCGTTGGGGCTCCTATCAAGAGCCCAAAAGTCCGTTCCACCGGGAGCTGCCGAAACGTGCGACTTAGCTGGTCATCGCCACACCCGGAAAGTGCACCTCAGAAATTTAAGTTGCTAGAGGAGCTGAAAGGGAAATGGGAAGAGCAGCTGGGGGAGGAGATTGAGGAGGGGCTGTGGGCTGACGCCCTACGTAGGGTAAACTCATCGTCCTCGTGTGCCAGGCTAAGCCTGATACAATTCAAGGTTCTACACAGGGTGCATTTGACTGGAGCACGGCTCAGTATATTGTTCTAGGTAGAGGATAGGTGTGGGAGATGCTCGAGAAGCCCAGCAAATCACACCCACATGTTCTGGTCATGCCCGACACTACAGGGGTTCTGGGTGGGGGTGGCAAAGGTGCTTTTGAAGGTGGTGGGGGTCCGGGTCGAACCAAACTGGGGGTTGGCTATATTCGGGGTTGCAGAAGAGCCGGGAGTGCAGGAGGCGAGAGAGGCTGATGTTTTGGCCTTTGCGTCCCTAGTAGCCCGGCGCAGGATATTGTTAATGTGGAAGGAAGCCAAACCCCCGGGTGTGGAGACCTGGATAACCGACATGGCAGGGTTTATAAAGTTAGAACGGATCAAGTTCGTATTAAGAGGTTCGGCTCAAGGGTTTACCAGGCGGTGGCAACCGTTCGTCGACTACCTCACAGAAAGATAGAGGGAATGGAAAAGTAGAAGACAACAGCAGCAACCCGGGGGGAGGGAGGGGGGGGGACCGGATGGACTCTCAGGGATGTCATTGTATATGTATAGACACTTGTTATAGGTAATGTATATTGGATTGTTGGATTGTATCTTTGGAGAGTAACTATTTTTGACAAGGCAGTTGCCACTCAGTTTTGTTTTTGTTTATATACTATTTATTTATTTGTTTAAAATTGGCCACGGTTATTTATATTGCTTTGTTGTTGTTCAAAAGAAAAACTATGTACTGTTATGTTTGGCCACAACATTTTGAAAATTTTGAATAAAATATATTTAAAAAAAAGAAAAGAAATTTAAGTTGCACAACAAATCTAATATACCTTTGCCCTGCACACTCATCACCTTAAGCAAATTAAAATAATGCTCATGTTATTAACAGTACTTGATCTGGTGAAGTGATCTGGAATTGTGATTAAACAAATACAGCCAAGGAACAAAAACAGTGGCAAAAAATTGAGGATCATGTTAACGTCAATTACTTAAGCAAAATTTGACAAAGAGTCATTGGACTCGAAACGTTAGCTCTTTTCTCTCCCTACAGATGCTGCGAGCATTTTCTCTTTCGTTTCAGATTCCAGCATCTGCAGTAATTTGCTTTGATATTTAAGCAAAATTATACTGGCTTATTCCATCCATGACAATAAGCGCCCAAAGGAACACCTCCTTGTAAGTTAATGAGAAGGAAAGTAATTTAATTATGGGCCCACAGGTTTCTTTCCCAATTTGGCGTATCTAATTTTCTTTGTCAATACAGACCAAAGATATGTTGGCTGTAACAGTTCCTTGGCTATGGGCGAGACACAAGATCCACTCCATTTGTGCATGTCACTGTTGTTTAACCTTTTTGCCTTTCAGTGCTATGTAATCTGTGTCTCAATGCAAACAGGGGGAATTCCACAGCATTACGTTTTCTTTAGTAAGCTGTAATTGTTTCAGCAAAACTGTTTTTAAAATTTGCTCAGGAGGAAGGGGAATTTGATGATATTAAGTTCAAGGTCAAACACGAAAACATATAGGATAGACAGAGGTGAATAATCAGAGAACATTGATTTACCACCAATAGATCTGGAGGGCAGATGAGAATTCCTTAATTTTTTTTTTTTACATGCAGAGAATTGCCAGGACCTGGGATGCTCTGCTTGAAGAGGTGGCGGAACCGGGCCCCATAAATCATTTTGAAAAGGAGTTAGTCTGATACTTAGGAACAAGAAACTTACGGGGTTGTGGACAAAAAGTGACCGCTCTTTCAAAAGGCCAGCACAGGCAAGATCGGTCAAATGTCTTCCTTCTGCGGCGCATGCTTCTACAATTCTAGGACAACAAACCCTTGTTGATTCTTCTCTGCATAACTGTTGAGACACTAAGGTCAATTGCAGCCATCAAAACTGAAATCAACTAATTCAAGAGCAATTGGGGACTAACTTCCTCTGTGTGGCTTAGTTGTTGATGGTTAGCTCAAAGTTTTATGACTGCAATATTGTTGAATTAAGTTACTGGTTGCGTGAATTTGCTATGGGCTTTCAAGAAATCAATGCCAGTTGCTGTTTGCGGCGCAACAAACAAGTTATAAAGTTTGTATGGGGTGGCACGGTGGTGCAGTGGTTAGCACTGCTGCCTACGCCACCGAGGACCCGGGTTCGATCCCGGCCCCGGGTCACTGTCCGTGTGGAGTTTGCACATTCTCAGTGTCTGCCTAGGTCGCACCCCCACAACCCAAAGATGTGCAAGGTAAGTGGACTGGCCACGCTAAAATGCCCCTTAATTGGAAAAAAAACAAATTGGGTGCTCTAAATTGATTAAAAAATAGTTATATAGTTTATAAAAGTAAAATATTTGTCTACCATTTCAAAATTAATGACCAAGGAATAGGTGAACGTTTCATATTTCTGTTTCATTTTCTGATTACATTTTCATTTTCATTTTCACATATATTTTTGCCTCGGGAGTGAGGGTGACTTGCTTCCAGTTCAATTCAATGAGTTTTTGAGATGGTTGATAAATCCAATACACGATCTGCAGACTCTGTCACACATGGGGTGGGTGGCGATTGAAGGATCCGGTCGATGAGTTGTTTGCAGGTTTGTGCGCTCTCCCAGATGGCTTGACTTTGTTTCTGTGTCCCCGACGAAGGCTCTCCATCTGTTCAGTGCCTTTGTGAATGTACCTTCTCGATTTTGGCCGCGCAAAGGCAGGAATTCATGAATTCGGAGGGATTTTCAGACTTTTCAGAGATGTTTTGAGGATACCCTTAAAGTGTTTTCTTCCTGGAGGCCTCCTGCCAGGACCCAGTGGGATAAAGGGTTACAAATAACTAGATCTTTGATGCTTTTACTAAGCACAGAAACATTGTGCATGGAATTTAATGCCCTCGCCCTGTGGCAGAGAGCATTTAATCATGCAGGAGGGTGGTGTGTGGAGATCCTGCTGCCTTCACAGCATCAACCGATTAAAAGTGGGAAAGCCCATGAACAACCTTCCCACCTCGCCGCATTGAGGCCTTTAACTTGTTAACCCAGCAGTGGGTGGAGTACTCGTCTTGTAAGAAACATGATAAGCAAATCAGTGAGGATTGTGGGCTGTTGGGGTGCAGCAGGTACCTCGTTTAAAGCTAATCAGTGCCTGATCGGGTACCCAGCTTGGTGAAGCATGGAGGGGCGCCCCTGCAACACTTGATGGGTGTGAATTCCACCCGGGGAAGGAGCACCATTACCCAGATAAGTGCCTGAGTGACACTTTTCCTGAAAGAGGTGACGTAGGGCTCTCATCGGCTCATCAACTGGCAGGTGAGACTCCTGTCACCTCCATTAAATATTACCTGGCATGTAATTTCAAGAGGAAACCAGTCTCTGTATGTGGGGGTTGTTAAAACAAGAACAGTGCTTCCAGAAAAATATGCAGGTCTCATATAGCTTCATGCCTTCATACTAGATAAACAGGTGACCTTCTCCCAATGTCACAATTGTTCTTGCGGTTTTAGGAGTGGCATTTCCTGGAACTTTGGCTCGTTTGCAGATTAGGGTGCAGCATAAAGGAGGTTTGTGTGTTTACATTCCTTGATAATAAAACCAAAGTTAATCATTTTATCCAGGAAAATTGTCCCCATATAAAGATCATGAATGCCATTCACCTTTTACACAATATTCAATAAATAGAGGACTGGTTATATTTATGTTCTATTTGTAGCAAGTCTATCCCTTAAAAATAGGCAGCACTGATGGCCAGACTTCCCCTTCAATCTCTGGCGATTACACTTTCAAGCAGTAAGCCAGTCACGTGTGCTGTGTCTGGATTCATGCACCTTTATTTGAACTATCAACATTTATTTTGGCGTTTTTGCTTCCTATATATGGGGGAATTTCAGTGACCTATCAGCAGATGACTATAACTGACAGAGATTCAGAGCAATTCCCTGAATTACCGCAACTTAACGCGGAGGAATTTTTAAAAAACCTCACGAAAAGAAATCCTGAGAGTTACACCCTAGCACAGGACATCGGAGAATTCCCCAGTCAGTAATGCACCCTCCATAACGGATCTATTTCTGATGTTTTGATCAGATTTTCAGTTCGGTGGCAATTCCCCTTTACGTTGCTTTCTGACTTTTACTTTCATTCGTGATCAGAAAAGGTAACCAAACATTTGTAATGATTTACAACTTGCAGGTACAGAAGAGTACTAGTAGGTTACAATCCTTGCTTTGTGAAGTTCTGCATTGTTAAATTGGGATTGCCAGCAGGTTAGCGAAGAATTAAAATGACAAATGAGCCAGATAATAAAGTTCGGGAGTGGTGGGGGAAAAAGACAAGGGGAGTGCGACTAATTCGATCAAAGAGCCAACAGAGGTGTGAAGGTTTGAATGGCCTCTTTCTCTGCTCCATGGTTTATTTGCTCCAACAAACACGGGGCGGAGTCTCCATGGCTTCCAGAACTTTGATACAACTCAACATTTCCCTCTCTTTTGAAAAAAAAAAATCACACAAAAAAAATAAAGGAGAAGATAAACTATGAGAGTAAACTAGCAAGTAATATAAAAACGGACAGCAAGAGTTTCAGCCAAAGGCCCCTCAGAGAATGAGACTGGGGAAATAATAATGGGGAAACCACGAAATGGCAGTACATTCGTGCTCAACAAATACTTTGCAGCAATCTTCATGGTGGAAGACAGCAATATCGCTCTAAAAATAAATAATCAAGGGGCAGAAGTGGGGGGGCAGATGGGGGAGGATCGGAATACAGTAACAATCACTCGAGAAAAGGTACTCGGGAAACTATGGGGAATGCCAATAAATTCCCTGAATCTGATGGGTCGCATCCCAGGATGTTAAAAGAAGTAGCTAGAGAGAAAGGGGATGCACTGGCAGTAATCTTCCAAGAATCTTTAAATTCTGGAAAAGTCCCAGAGGATTGGAAAACTGCCAATGTAACATCTTTATTCAAAAAAGTTAGGGATGGACAATGAATGCTGGTCCAACATGATGCCCGATGAAAGAATAAATAATATACAAAAGGTTATAATTGTGCATCTTAGGTCCTTGATACACAACAAGCTGAACATTTCAGCCCCAGATTATGTGTGTGTGTGGGGGGGGGGGGGGGGGGGGGGTAAATGAAAAAAAAAAAAGAGCCCAGGGAGTGATTTAAACACATAAGAGAATACCAAATTTGAGCTGTTGTGTAAACCAGGTGACATTTAAGTTAGTAAGGACAGGGAAGATGGGTGAATAAGCTGTGGATAGGGGCAGCAGAGTTTTGGCTGAGCTGTAGTTCAGCAGGTGGGGGATGTCTTGGTAACCCTGGCCCGGGTCACTGTCAGTGTGGAGTTTGCACATTCTCCCAGTATCTGCGTGGGTCTCATCCCAACAACACCCCCCCCCCCCCAAAAAAAAAAAGACGTGCAGGGTAGGTGGATTGGCCCCTTAATTGGAAAAAAAATTGGGTACTGTACATTTTTTTTTTAAAAGGATGTCTTTGTAACATTTCTTAATTTCTGATTATACAAGTCGTTTTCTCTTTCGTATTTGCTAGTTTCCCCAGAGCACATACTTTCCCAACCAACAGGGCTGCTTAGAGCCCAAGCAGTACACACCACCAATGATTACCAGTGGCGTACCGCAGGGATCAGTTCTGGGTCCTCTGCTGTTTGTGATTTTCATTAATGACTTGGATGAGGGAGTTGAAGGGTGGGTCAGTAAATTTGCAGATGATACGAAGATTGGTGGAGTTGTGGATAGTGCGGAGGGCTGTTGTCGGCTGCAAAGAGACATAGATAGGATGCAGAGCTGGGCTGAGAAGTAGCAGATGGAGTTTAACCCTGAAAAGTGAGGTTGTACATTTTGGAAGGACAAATATGAATGCGGAATACAGGGTTAACGGTAGAGTTCTTGGCAATGTGGAGGAGCAGAGAGATCTTGGGGTCTATGTTCATACATCTTTGAAAGTTGCCACTCAAGTGGATAAGAGCTGTGAAGAAGGCCTATGGTGTGCTAGCGTTCATTAACAGAGGGATTGAATTTAAGAGCCGTGAGGTGACGATGCAGCTGTACAAAACTTTGGTAAGGCCACATTTGGAGTACTGTGTACAGTTCTGGTTGCCTCATTTTAGGAAGGATGTGAAAGCTTTGGAAAAGGTGCAAAGGAGATTTACCAGGATGTTGCCTGGAATGGAGAGTAGGTCTTACGAGGAAAGGTTGAGGGTTCTAGGCCTTTTCTCATTAGAACGGAGAAGGATGAGGGGTGATTTGATAGAGGTTTATAAGATGATCAGGGGAATAGATAGACAGTCAGAGACTTTTTCCCTGGGTGGAACAAACCATTACAAGGGGACATAAATTTAAGGTGAATGGTGGAAGATATAGGGGGGATGTCAGAGGTAGGTTCTTTACCCAGAGAGAAGTGGGGGCATGGAATGCACTGCCTGTGGAAGTAGTTGAGTCGGAAACATTAGGGACCTTCAAGCAGCTATTGGATAGGTACATGGATTACGGTAAAATGATATAGTGTAGATTTATTTGTTCTTAAGGGCAGCACGGTAGCATTGTGGATAGCACAATTGCTTCACAGCTCCAGGGTTCCAGGTTTGATTCCGGCTTAGGTCACTGTCTGTGCGGAGTCTGCACATCCTCCCAGTGTCTGCGTGGGTTTCCTCCGGGTGCTCCGGTTTCCTCCCACAGTCCAAAGATATGCAGGTTAGGTGGATTGGCCATGATAAATTGCCGAGTGTCCAAAATTGCCCTTGTTGGGTGGAGGTGTTGACTTTGGGTAGGGTGCTCTTTCCAAGAGCCGGTGCAGACTCAATGGGCCGAATGGCCTCCTTCGGCACTGTAAATTCTATGATAATCTATGATTAATGTAGGACAAAGGTTCGGCACAACATTGTGTGCTGAAGGGCCTGTTCTGTGCTGTATTTTTCTATGTTCTATGTACAATATGTATGCTAGTGGATACATGAAAGTGACTGAGGAGATAATAATAATCTTTATCAGTGTCACAAGCAGGCTTACATTAACACTGCAATGAAGTTACTGTGAAAATCCCCTACTCGCCACATTCCGGCGCCTGTTCGGGTACGTGGAGGGAGAATTCAGAATGTCCAATTCACCTAACAAGCACGTCTTTTAGGATTTGTGGGAGGAAACCGGAGCGCCCGGAGGAAACCTACGCAGACACGGGGAGAATGTGCAGACTCCGCACAGTGACCCAAATGGTGCTGACCACTGTGCTGCCGTGCCGCCCATATATTCGCCTCGCGGCGACGGTATGCATTAGTTCAGAAAGCTCATCATGTGATGAACTGTGGTCAAGCTAACAGCTTACCAGTCAGGGTGATGCAGCATAAACACGTTGCAATCCTGTGTCATGTTGGCTGGGTAAATTCTTTTTCACAAACCACACCTTTTATCCTGCGTAACTAGTTTATTACTTTCTCAACAAAACAATTTATAATCTGCTTTGGATTATTGACTTTCTAACAAAGAAACCTCAAATGTTGCCAATATTCACTAGTTTCCTTACTTTTGTTGCAATGATATTCTGAGTTTAGAATACCATACAATTTTGTATCGATATAACAAATGGGCAGGAACATAGTGGAAGACAAACCACAGAGTGCAATGCCATTTGTCATCCTGATTCTCATGAGAGCTCTCTGATCTTCTGACTCAGAACATTGAGGGTTCAAGCACCAATGCAGTCTTCTGAGACCGAGTAAAAGTAAAGTCGCCATAGTCCCAGATGACCAGAGGCTGCTTTCCCCTTTGAGGGGGAGAGCTGACAGGTGGTGATTTAACCAGAGGATCACCACACCTCAGGCGAGGGGAAGGTTGAGAAGGCGGGGCCTTCATGAATAACCTCAGTCGGTACAGGAATTGAACCCGCGCTGCTGGCCTCGCTCCGCATCACGAACCAGCTGTCCAGCCCACTGAGCCAAACCACCTCCCTACACTGATGGAAGTATCGTCTTTCAGGCAAGACATTACACCAAGGACTTGTCTGATTTCACACTTGTTCCCACAAAAAGGCGTCCAAAATAATCTTCAATAAAGCTGCTACAAAAACAGGTCTCAGTTAGGTTAAAAGAAAGAATAGGCGCTAATTTAAAGAGCTGCGAGGAGCAGACTTTAAGAAAACAGGGCCATTGGGGAAAAGGTACCACTTTGGAGCAGTTCAGATCGGCACAGCCATAAATCTGAAAGCACGCTTCTAAGCTAAGGTTAGAGTGTACTTGGGAATCCAGAGAGAAGGAATCTTGGAAGGAGAGATTAAAACCCTGCGAGGTGGGCATTTGGTGAAGCCATCCGGGTGGCAACGACCTTTGGAGAGAATTTCAAGGACAGATCTTCAAGGGTGGAGATGACCTTTGTCTGAACAATGAAATTTTAGTGAGATTGGTTGACTCACAGCGGGATGAATGTCTGGGTGGTTTGATGAGGAAATCCATGGAACCCTTTTTTGTTGTGTCTGTCATTTATTCTCTCGTGGGGTGTCTGACAACAGTCCATCTGTTCAGTCACATGTAGCTCACACTTATCCTGAATTTGAGAGTACAAGATGCAATTTGTAAATTGTTTTATCTTTCTGCACACGTATCGTAAAATCTGTTGTTGTTTGTTCACAATCTTGTGGCTTTATTCCAAAAGGAGGTAACAGCAGAGAAAAAAAAAAGGGTGTTATTTAGTTCACTGTGTCTGTGCTTCCTCTTTGAAAGAACTCGTCAATGAGTTCCACTCCCTGCTTGTTTCTCCAAATGCTGCAGTATTATTTGCTGGTCATGGTCCAGTCTTCTACACATTGGACAAGAATTAGATGGCTGCTTCGTTCAAAACTTTTATTCTGTGCAACTAAATGAACTCTTACCTCCCTTTAGTTCCTCATTCACTCAGTGGCAGGAAATGAGGCTATAGGATGAATGCCAACATTTTCAATGCAGGTAGAGGAGAGATACAGATGGAATTTGGGAGGGAACGCTCTGTATTGGAGGCTCTGCCCCCGTGGCACCAACTTGTTTTTGTTTATTCCGAGAACTCTTGGCACTACACCAGTTTTCAGGTTTCTGGCTCTCCCTGCCTTAACCCACACTGTCCCCGAGATAGTCACATGTTCGGCGTCTTGTAAATTCAATTTCTCACAATCTCTCCTAGACAGTCCCTCGGGGTAGAGGATGACTTGCTTCAAAACTAAAAATGAGTTCCCAGGTAACCGAGGAGTTCAATGCACGAGCTACAGTCTGTCACAGGCGGGGCAGATGGTGGTTGGAGAAGCAGGCGGGTGGGGTGCCCATGTGCTCCTATCACTGTCGACGCTTGGCTTCAACTTGCTCAAGGCGATGAAACTACAGGCGTTCAGCTCCTTCCCTGATGCTTTTCCTTCACTTCAGGCAGTCTTGGGCCAGAGATTCCCAGGTAACGGTGATGATGTTGCACTTTTTCCAAGGAGGTTTTGGGGGTGTCCTTGAAGCATTTACCTCTGCCTCCCTTGAGCATGCTTGCCGTGTATCAGCAGGGATGTTGGACTGAACAAGAACATGGACATTGGTGTGTCTATCCTGCAGGATCTAAGAGGGCAGATATCACCATTCTTCCCATGAGCTTGGTGCCGAGTCGGAGGTCCTTTCCTCAGGAGACGGAAGGCTGTGGTGACACACCAAAGGTGGTATTGAACCTCAGCGTTGATGGCTGCCCTCAATGACAGTAGGCTCCTAAGGTATGGAAAAGAGTCCATGGTATCCAAGGATTCATCATGGACTTTGATGATCTATGGCTGGAGTGAGTGCAGTGTGGCAGGGGTTTCTCTTCTGGAAGTTGAGTGTGTTTAAATGATTTATATTTGGGTTGTTAAACGTTAGAAATAAGAAATAGCTTTAAGTGACAGAGCCCTATTACCACCCACCTTGCTGAACTCTCGCACATTACAGCCCCGCTCCCCTCGCTCATTACAGCCCCTTGCTCCTCACTGAACTCTCACTCATTACAGCCCCGCTCATTCCACCCCCTTTCTCCTCACTGAACTCTCGCTCTTTACTGCCCCGCGCTCCTCACTGAACTCTCGCTCTTTACTGCCCCGCTCTTCTCACTGAACTCTCGCTCTTTACTGCCCCGCTCTTCTCACTGAACTCTCGCTCTTTACTGCCCCGCGCACCTCGCTGAACTCTCGCTCTTTACTGCCACGCTCTCCTCACTGAACTCTCGCTCTTTACAGCCCTGCTCTCCTCGCTGAAATCTCGCTCTTTACTGCCTCGCTCTCCTCACTGAACTCTCGCTCTTTACTGCCCCGCTCTCCTCACTGAACTCTCGCTCTTTACTGCCTCGCTCTCCTCACTGAACTCTCGCTCTTTACAGCCCTGCTCTCCTCGCTGAACTCTCGCTCTTTACTGCCCCGCGCTCCTCGCTGAACTCTCGCTCTTTACTGCCACGCTCTCCTCACTGAACTCTCGCTCTTTACAGCCCCGCGCTCCTCGCTGAACTCTCGCTCTTTACTGCCCCGCGCTCCTCGCTGAACTCTCGCTCTTTACAGCCCCGCTCTCCTCACTGAACTCTCGCTCTTTACAGCCCTGCTCTCCTCGCTGAACTCTCGCTCTTTACTGCCCCGCGCTCCTCGCTGAACTCTCGCTCTTTACTGCCACGCTCTCCTCACTGAACTCTCGCTCTTTACAGCCCTGCTCTCCTCGCTGAACTCTCACTCTTCTCACTGAACTCTCGCTCTTTACAGCCCCGCTCTCCTCACTGAACTCTCGCTCTTTACTGCCTCGCTCTCCTCACTGAACTCTCGCTCTTTACAGCCCTGCTCTCCTCGCTGAACTCTCGCTCTTTACTGCCCCGCGCTCCTCGCTGAACTCTCGCTCTTTACTGCCACGCTCTCCTCACTGAACTCTCGCTCTTTACTGCCACGCTCTCCTCGCTGAACTCTCGCTCTTTACAGCCCCGCGCTCCTCGCTGAACTCTCGCTCTTTACTGCCCCGCTCTCCTCACTGAACTCTCGCTCTTTACAGCCCCACTCTCCTCACTGAACTCTCGCTCTTTACTGCCCCGCTCTTCTCACTGAACTCTCGCTCTTTACTGCCCCGCTCTTCTCGCTGAACTCTCGCTCTTTACTGCCCCACTCTTCTCACTGAACTCTCGCTCTTTACTGCCCCGCTCTCCTCACTGAACTCTCGCTCTTTACTGCCCCGCTCTCCTCGCTGAACTCTCGCTCTTTACTGCCCCGCTCTCCTCGCTGAACTCTCGCTCTTTACTGCCACGCTCTCCTCACTGAACTCTCGCTCTTTACAGCCCCGCTCTCCTCGCTGAACTCTCGCTCTTTACTACCCCGCTCTCCTCTGAGGAAATTTGTCATGTCCACTCTAACTCTTACCAACTTTTACAGATGCACCTAATGGAGGGTGAGGGGGCGGCGTGGAAGAGGCTGGAGATGGCATCCTGTGTGGCACGAGTCTGGGAGCACTGGTGACAGCACCGCTGCCGCTCCCGCCGACTAGGTACACCACGTGTCCGATGGTGGCTGCGACTTTGAAAATTTGGGGGCAGTGGAGGCGCCACAGGGGTGAGGTAGAGGCTTTGGTTTGGTGCCCAAACCGGGGGAACCAGTGGTTCGTCCCGGGGAGAATGGTTGGAGGGTTCCTGAGCTGGCACAAGGCAGGAATTAGAAGGATGGGGGACCTGTTTTTAGATAGGACGTTTGTGAGCCTTGGGCGCTGGAGGAAAAATTCGGGCTTCCCCCTTGAAATGCCTTCAGGTACATGCAGGTAAGGGCGTTTGTAAGACGGCAGGTGAGGGAGTTCCGCTGCTTCCAGCACTCAGGATAGGGTGCTCTCGGGGGTGTGGGTTGGAGAGGGCAGGGTCTCGGCGATCTACCAGGAGATGCAGGAGGAGGAGACCACCTCAGTGGAGAAGCTAAAGGGCAAATGGGAGGAGGAGCTTGGGGAGGAGATAGACGAGGGTACGTGGGCGGACACCCTGGGTAGGGTTAATTCTTCCTCCTCTTGCGCCAGGCTTAGCCTGATACAATTTAAGGTTCTTCACAGAGCGCATATGACTTTGTGTCTTCTACTGTGTTTATTATTATTTAATGGGGGGTTTGTATATTGGGGGAAATTCGTGATGTAGTTGTAAGATGTTTATTTATGTGTTCATTGTTTTTCTTTTTTCTGTAAATATGTAAAAATTTGAATAAATATTATTTCTAAAAAAACTTTTACAGATGCACCATAGAAAGCATCCTATCGGGCTGCATCACAGCCTGGTATGGCAACTGCTTGGTCCAAGACCACAAGAAATTTCAGAGAGCGTGAACACAGCCCAGTCCATCACACAAACCCGCCTCCCATCCATTGACTCCATCTACACCTCCCGAACCTGGGGAAAGCGGGTAGCATAATCAAAAGACCCCTCCCACTCCCTCTTCCAACTTCTTCCATCGGGCAGGAGATACAAAAGTCTGAAAACACGCATGAACAGATTCAAAAACAGCTTCTTCCCCGCTGTTACCAGACTCCTAAATGATCCTCTTATGGACTGACCTCATTAACACTACACCCCTGCATGCTTCACCCGATGGTGTCTCTGTATTTACATAGTGTACCTTGTGTTGCCCTATTATGTATTTTCTTTTTCTTTTCTTTCATGTACTTAATGATCTGTTTGAGCTGCTCGCAGATAAATACTTTTCACTGTACCTCGGTACACGTGACAATGAAAAAAAATCCAACCCAATCCAATCATCATCCCTCCACGCTAACCTTTACTCAACTTCGACTTTCCTGCTACTTCAGCTTCTCTCTCCTGCATTAATTTCTTCCCATGTCGGAAATCATGGTCCGTCTTTTTCTCATCACTTTATCTCACCTCCTCGGTTCTGATATTTTCCCTCCCAACCCAATTATTGTTAGAAGACAATGTGTGCCAGCCAACCTAGCAAGAAAATCTAGCATATCTTTCTGAACCTAAACTTCAGCTCCATTTTGGGGTTTTATGGTTTATAAGGGTAGTAACAGTGGGGAAGTTGACACCATCTTGAATGGTACCACCAGCTGGAAGGTATGATACTCATACATTAATGACAAACCGATGATAAAGTGAACTCAAAGCTGGATCATGCTGGCGAGATTTCAATTTGATAACTTGCCAAATAAGAATGACTTATCGAAGAGTACACACATCAAACACCAAAAGTTATCTTGTAGCTTTTGTTTAAAATTTAGTGTACCCAATTAATTTTTTCCAATTAAGGGGCAATTTAGCGTGGCCAATCCACCTACCCTGCACATCTTTGGGTTGTGGGGGCGAAACCCACGCAAACACAGGGAGAATGTGCAAACTCCACACGGACAGTGACCCAGGGCCGGGATCGAACCTGGGACCTCGGCGTCGTGAGGCAGCATGCTAACCCACTGCGCCGCCGTGTTGCCCGTTATATTGTAGCTTTGAACACTACATTTCTGTTTAAAAAGTCTACAACTGTTCCACTTCCATGCCTTCCTGATTGAGTTTGCTTCTTCTGCAACTTTTGCCAGTTTGCCCCTCAGCCATTCTAACCATGAACAAGATTTGTCATGCTACCGAGTATCCTCATAGGCATAAAGGATTTTTTTTTTGTTCAACAGGTACTTTTTCTCAGAGTTGTAATCAAAATATCTCAACCGTTCTCGGGGTTAAACATAGGGGCTCGATAATTGGCTTTTATTGAGCAAGATTTCTTGTAATGTTGATGGGCATAAAGTGGAAGCAGTAAGCACATGCAGTGCACATCTGCACACATATTACCAAGAAACTGCAATGGCTGAGTACACAGCACCATCCTCAAGTGTTCTGTGACAGGATATGCAAAGTAATTTCCAAAAATGAGTTACAACATCGAACACACTTTTAAAAGAAAACCAATGAGCAAATCTTTCACAGAATCACAGATGGTAATTTGAAAAATATTGTTTTATAAGAGTGCATTTCAACGCAGGTGATTTTCGGTTATTTCAGATGAAAATTCTTCTGGCTCCGTCTCCTTCATAATCTTAATTCCCCTCCCGCCCCACCTCTCTCTCTGGTTGCCCTCAAACATTTCTATTTTTCTGGATGTATAGCTGTGACACACATTTCTGATTGCATCAACAATATTTGTATTTAAGCTATCGTTTCATTGCTTCTGTGTCAGTTTTTCCTGTGCCTCTTCCCTGTTTCTCCTCACTGATGAGTCTAGCCACTTAACGCATTTCTTTTCTTCCGATTTCAACGTGGGGATGTGGGAGTCGATGTCTGAGAATGGAGAGTTCATTGCCAACTGTGAGTAAGCAGGAAGTAAGTTGGGATACAGAGGGAAATGTCCTTCGTTGTGGTGACTGATGAGTTCAATGGTGTAAGGCAGGATGTAAGAGAAGGCTGAATTGTGGAAAGAGTGGTAGCAGAGAGGGAAATTGGGTTGTGCAGAAATAAGAGGGGGGGCAATGGGGTTCTGGAAAACAAGTAATTCAATGGGGACTGAACGATTAATTGGATAAAGAACACGGAGGGAAAGATGGGAGCTAGAAAACATCATGGTCCATGAGCTTGAAAAGAATCAAATGAATAGAAGCACCGAGAGGAAGATAGAAACTGGGGGTTGGGGGGGGGGGGGGGCAGTGATAGCTTGCTGGATCTGAAAGGAATGGGAGGGAGATAAGAACACTGGGCTGCAAAAGGATGATGGAGGATCTGGGATATGAGGCTGGGGACAGTGCCCAGGACCCAAGTGCAGGTTAAGGTCTGGGAATGCAACAAGGGTACTTGCTGGGAAAACAGTCAAAGTTCCAAACAGATTTGACGATGGCCCAGAAGAGCAGGTAAGAGGAGACTGCAGCAGGCAATATCTAAGAAATGGCAGGATTGAATTGTATTAAATGTGCCTTTTGCACAAATTGACCGTGCATACATTTGGTGGGAAACCTCAGGAGGGAAGATTCAGCTCCACAAATGAATAAATTGAAAAATGAATGAAAATCGCTTATTGTCAAGAGTAGGCTTCAATGAAGTTACTGTGAAAAGCCCCTAGTCGCCACATTCCGGTGCCTGTTCGGGGAGGCTGGTACTGGAATTGAACCGTGCTGCTGGCCTGCCTTGGTCTGCTTTAAAAGCCAGCAATTTAGCCCAGTGAGCTAAACCAGCCCCTTCGCTGAAATTGCAAGCTTCGGGCCAGCCATATACTATTGGCAGCAATACACAACAATTGTTTTTGCAAAGGGCCTTAATACTGCAGCAATATAACTTATAACAACTCTCAAACATTGAGCACATAAGACACTCGTCGAGCGCATACCTCCACCACACTGTATTAACGCAACATCAGTAAAATTACACAGCTCTTTCTTGAGGCTTTTCCCTGCATGGTTGATGATCTGCAACTTCAAAACTGAAAAAATATTTTTATTCCGAGTTTCCATCTCGCCAAGGAGGCTTCAGGCCAATCCACACCCAACAACCTGTTTGGAAAACTCTTGTTCACATTTTGACAGCTGTGACAAATTCCGCCACAACAGCTGAGACAATCCACAACATTCTTAAAAACAAAAGTAAATTTGCCCCATCGTCCAATGTTAATAGATCCTTTAAATGATTCCAAGGTCGAGTTCCGGATGCTTACCTTTGCTAAAAACTAATCACTACTTCTTTGTGCTATACCCAATCTGTGTACCAGATTTTGCTGAAATCCATCCATTAGTTTGAGAGCTATTGTTTAAAGCCAAACAGACTAACAGAGGAGAAAACATTACTTCTGCCCACCTTCAGGGACTGAGATAATAAATCAACCAACATTTTTCTGTAAAAGGCAGAGAAAGCAACAGTTAATTCAATAACCAAGTTGATTTAGTTCAAAGTTAAGTCCCAATATGAACATTTACCGTTGCAAGGAACAGCTATAAAATGTTTGCCTTTGGGCAGCATGGTGGCGCAGTGGGTTAGCCCTGTTGCCTCACGGCGCCAAGGTCCCAGGTTCGATCCCGGCTCTGGGTCACTGTGTGGAGTTTGCATATTCTCCCCGAGTTTGCGTGGGTTTCGTCCCCACAACCCAAAGATGTGTATTGGTGGATTGGCCACGCTAAATTGCCCCTTAATTGGAAAAAAATAATTGGGTACTCTAAATTTATTCAAAAAAAAAAAAAATGTTTGCCTTTTGTTACGCTAAGTAACTAATTTCTTTTTGCCATTTACAATGCATTTTGTTTTCATTTTCATCTTTAGATTATGGCATGGATAATAATAAAGGGCAAGCTCACCATGACTGAATACAAGTTTCTGGGCACGTACTGTCATAGGTGACAGAAAGACAAGGCAGACTTGTACTTAAATATAACACTTTTCATCACCTCACTTTACAGCCAATGAGTATTTTTGAAATCCTCATATAATGAAGGAAATGTGGCAGGCAAAACAAACTCTCACAAATAGCAATGTAATAAAGACCAGGAAATCCATTCCTTGTGATAACGACGAAGGAATAAATATTGGCCAAAAGAACTCTTTGAAATAATGCTGTTGGAACTTTTATGCCCACCCGAGGGGAAAATAGGGCCTCAGAAAGATGGCACCTCTAACAGTGCAGCACTCCCTCAATACCGCACTGCAATGTCAGCCTAGATTTTTCTGCTCAAGTCCTGAAGTGGGACTTGAAACATCTGACTCAGGGTATAGCAGGCATAGTAACTGCCCTGCCATGCAAGCCTCGCAGTTCTCCCACGGCGAACAGTAAGTAGCTTCTGTTGACATCTCCACCAAAGATTTTTGAAAAATCAGGGTAAAGTTTCCTCTGAGGTAGAGAAACCCAAACTTGGGAAAGAAAGTCACACCTTACTTTGATATCTGAAAACAAGACTGGCACTTCACTGTAGAATCAACATGTTCTTTTGAGTTGGAAAAACACAGTTTGGAACACAAATGTCGTAGAAGCTATGGTTTTACTCCTAGCAACCAGCCAAGGCACAAAAGTAACGATCCACAAAATGATTTACAGCGAGCTCAAACAACAGATGGAAGCAATGACACGGGAAAATGCCACTTCAGTCTAGGTACACCTATGTGAAATAAAGTGCTACGGAAAATGTGTGCAAAAATAAGTAAGTTATTTATATAGGTTCAGTGACTACTCTGATTGAGGTAAATGAAACAAGCAGTTAATGCCCTGCAATAACCCCAAACTTGCATTGGCATGAGTGGTCAGATGGTTTGTTGGACACATGTTGGCAAGACCCTCAAAGAAACCTTTTGATCAACTTTGAATAATGCCATGGGCTCTGAACTGTGAGAACGCACAGGCAGGGCATGGCTATAAATTTTCATTTGAATAGCAGCAGCAGGGTGGCACGGCGGCACAGTGGTTAGCACTGCTGCCTCACGGCGCCGAGAACCCGGGTTCGATCCCGGCCCTAGGTCACTGTCTGTGTGGAGTTTGCACATTCTCCCCGTATCTGCGTGGGTCTCACCCCCACAACCCAAAGATGCTGTTTAGCACAGGGCTAAATCGCTGGCTTTGAAAGAGACCAAGGCAGGCCAGCAGCACGGTTCAATTCCCGTAACAGCCTCCCCGAACAGGCGCCGGAATGTGGCGACTAGGGGCTTTTCACGGTAGCTTCATTGAAGCCTACCTGTGACAATAAGCGATTTTCATTTCATTTAATTTCATGTGCAGGGTAGGTAGATTGGCCACGCTAAATTGCCCCTTAATTGGAAAAAAAATGAATTATGTACTTTAAATTAAAAAAACAGCAGCTGCAAACAGTGCAGCAAGCCCCCCCACATTGGGTTGAAGTGAGAGCCTAAATTATTTGCCCAAGGCAATTAGAGACAATAACTTTTGGACTCAGTGTCGTAATTGCTAACATGAAGACAATCTGACATGTAATAAAAGCACAGATCTTGAAACTAGACAGTATGCAAATATTTGCTAAGTATTCCCAACTGTGAAACCATCTGGCATCTTTCTGGGAAACCAGAGTTGCAGCTGGCATAGTTACATGGGTTCCTTAGTTAACAGAATGTGAATTCTAGTAAATGCATGATCTCATTAAAACTCATTTCATTGTGAATAAACAGTGTTTCCTCAGATCAACTACAGTAGGAGTTACCATGTATTGAGTTAGTTTGTATGAATTGGTAAGCTTGAAATGCACATTAAATCTGCATCAATATATTAAACATCTGTCCAGTTAACTACAATCAATACAAAGTAAAAAAGGGTCCTGCGGAAATTTTAGTCGAGTGCGGGTAATTATTTTAAACACAACTAAGATATGGACAATTTCCATTTTGTTAAAGTTGGCACAAGTTACAACTTCCAATTACCAAGCCACTCTCACAGAATCCCTACAGTACAGGAGGAGGTCATTCAGCCCATCGAGCCTGCACAGACCCTCTGAAAGAGCACCTTACCTAGGCCCTAGGCCCACCCGTCGCCCTATCCCCGTAACCCCACCTAACATTTAGACACCAAGGGGCAATTTAGCATGGTCAATCCGTCTAACCTGCACATCTTTAAAGGATCACTCACTGTTTAGTTAGTTTTTCCGGTCAATCTTTTGTTCCATTCTACCCTGGCTAAATCCCTTCTCATTCCATTGAACTTAGCACTCTTGCCAATTTCAAAGTCCTACTTTAGATTGTTCCTTGCTCTTCTCCATTGCTGATCTAAACCTTGAGGTACAAATAATCACTCTTGCTCAAGTGTTCCTTGCAGACAATTGGCCCACTCACTTCATTCCCGAGCACCAGAACCAGCAGTACTTTCTTCCTGGTTGGACTGAGAACATGCTGGTCACGAAAATTCTCCAGAACACATTTCAGGAATTTCTCACCGTCTTCACCCTCTTTTCTAACATTATCCCAATCAATATTTGGGAATAACTTCATGATATCTGTCATTTCCCTTCAGACTTTCTCCTCCATCTCTCACTATTTGGACTTAATCCACTATCCTGAGCAGGGTGAACAGTCCCTTTTTGCTACCCAACTCTAACCAAATTAATTCTGTTCTTTTCCCCTCAATGGAATGTTACAACACCTTCTCCAAGCAATACTGCTACCAACTTCCTTTTTCCTGCCCTATCTTTTCTGGACATTTTATTTTCTTGAATAAGGCACTATTTTAAAACATATTTCCATTACTGCTGCTACATCATATTCCCACATGGTTATTTATGCTAGTAGTTCACCAATCTTAATCACCAAGCTTTGCGTATTTGCATTTGGATTCCTTGCAGTCCTTCTTAGTCTGCTTCCATCAAATATGTTACTAATTCCTTCTTCAATGCCATCCAACACTCTCACTCCTTTAAGCACCTTATTCCTCATCTCTGTTTCTATATGCTGGTTTACCTAGCTTGTTAAATTAATTAAAACACTCCCCCAGTCACACGATCAAATCTTGTTGTGAGCGCTTTTGTCCCAGGCCATCAACACATACCCTTCCCATCAATGATGTAACTGTTTTTCACTTCTCTACCATCACACCTTCCATCCCTCATTCTAACGCTTTGCACCTCCCCTCTCCATCCTCTTTTCCTCCATTGTGCAAGCAGTTGAGTTATGCCTCTGCATGTAGAGTGCTGTAGCAATGCATGTTTATGTACTGTATCGTTTTAAATAAAGCATTTCACCTGCAGAAGTATTTCAGAAAAACGTCAGCCTTGTAGAATGGTATTGAAATATTCAAAATATTCTGTACAAGATGTGAGTTCTTAATTCACAAAGAGAATACCACTTAGGCAAACAGCCTGTTAAATGTCACCTCAAAATAAATATAAAAGACAATAGTTCAAAATATACTTTGACATGTTATTCTACATCTCCAATGAAACATGTCTGTATAGTAGGGGGTGGTATAACAATTTTAGTTCAATCAACTCCTTGTGTACTTTCTCCATCATTCCTTAGATTTTAGAATTTTGGCAGGTTTCTTAGAGAGCGTTAAAATATAAACATTTCTTAAAGCTTGGAAAGGACTTTGGAAATAATTCTTCCAGTTATGGTGTTCTATAACCTTTAGGTGGACAGAAGTTGGTCCCAGTCTGTAAAGTTGATTATATGTACACAACAGTTCAATGGTAGTCACCTAACTTCCCAAAGCACATTAAGCTGTGAGAGAAAGGCAGCATTCTCCTGACTGAGATCAATTTTCAACTTAAAATAAAATGGGTAACATTTTTGAAAACCATCCAATTACCTCACTGATTAACATTAGTGATTTGACATCAGTTACGCGGCTTCCAATTCTAAAGTTCTGACAAAAGGTAATCGATCTGAAACGTTAACTGTTTCTCACTTCACCTGACTGCTCAAGTATTGTCTGTTTTTATTTCAGATTTCCAGCATCTGCAGTATTTTATTTTTATTGTAGTTATTTTAGCACTCATCACTTGTGTTGCCAATTAGAAAATGGAAACATTTTCACCGTTAAACTCTTGTCACACAGACGGAGGCAAATGCACAGTGGGCAGAATTTTCCGGCCGTTCGCGCTGGTGAGATCTTCCGGTCCTGCCGATGGCCCCCCTGCCCCCGGGCCGCAGATTTCCCAGTGGCAATGGGTACATTCAACGAGAAACCCCATTGACAACGGCATGACCCGGAGGTCCCGCTGCAGGCTAATGGCAGCCCCCCTCCACCACCACCACAAAACGTGTGACGAGCTGCGCGGAAAATCCTGCTCAGTAATGTTTGTGTTCATCTTTTTCACCTACCCTCTCCAATTTGCACAGGCATTCCTCCTACTCAACATCAGGTTATACTGGCATCATCCTTCCCTCATCAGTTTATGTTATTTCTTTTTCTCCACCCCCTTCTTCCCCATTTTACATTAACACTATTCCTCTCCAGTTCACAAAGTCACTCCGCTGATTCTCTTGCCCAGTCTGCAAAGGATGAAGACAGCATTCTCAGGTGCTCCATGCATCCGCCATATTCACCGTTATCTCTAATTCTTTCCTGACTTCAGATTTCGTAGCAGAGTTTCAAACTCCCGGAGCAATAAGGTAGACAGCAGAATTGGGAAGTGGTACAGGCAGACTGAAAAGCAGTATATGAAACAAAAGTATTCCTTTTTTCCTTTCTAATTTAACACATCTCTGCTGTTTCTGCTTATTTTTATTCACATTTGAGGGCAAATTATTTTCAGATTAAAAAGCAGAAAGAAAAGGATGGGTGCTTTTACAGTGGTTTTTATTTAACTTGAATGGAGTGGTTCCCCACAATTACATTGCTAAAATTAGCTCATTAACTCAGAACTCAAAACTGCAGTGGCAGAAACATGCCTTAAATAAAGCAATGGGAAAAACCTGTTTAAGCAGCATAAAAATGTAAACTCTTTTTAGATTCTTACTGAACCACATATGACAGAAATAATGGTTAGTGTGGTGTTTTGGTGACGATGACCCAATAGTGATGAGAGCTCTGTTGTGGGCATTGTTACAATGTAAAGAGGAACTGACTGAATCAAAAAGAAACACAATTAGATATTTCAGTGAATTAACTTTTTAAATGGCATTTGATTTTGCAGATTTCAGGATAGAAAGAAAATTGAAACTTAATCAAATATCCATGTTTGTCAAGAGCCAAACCCATACAGTGTATTTATATATCCTCATGCAATAAAGACAAATACTCCTGCAGCTCCACCACTGGTGGGAGGACACAGTGTAACAACTTTGCATGCAGTAGACTGATTTGATCAACACCCAGTTACATCAAGATTTTTTTGTTAATGTGGATGGAAATGTTTCACATTCCTTCATTCCAATAAAAAAAAGTTTACTTATCCAACTGTGTCCTAGACCAGTGTTTTTCAAACTATTTTCCAGGGACCCACTTTTACCAACCTGCTGACCTTCATGATCAATGCCAGCTGACCATCGCACCACCCCATTTTCGCTCACCTTTAATGCGACAGGTGAGCCTGCTTGGGGTTCTCACAATCTCACTCCAAGGTTCATAGGAGAGGGAAATGCGCATAACAGTCGGTTCCTTTGTGCTGTCTTCATCTTCAGGAGGACGGAAATTCCAACCTTGCATATGTTGGTCATGGAGAAGGGCATTAGCAACAAAATGCTTGTTTTACTCAGCACTGGATACTCCTCGAAGGCGCAACTCTCGAAGGCGCAACTCCAGAATGCTGACAGCCACATGGACTGGTGGTGTGACTTTAATGTTCTGTCACAAGTGAGGCCCAGAAGTTCAGTCTCTTCGTTTGGTGTCAGCTGCTAGTTAATAATTGACTCTGGCGTCTCAAACTCAAAAAGTATTTTCATCCACCTTTTCTTTCAAAATCTGGAACTTCTCCGGAAAGTAGCGACGGAAACTGATCAGCGCAGCCAGGTGCAACTGATTAAGGCCAGTCTATTTTTTTTTCTTTTTCAAAATAAATTTAGAGTACCCAATTCATTTTTCCAATTAAGGGGCAATTTAGCATGGTCAATCCAGCATGGTTAATCCATCTACCCTGCACATCTTTGTGTTGTGGGGGCAAAACTCACGCAAACATGGGGAGAATGAGCAAACTCCACACGGACAGTGACCCAGAGCCGGCATCGAGCCTGGGACCTCGGCGCTGTGAGGCAGCAGTACAAACCACTGCACCACCGTGCTGGCTTGTCAGTCTATTGACAGTTACCTTACTAACACTGGGCGCGGTTCTCGGATTGTCAGGCTATGTCCTGATGCCGGCATGGGAACGGTGGGGGTTTACGACTGGAAAATCGGTGCAAAACGGCCACCGATCCTTCGTTTGGTGGTGGCTAGCAGGCAGGCAGCGTAGAGCACCTAGCTCTAGCTGCCGATATGGCCGGAAAATTGCCGGGTCGCGGCCGTGCATGGCGGCGGCCTGCAGCAGCCACGCCATGCAATATGGCGCCGGCCACGCGCTAACCCGGCCTGCCAAATAGTGCCCCCCCTTCGGCCCTTTCGCGACCCCAGGCCCTACCCAAACAGTGCCCCAGCCCCTGACAAAGTCCCCCATGCCTGCGGATCGGCTCTCTTCTGACTGCGGTGGTGCTGGACTGAGTCCGCAGCAGCCACGCCGAGTTTCTGACAACAAATGGCACACGCGACAGACACCGTCGGGAACTCAGCCGGTTGGGGGGGGGGGGGGGGGGGGGGGGGGGGGGGGGGGGGGGGGGGGGGAGTGGAACATCAGGGGGGAGGGCTTCAGGCAACGCCCCGACGCCGTGGATATGGCATGCGGTGTGTACTCCTAGAGTATGCCATTTTGGAGGGGGCAGAGCATCGCAAAAGTGGCGCCGCCCCCGATTCCATCACAAACGGGGATTCTCCGGCCGATCACCGAACGTGATTTCGGCGTTGGAGACCAGAGAATCCCGCCCACTGTTTTCTTCGATGTGTCGTTGCAGTGTGGGAACATGTAGTAATTTTGGTTTTGTACTCGCACTTTCCAAACTTTCAATGACTTTCAGAAAGGATCTATTTCGTCACAGTGTCTAGAGCAATTATCATCTATCCTTGCAATTTGAGGTTGTTCGTTTGGAATTGAAAAGATGCCTGAAAGGTAAGATATAGTTAGCATCCAATCCTCATTTGCCACTACTTTCTTGCATATAATACACATGGGCTCTGCATTCGATTTGTATTGGCACAATTAACAAAGCCATACCTCAAGAAATCATCTTTCTACTACTTTGTTCCAGATTTGTTTCTTTTTAATGGTTGTTCACCAGAGGCCCTGGAGCTCTGAATATAGCTCGCACCAGCACTGTTGTGTCCTGCTGTGGACTCTCCTGTGCAGCTCCCACCAGCGGATTCAGTTGTGAGATCCTGGCCTGTGTGTGTCTCTGGCTCTCTCTTCATTCTTACAAAATGACCCATTTTCAGCTCTTCATAGTCTTGTTGCTTGCTTGCTGGCAGCGACAAAATAGAAGAATCTCTTCTCTGCAATTTCATGGCCAAAGCATGGACGTACAGGCCGCTTGACGTCAGCGTATGTGTCGGGCGTGTGACCGGTTCTCTTCTGCCACTTCTAGCGGGAAGACTCCAGCGTTCGCATTTACCGGCTGGTCGTGGCCGGTGGGTGCTTCTCCCGATCGGGAAGACCGCGACTGATCACTTCTCGACCCTCTCAACACCCATCTGCGGGTCACGACCCCCAGTTTGAAATACACTGTCTTAGACTGCTAGTACCTCTGTACCAATATAAACAGATGTGATGCTCCAATCTATTCACACAGATCATTGTTGCTAAAACTCCAATATAAAATAGGTTAATAGCAATAGCAATACACAACCCCCGAGTGCATTTCCTGCTTCGGGAATCTCGGAATTAAACTGAAGCACTGCGTGCCTTAATGCACAGAAACTAAGCAATCACAGTCTTCAAAAGGTTCAATGCCAGTTAAACATATTGCACAAGTAATTTAAAAGGTGCATTTGAACGAGAAGAACATTTAACATTACCTGGAACTTTATCAACAGAAGCAAAAACCGAACGCTGAACTGTAGGATCACTGACGCCACGGCGAGACTGGTCATAAAATCTAAAAGGTAGATGGTGGGCCGAAGAGGGCGATCCATGTCCAAAGCCCATGACTTCAGAAGAGATTTCCACTGGGAGGTCCAACAGTACTAAAGTTTAACAAACGACAATTTAAACAAAGATATCTCAAACAATTGTTAATCCTAGTTGATTGAATTTTTTATTTTAAATTACATCTAAATAAATTATCCTGCAGATTTAAAATGTACAAATATTTTCAATTACATGATATTCCCATTTCTTTTACAGCTTATAACATTGTAAAATTGTGTAACATTTCAATATGCCAAAATATACATTATAATGCATACCAAGTTAATAACCCCCTTCCAGTTCTGCTTTAATACTGCGAAGTAAAGCATTTATTATGTCCTCCTGATAAAACGGTAATCAGAGTTAGTCAAAACTCATTTTCTGCAGAATGGGGCAAGTATTTATCCAAATCCTATTTTGATAATTTCCAAGCTCAATGCAGTTACAGAAAGAACTAAAGAGGAAACAGGTGGTTCTTCATAAGAGTGCAATGGAAATGAGAAAGAATGATTTTTACACTGGGCTTGAAAACCTTTAACCAGTTGTCAAGAATTTGTCAAGAAATTGTGATTGAAAGCATTCAAGGAAGTGCTGTAATCTTTGATTTCAGGAGATATCGATAAATAACTTGAATTACATTTAAAGTTTCGCCTGCACCCCCAAAGATTAATTTACTTCCCAAATTACTCATACTGCTCAATATTATGCTCAATATCTTAATGCATCTTCTGTGAGCGGAGGTCGAGGCTAGCCTGTGGTCAGGCGGAAACTGTGAGATGAACTGATGGTGAGGCTGGACCTCACCTCAAGGTCATGCAGAGAGGATTGGATGTGAGTTTGTAGGAATGGGGGTTAAGTAAGAGGCCAATGGATGTGAGTAGCACAGTAGGCTAAGGCACAGGTTCAGTATGAGCATCTAATGGGAGAAATCACTAGGGTAATCTGTTCACAAGGAATCTGCAGGTAGAAATCAGGGGCAGGATTTTCCGGCTCCCCAGTTGGATATTTCTCGGCAGCGTGAAGCAGCGTACCTCCCATTTGCTGGCAGGAAGATTAGAGAGTCTGACAGCTTTAACAAAAGGTCATCCCGACTTGGAACGGTAGCTCCCTTTTCCCCCCACAAATGCTATCAGGCAAGAGATTATCCAGTATTTTCTGTTTTTGTTCCGGATTCCAGCATCCGCAGTAATTTGCTTCTAAATAAATTTAGAGTACCCAAATATTTTTTTCCAATGAAGGGGCAATTTAGCGTGGCCAATCCACCTACCCTGCACATCTATGGGTTGTGGGGGTCAGACCCATGCAGGCACCGGGGAGAATGTGCAAACTCCACATGGACAGTGACCCGGGGCCGAATTGAGCCTGGGCCCTTGGCACCGTGAGACAGCAGTGCTAACCACTGCGCCGCCGTGCCGCCTAATTTGCTTTTAAGTAAAAGTGAGATACTGGGAGAGCAACCCAGTGAACTGGAACTACAAAAAAAAAAAAAAAAAAAAGGAGGAATGGGCACGCTCTACAAAATAAAGTAATTGACTGGAGTAGGGGAGGGGTAAGCAAGCGCAAAGAGGAATTCATAGTAGAAATGCCACACTGCATATGCAACCCAAGGAAGCAAAGAAAACCGTTCCCCTTGGTGCGGGGATCAATGACCAGGGGTCATAGATTTAAGATAAGGGACAGGTGATTTAGAGGGGAAGTGAGGAAAACCTTTTTTACCCAGAGGTTGGTGCAAGTCTGGAACTCACTGCCCGAAAGGGAGGTGGAGGCAGAGACCCACGTAACATTCAAGGAGTATTTCGATGTGCACTTGCGATTCCAGGGAATACAAGGCTATGAGCCAAGTGCTGGAAAACGGGATTAGAATAGTTAGGTGGTTGTTTTTGACCGGCGCAGACACGATGGGGAAATGGGCCTTTTCTGTGCTGTACGGCTATGATCAATAATACATGGAAATGGTACACTAAAGACCCGTCCGACTAAGCACATTGATCCCATTGAAGAAAGCATAAAACGTGAACCGCATTTCATAATAACTTCCTCAGTGATGCCCGATGCAACTGGAATGTCAGAAAGGCGCCCCCATTAGAAACTACTTTCCTGCAATCCAGAAATCGAAGCACAAAATGCAGGGATACTTTCTCCGAAATTATATTTTCTTTCTACTTCAAAAGTGGCGGACTTCGGGATATCAGAACAGCCAGATCTATTTCCTGGGGAGGAGGGCGGACGCCCTTGCCTTTGCCTCCCTGATCGCCCACCGTAGAATCCTGTTCGGCTGGCGGTCAGCAGCATCACCCAAAGCTGCAGACTGGCTGTCCGACCTCTCGGAATCTCTCCAAATGGAGAAAATCAAATTCTCCATCAGAGGGTCGGCCGACAGCTTCCACAGAACGTGGGAGCCATTCACCCAACTGTTCTGGGATTGTTTGTGGCCAATGAACAAGCAGAAGAATAGTCAAGTAGCCAAGAATCAGGGGAAAGTAGCAAAGGTGTGAGATGGAGGGAAAGACTGGGGGGAGAGGGGGTGGAGGGAGGGAATAATAGAGGGGAACCAGAGAGGGGGGGGGGGGGGGGGGGCGGGGGAATGAAAGCCAGAAGGAGAGCACGGGAAACGACAACAAACTCGGCAAATACAGTAACAGAGAGCAAGAAAATACGGGAGAAAGATGGGACGAACGGCCGAAGGGGAGGTGAACGCGCAACAACGGCAACAAAAACCGTCCAGGAGAAGCAAGTAACAACACCAACACCAGATCCATTCTCGTATTGCCCTCTCTGTATTGGACTGTAATTATTTCTCTGGCACCCAAATGTATATATACCTTACCAGCTTCCAAGCTAAAATTAGATATCTCCGCTGAAATTAGATATCTCTGCAAAAGTGGAGAATAATTTCAGGCCTCACCATAAACTACAAAAAGATCTGTGCTAGTAATACGCTACCTTTATATATTTATTGCATTTGATACGTTATTGATTCATTTGATGTCTTAAGGTACTGATTGAGTGCATACCTAGAGAATGGAATTATTCAAAAGGCCATGACTGTGAAAAGATAGTCATTTTATCTTCATTTCAAAATAATTTTATTGAAACAAGTTTGACATATCAAGGAAAAGACAGGAGTGGGTAGAAAAGCTGCTTGCAAATCACGTTCAGGAACATCAAAAATAAGACAATAATGTATTTTTTAAAAGTCACAAAAATAAAACTATGCTCAGCTTCACCCAGGCTCTGGAGACACTCTCTGATGACTGATGTGCCCCATGTTCTGAAACAGCAAAGAAATGGCAACGAGACGTGGTCATTCCAAACTGAGTGATTTCGGCCACAAAATAAACTGTTAACATGCTATAAAACCCCTTTTCCCTGATCACATCTTTACAGTGTGCTTTCAACTGATCTTTCTATCAACATTCAGTGAGCTTTGTTCAGAGAAAACTCCTTCAAATGTTCTCGTTCTCCTCTTTCTATCAACTTCTGGTTTACAGCTGCTCGGAGTTGGGCATCTTTACTCATTTCAGAATCAGAGTAACTCTCTCTTTCTCCACAAACCGAGCCACTGACCGTGAAAAGATGGCCATTGTTTCAGATAATGAATAAACTATTGAACTTTAGGGTCATGTCTGCAGATATTCAGACACTGTTTCAACTCATGTTTTATATAATGAAGAGACCATTGTATTCCAGCGCATTTTGTGATAAGAATGTATCAATTAATTAGTTACAGCAAGGTTGATGGCTAGCTGTGACATGAGAATCCCATTCTCGTAAGGCGGCACAC